>NC_136807.1:31613234-31778234 GCF_951216825.1 Electrona antarctica
AAGTCCTGTATTCAAATGTTTACTTTAGTAATAGTAAACTAAAAGCACAAATGTATTGGCATCCAACTAAGTACCAAAATCAATGTTCCAATTTACAAGATTCAAAACCTTTAAAAATGTGTCAAAATCTTTTGAAAATAGCAGTTCTACAAGCTCACAATGCATCACATCACGGCATATTGTGAGCTTGTAGATCGGCTATTTTCAAATAAGGCTCTGGAATTGGTGAATGTAAATCTGCAAAGTAACTAGCCAGGGGCCACACTACAAAGTAGCTACAGGTTTCAAATAATTGTAGTGGAGCAAATCTTATCTTCAACATTTGCTTCCAAGATATAGGGCAAAGGGTATTTATTAAATATACTGTAGTATATCATACAATTAAATATTCAAAAAATGTATAATCCGCAACGTGTTGTGAGTTTATAGATCAGCTATTTTCAGCTACATTTATGGAAAGTGTTTAAGTATGAAAAGGTCTATCTTTAACCATCTTTACTACATTTTAAAAAATAAATAATTGTAAACAGTGGTGTAACTCAGGGGTTCTCAACGTTTTTGGCCGGGGACCCCCGGAAATGCTTTGGCAATGTCTCGGGACCCCCGCCCCGCCCCCTCCCGACCCCCAATATAAATTGACTGCTACAATAACCTTAAACCATTTTGGGCGGGAACCCCTTTTGGTGTTTTAAGCATTGTTATAATTTAGCTATTGAAAAATAGCAGATCTACAAGCTCATAGCGCGCCACCGAGTGGCGCGCTATGAACTTGTAGATCTGCTATTTTTGAAAAATCGTGAAAATAAAATTTAAAAAACAAATCTTTTTTTTTTTGGAAAATAATTTGGGGACCCCCTAAAATAATTTGGCGACCCCCCGAGGGGTCGCGACCCACGGGTTGAGAACCCCTGGTGTAACTGATATGTTGTCTTGTATCTCTGGTCTAGTTCAACAACATGCTGCTTTACTGCGTTCCTAAACTCAGACTGATCGGACAGAAGTTCAGTGTGAGGGAGAGGATCGACATCGCTGGCATGGAGGTACGGACACATACACGGCTATGTACTGGACCTTTTATGGCCCAATCTTTACAGTAGTGAGAACAGCAGTTCGGCCCAAAAAATGGAAAACTTATTTCCTATCAGTTAAAGTACACCCCATGATGCCATGAATTCTTGGAGATTATTTTGTTTTTGTCGCATTCCTGAGCCAATCTGATGACCGGTTCATTGGCCAATAGGAGACTCCCCGGCATTGGACTGTCATCAAATGATTGGCTTTGGAATGCGACAAAAACAAAGAAAAGTCTCCATGAATTCAAGGCTTCATGTGGTGGTATGGAGTACAGTTTCCATTTCCCCCGTGATCTCTTGTTCTTTGCGTGCTCGTTCTGTGGGAGGGTGTTGAGCCTAAGTTATGCTCAAGTATTACCTGGTTAATATTACCTGCAAAAGTTGTGAGCTTGTAATGTCATATTGTCTGTGGGCGACACCCGCACACGACCATGGGCACATCATTGAAGGTGTTTCGGGTTCATGTGTCTTGCAGGTGCAGGAGAACGTCAAGCAGAACCTGGCTCACACCTTCACCATCATCGGCAAGCGGCGTTCACTGGAGCTACAGGCCAGGTAGGACCACCACCGTCTGCACACCACAGAAACATGCTAATGGCTTCTGCACCGTTGTTGTCGGGCAGAAACCTCTTATCTCCATATTTTAACTCTTTCGGTTTTTTCGTAAATTAATTCCTACTTGATCATACTACAGCATCACACAAAAGTATCAAAAGTAGCTGATATGCTTGTACTTTTGCTATTTAAAAAAAATTGAATCCTGAACAGTTTTGGACATAATGAGGGTCAAAAACGTTGGTTTGTTTTCTCTGTGTCCACAATAAACTCTTGGCATTTGGCAGCTACGAGTGTGCGGCTACTGGCACCTCACAAGGAACGGTGTGCTGTGCACCTTTCTGTTATAACATAATGAGGTTTCCACCTGACAGCGACAATATATTATTATATTTTAAGTTACATTGCTGTAGATGTAAGGTGTTTTATCACCATTGGTAAGGAATGTACATGTTAATTTAATTCGGACAAAACTAACCCTGGAAGTGTAATTTGTTTTTACACTTTCAGAGTGAAATTAACACTCTGGATGTTGTGAAATGAATTCTGAATTATTTGTTGGCTTATTTGCTTTATAGGACAGCGGAGGAAATGGAAGATTGGATACAGGTACGCATGCACACACGCACAAACGCGTGCATGCGCACACAAACACACACACACACACACACACACACACACACACACACACACACACACACACACACACACACACACACACACACACACACACACACACAGATATACACACACACATATACACACACACACACACGAGTGCCCGAGCTATATTAGAGAATGGTATAGAGAGGCTCTCACATTGTGTGTGTTTGTGAATTGTGTTCTCTCATAAAGCCTCTCATTATTGTGTCGTTTAGCTCATAACAGCTGAATAAAGCTGATTAAAAGCCTCCATGGGCTGGAGGAGGAAGGGCGTACATGCTGCACAGTGGGCTTTGAAAGGATATTTTGTGTTTTTGGATGATTGGATATTAAAGACCCCTCTCCTCCTCTCTCCTTCACCCTCTCCTCTCCCCTCCTGTCACCTCCTCTCTCCCACATCTTTCTCCTCCCTCCTGTAGGAGATCTCGGCAACAATCGAGCGTCACAAGCAGAATAGTGAAACCTTCAACAAAGCTTTCAACCACTCCTTCTCCCGTGAGGATGACCACCAGCCTGAGTCACCGGTCAGTCCCTCAGTCAGTCGCTCGTTCGCTCAGGCTTCGTACACACATATCAGACGAACATGCTCTGTGCTGTCCATGTTTTATGGCCGCCTCAATGCTTTTCCAATGGAAGTCATGTGGTTTGACCAAACAGTTGTGTGTGATGGGGGGAGGGGGGGCAATCAAACACAAGTGTTTGGTCAAACCACGTGACTTCCATTGGAAAAGCATTGGGGCGGCCATGAAACACAGGCAGAGCACAGCACAGTTGTTCTTTATGTGTGTACGAAGCCTCAGTCAGTCAGTCAGTCAGTCAGTCAGTCAGTCAGTCAGTCAGTCCATCACTTAATTAATTAATTCATTCATTGATCATCCTGTAACAACTAATGTCTCACCAAACAGTCATACAACAACTCATCAGTGGCTGAACTGACTGAACGAGACATGACTAAACCTACGAGAAGCTGTGACATTCACACACTAAGCTTGAGCTTACCAGAACTCTGTCATGACCTAATAGGGTTCTAACCGTAACACACAGTTGTATACAGAACAACTCTATGCATGCGTTCTGACCCACTTTGGCTTGTCTGATGCTGGACGCTCGCCAGCCGTGTTGATACGAGCCAGAGGAGCAGCCTCGCTGGAAGCCCACTGACACCTTGTGGTAGAGATGTGAAAGTGCAGTGTAGGAGTCCCCATGGCCTAGTGGTGCACATACCACATAGGGCCCTATACTATGTTGCCTTTTCCGTATGCCTTCTTACCACCTTAGGCATTTTTTACTAACGACACATGGTGAGCTTGTAGATAGGCTTGAGCCCGACGACTCTCTCCCTGTGTCCTGTCTATCTCAACTGTACTATCCAAATAAAGGCAGAAAAGAATATATATAATATAGTTTTTTGTCTCCTGCAGGGTCCCTGGAGCAACACGTCCATTGACTCAGATGGTGAACGACTGCATGAACGGGTAAGTTGCCCTGTAGAAAGTATCAATCAAGAAATCAATACAGCATTGACTCTGTAATTGTGAAACATAAAACCTTAGCGCTATTCTGAAATGCAGTTGCAAACTGGTTTCCCTATTATATTGGTAAAATTGTTCAAAACATTTCTGAAAAATGTCCACAATGACAAAAGTAGCTGTGCTGTGTGTTGCAGGGCAGAGGTAAAGTATCTGTACAGAGTCTAGTAGAGGTGTGCATCTTCAATGGCCTGACGATTCGATTACAATTCACCTACTAACGATTCAACTCTCAATTCTACAATGCATCTTGATGATCTACATTTTCTATATTTTTCCGGGGGCCTATTGCTGCCATTTTTTCATCAGTTAATACAAGCAGACAAATATATTATTATGAACTCCTTTGTGTATAAAGTGCTGTAATTTGTAAACCAAATCAGTCAAAACATAAATCCTTCAGCAGTGTATTTACAACCTTACAACCGTGCTGCCTGTCATAGACAGGCATAGACAGGGTTTTCACAGCTGTAGTAAGACATGGGCACCTCAGAGTGCACAGTAAACACAGTGTTCATTTTATCTCAAATGTGCCTTTGGCGGTCAGGAGATGTGAAGTGATATAATACGACCCTTTTGCCATTCCATATAGCAGACCTTCACTCACAGTGTATTGTGAGTGATCAGAAGGGCATTGTAAATCACAGATGATTAGATTTGAAAACACTGGCTGACATGTTATGACTTAATGACTTAATGACTTTAAAGCCTTCCTCAGTCCTGCACAGTTGAATGCGATGTTGCATAAACAGTGAACGTTAACAGGGTATAATCTATTATGTCACGTCACTGCATCGATGCAGAATCCTGCACGGCATCTTAGATTATTTTCCACACCTCTAGATCAGGGGTTCTCAACGTTTTTGGTCGGGGATCCCCGGAAATGCTTTGGCAATGTCTCGGGACCCCCGCCCCGCCCCCTCCCGACCCCCAATATAAACTGACCGCTACAATAACCTTAATAATAGAGACAATAGACCATAAATAAATACTGAAACCAGATATAATCATTAGGGAAGGTGTATGCATGTACTATGTGTCAGACAATTGCACGAGTCTCTCCGATCCGAGTCCGAGTCGAGTAGCAAGTCATTTGGTCCAAGTCTCAAGCAAGTCTCAAGTTTTTCTGTTGTGGGCAAGTCAAGTCAAGTCGAGTCTCAAGTTTTTACCCTCAAGTCCAAGTCGAGTTGCAAGTCGTCAAATCAATGACTCGAGTCGGACTCGAGTCGAGTCATCGAGTCTCGAGTCCAATACTCTGCTATGTGTACTATATTACTGTATGTCAACTCTTCATTTCCACTTTCCAGCCATTCAGTTGCAAAAAAAAAGAAAAAAACATTTTCTTTAAAAAAGAAAAAAATATTTGGGTCTTTGTAAAGTTAGTGTTAGGGCCTGGGCCATGGCTCAGTGGTCCAGTCCATCTCTCTCCCCATTTCCTGTCAGCCTACTGTCTGTCCCTAAATAAAATAAAGGCGAAAGCCACAAAAAAACCCCATTAAAGTTAGTGTTAGTAAAAAGCAGGTAAAAGAGTAACGTTTGAGCAGACTAACATCAGTCACTCTACCATTCAATGTAGTAGATTTAGAAGACCTGCGAGTTTACACCGCAGATATGTCGTCTCCGCCTACAGGGAATACGTTCGCTGCAACCAGGGGACCCGTTTCTGAATCGGTCTATATATGAATACAATTGCCCATGTTCTGGGGAGGGGAGGGTGATATTTCTTGCTATGTTGTCAGCGAGGAATGTTGAGCAGGAGGAGTGGGACGGATGAGCTACCAGCAGGGTACAACAGCAGTGGCATTATATGCCTATATACATTTAAAGCCTTTTGCCTGCATTACATCTAGGTCAAAGTCTGAATGCAGTGCACAAATACATTCTCATCACTTGCAAATAACATTGTAGACAGTCAGTCCTAAAGATCAGATTTGGGAAACAAAAGGGATTTGACTGGAGTCTGAACAAAGACTTACTCCATCCATTTGGAGAGGTGCAATGACCTCAGTGTAGTCAGGAAGGTCCATTAGCCATCAAAATGTAGCAGATGGATTTATAAACCACGCTAGTCTATAGAGAGCAATGGATTTATAGAGCAGTGGTTTCCAACGTTTCTGGATCAGGGCCCACTGAAGCTTTTGTGGTATACTCATTTGACCCCTTAACACGGGAGCTGCCATTTTCAGAGCATGTTCATTTCAATGATCAATTGATCGGGGGCACGGTGGCACAGTCGGTAGTGCTGTCGCCTCACAGTTAGAAGGTCCTGGGTTCGATTCCCGCTGGGGACGCTGGGGGCGTGTTCTCTCCTCCGTGTCATCAGTGCCCATACCCAAGGCGGGGTTGGCGAAAGGGCATTTCTGTGTGGAGTTTGCATGTTCTCCCCGTGTCTCACAATAAACATGCAGTAATCCTGGTCTCTAAACTACCTCTAAACCTCTCCCTGGCGAGCCGGGGCGCCTGATGGAGGGGAAAGGAACTACGTCCGGTCGGGGAAACTCCCCCCTGTCAGGTGAAAAGAAGGAGCTTAGACTCCTCATGCATAGAAGGAAGCATAAGGTCAGTCCGCTGCCCCCTCAGTAGGTGGCAGAGGATGTGTAGCGCCCAGGATTACTGGTTTACTAGATAATTGACACTGGGTGAAAAATGGGTTGCAAAATCGTGTGATAAAAATTATAATAAAAAAACCCATTATCGATTGTGTTCTGGCTTTGATCAATGGAACTAACGTAGTATACTTACTGTAGACTAGAGTAAGTAGTAGAGAGAATCACTGCAATAGACGGAAAAGAAAAGCTTGTCTTCTATTGAACAGTCTCATCTATAAAGACATTCTGTGATTATGTGTTACTGGCACCTCATGCTCCGTCTGTCTTGTTAGTGGAAATCTAACGCAATGATTTCACACTTCCTCCCACAATGCATCTGCACTAACCATCTGGTGGCTTGTTCTGCTGTCGTCGCCTTGCTCTGATTTCACTTTGTGTTTTTCATTTTAAACTTCTTAAACCCTATTTACCCTAGTCGTGCAACAGTGTTGCATGAAACCTTTTTACTTTTTGAAAATAATGAAGAAACTGTTAACTGGTTAATGTGTGTACCGGCACTTCAAAAGCGTAGTTTTATTTCCCTAGGCAGTGCTGGTTTGCAGGTATCAATGCACTTTTTGACCGACATGTGTGTGCCAGCATGGGTGATTGGGTGATTAGATTTATTTATTGATCGCCTCTTTTGTTGATTGTTTAAATATGATGTCATGGGCCGCTATGCTCGATAACAGGCTTGATAAGCCCAAAGGTTATGGATACCGGGTACTCAATAAGCTTGTTATCAGCTTTTTCCGGGTATCGGATTTCGAGCTCCATCCCTAATGATGACTTGCCCAAAATAGAGAAGCCAGGTTGAATGTGGTTAAGTAAGATAGTGGAAGGGTGGGGATCAGGAGTGTTGGGGTGGGGGTGATAAGTTAACGGAAAAGGAAGACAGACAAACAAAAGGGCAACAAAAGAAGAAGAATCCTTCCTGCCCAGAGTGTGACATCACTTCCTGTCTCTCTCCTCTGTGCAGAAGAGCTCCAAGAAGAAGGACAAAGAGAAGCAGACGTGTAAAGGCTGCAACGAGAGCTTCAACTTCACCAAACGCAAACACCACTGCAAGTCCTGCGGAGCGGTGAGTCAAACATCACTGCAAGTTCAGCTCAATTAATTTATTTGGCGTGACGTGACGTGTTTGCACATTGTTGTACTTGAAAATATGGGAGTTTTTCGTGTGTGTGTCATCAGTCCAATGTTTTCAAACTCTTTGGTTTTACCTATAGCCTAGATCACTATTCCTATGCATTTGAGGGGAGGGGAGGAGGGAGAGGTTAATGCACAAGCAGGGGAAAAAAGTATGGAAAAAAGTATTTCAGACAAACTACAAGCCGCCATGAAGTCTCTCAATCCCTCTCGTTTCCCAATGCAGGCCATCTGTGCAAAGTGTTCCAAGACTCTGGACAAGACGAGTCGAGTGTGTCCGGAGTGCTTCGAAGCAGCCCCTGAGGTGAGAGGAGTGAGGTGTGTGTGTGTGTGTGTGTGTGTGTGTGTGTGTGTGTGTGTGTGTGTGTGTGTGTGTGTGTGTGTGTGTGTGTGTGTGTGTGTGTATGTGTGTGTGTGTGCGCGTGTGCGTGTGTGTGCGCGTGTGAGCGCGTGTGAGCGCGTGCGTGTGTAGGCAGGAGGCATACAACAGACAATTGGTGTAGACTGGAAATAAAAACGTCTGGGTTTCCGTGGCTAGTGGTGTAGACCTAGACGGTAGCAGCTGAAACCCTCCATGGTTACAAGCTCTTGTTCATTCTTTTCATTGGTTAAATATTTATAAACCCCACAGACGGACTGAACCACTTCACTGTGATTCAACGGCGTCAACTCACACCCACTGACACAATAGTAAGCCAAATAGCACCCACTGACTGAAGGCTGAAGCTCCCTCCCCTTGGTCATTTTGTCACGTAGGCACACACCTTTACGGTGTTCACAGAACAGGTATTCAAATGCTAATACGGTGGCTTTGTTTGTTTGTTGTGACCGCACGGTTAATTCACACTCCTGCAGCAACAGGAGTCTGTAAAGAGCCATGAGCCGGGAGGGGAGGGGAGGGGAGGGGAGGGGAGGGGTAGCAACACCGCCAGGTAATCTCCACACTGACTTGAGACTTGACAAACAGAGCCATCTCAGCCAAAATATCCCAAAAGCCAAAACAATGTCCGGGGAACAGAACTGTTCCTTTTCCTCAGACTATTTTTACTTTAATTAAAAGGTAAGATGCAGTGGCTGTAATTGGGTCAAGGATCTTGCTTTCGTGAGCAATGGTGTACGAGATTGGGGGGGGGTGTTGGGGGGGGGGTGGCACCCACTGCTGTTATAATAACTTTCCGCCACTGCTGTGATTACAGGCAAAACATTTCAACATTCTTAATTCAATATCCTATATTGAAATTGGCTACTCACTTTATTGTGATGTGAATAACAAGGGGATGTCTAGTCACAACTTGTAAGATAGATAACCTCACCTCAATCATGAATCATGATGTACATTGACCATCTAAGCCAGGGGTGCCCACACTATTTTGACTTGAGAGCTACTTTCAAAATGACCAGCTCAACAAAATCTACCCACCAAAAATTATCCCATTGCTGAAAATTGCGGTGTTTTCTTTTTTGTATATAACATTGTAATGCTACCGACACTCTTGAAAACAAAGTATTGCATGGGTGGGTTTGAGCTGATTTTTTTACATCCCTTTTTGATATCAATCAAGTCACCTTAATTCAAATGGCAGATGCCAAAAATAGTTTAATATTTAAAAAAAAAATTGTCACTGGTTCGATACCGGCTGGGAACTTGTGCTGCATGCGTTGCATGTACCCCACACCACCCACTAGCCTTCCTGTCTCTCTACACTCTCCTACCTACATTTAAAACTAAAAGTAGCAATGACAGCCAAACGCCTATCTGTAGGAATATTACTCACCAAATGGGGGAGCTGTAGACCAGAACACGAACAAATCCAACAAGTCTCTGTGCAGCCTGATTCATACATATTTGTACACAAAAATGGGTTTTCAAAATTGTAGTACTGTTATAAGGTCTTCGTCAGGGTCTAACTCGTTACTCATACGGATTTGTGTGTCGCCCTCGCACACCAAACATAATGGACCTACAAGCTCACAAGCTTTTTGCTTTTTTATTTTTTTTATGTTTTATTTTGATGAGATCGCATATTAATGAACAATACAATCAATGCAATGTAAATATACCGGATTTAGCAAAAATGCAAATTTGACCCCCACAAAAACCATAAAAACAAGCAGACAATAGACATGTAATGTAATTACATTACACAGAGACAACGGAACAAAATCAGAGGTACAAAATCAGATACAAAAGGTGCAAAGTATATCTATTTAAAGCTATTTGTGGCAAGTGACACTGACGTATCAAGTCTCAATCTGTGATTTCTTCACCTGATTGACTTCATTGACTTTGTCATACAAACGTTTTCACTCGTGAGTTTCTATTTTGCCTTGACCCATGAAGCTGGCTTTTTAGAATTTGGGCATCACTTGCAGAGTCAAAACGCTATTGTTACATTTTCGCTAGAAACAGACTGACTGACAATAACGCAGAGACAGCTTGTTTATCTTTGGACCACAATGCTTATATGAAACAAATTTAAGATGAGCCCATGTTATTCTCCATAGAGAAATTACTTCTGTGAACCAGGGGAATCGAGGGGATGAGCAAGTGACGTCAGGACTTCAGCGCTCTATACCAAGCCTTGATGTCCAACATATTGATGTTTACGTGACTTATCCATTGGTTGTAATGTATGGCGGTACTGTTGGCCCTTTCAGAGACAGACGGCGGTGACAGGGGACAGCTACCTGCTGTGTGGAAACCTCCATCTGCAGGAGAAGGGCAGGAACTCCTGGACCAAAGTGTGGGCGTCTGTTACCAAGACGGAACCTCTGGTGATCTGCCTGCACGCCAGTGGACAGGTAGGACTGTCGCCCTCATGTACAGTAGTAGGACGGAGAGAGGCTTAAGAAGTAAGTAGAGGGTCATTGTCGCTATCGGACAAGAACATGGGAGTCTGCCCCCCGTTAAGTGTTATTTATAGTCTGATTTATCAGACTATAACCACCGCTCTCCCCAGCCCTTCTCTCTGTTTTTACTCACCACCGCTCCACGTTATTACAGCTCCGGTGGTCACCTCACCACCGGAGCGGTGGTCACCTCACCGCCGAAAATCCAGACTATGAATAGGCCTTTACAATATGCTACATAGACCCCTGGGAGATGGATTGGTGAGCTGGAGCACCACGCCTACCATCTCCCAGTACTTACCGCACCACTTGCCACACCGAAGTGCCGCACCCTGTGCTACTCATACAATGGATGGAACCCATGATCTTGTCAAAGGCAAGAGCTCACAAAATAGGCCATATTTAATAATGTTACACTCAAAAAGTAAACAAGCTCACGGTGCAACACGTTGTGGGCTTGTATATCTGCTATTTCCACTATTTAAAAAACATTATGAACATTTTTCAACATGGAAACAAGCAAAAATAATTGCGAGCATCTCATATAATTTGCGATCATGTAATATATTGTGACAGGCCAATAAACACAGGACAGTAGAGCTCATTCAAATATTATATTTGATCTTGGTGTTCAGGCTCCGCTACATTTTACGCCCTGCTCAGCAGCACATTAAAGACAAACATTTGACATGCAGGGTGATTGCGGACAACACCATCGCTTAAAAAAAAGATTCCCTATTAAAGTGTGGAATCTGGAACCAATAATTCTATGCGTATTTCATTAGTAATGTGTACATGTGTTAGTTACAGACAGTGGTCAGCTGTTGCCACCTATGTGGGACCCATTCTCAGGTTTATGGTGGAGACCCTTCCTGTGGCTATTTGTATGACAAAGGAGTTTGTTGACATGAATCAGTGAAATCAGTGAAATCAGTGAAAGCTTTTCATTTGGAGAAAGAATGTAATTGTGTGTGCGTCATTTAGAGCCTCAAGACCAATGTCCCATAGAAAGCTGCTGCTCCAAGGATTACCATTAAAGAGGGTTCAATGATCATTTCCTGATTACACAGAGAGAGACTGATTGAGAAAGGCTTTATTCATCAGGCAGACCTTGTATGTCTCATAACGTTGCTGTCGGGAAGAAACCTCCTATCTCAATATTTTAACACTACAGCCTCACAGAAAAGTTTTGAGCTCATGGATCTGCTACTTTTGAATATGAATTTGCCTGAAACGTTGTCTAACCGTTTTGGTGCGGTTTCCACACGACAGAGACGATAAGCTTGATACAGTCAGCGAGCTGATACAGTATGCTCAGAATGCTGACCCCATGATCTTGTATTGGACCACAAACAAGCCCCTTGTGCTTTTTGAGTTATCCTTATAGCAAAACCTGTCTTGTCAATAAAGCATTGAATCAATCAATCATTCTATTTTCTTTTTAACAAAGCATAATCAGTGGTTTTCGGATGAAAACCTTGCATGTCCAAAACAGTTACTTTTCAGGAAAGAAAAAGTGTTCTCACAGACATTTGAACCCAAGTTTACCTACTTCATTTGTATCTTCTTCTTCTGTTACCTCTCCAGGACTCCAAGGGCTCGCGGACCGTCCCTCTGTCGGGGGCCGAGGTGGCCGCGGTGCCGCCGTCGCCGAACGACAAGTCAGAGGTCAAGCACGCCTTCCGGTTAAGTCCCAGCGGGCAGCAGCAGACGCTGCTCCTGGCCGCGCACGACGCGGAGCTACAGGCCAAGTGGCTGGAGCTCCTCTCCAAAGCCTCCCGCGGAGAAACAGCCACGGACATGTCCTTATTAGGCGTGAAAGCCGAGCACC
This sequence comes from Electrona antarctica, assembly GCF_951216825.1. Classification (NCBI taxonomy): domain Eukaryota; kingdom Metazoa; phylum Chordata; class Actinopteri; order Myctophiformes; family Myctophidae; genus Electrona; species Electrona antarctica. Next base: position 31,625,473 of record NC_136807.1, read on the forward strand.
GGAAGAGCCAATAGCGTAGCGGCGCGGAGGCCGCCGGACTCTCTGACCCCTTCCCACCCACCACCCCCCCGCCCCCCTCTGCCTGTGTACAGAACACACATTACTTGAATTTGTTTGACCTTCGCACTTTTTTGTTGTTGTTGTTTTTGTTTTGTTTCTTTTGAAAGGACCACTTATTACTTCCTGTATGTGCCACTTTATCCCTGTTGACCACACAACTCTCTTTCTCTCTCTCTGTATTTTTTAAGTCTCTCGCTTGGCCTCTCTTCTACACACACACACACACACACACACACACACACACACACACACACACACACACACACACACACACACACACACACACACACACACACACAATGGTTGTGTTTTATGAGTGTTTTATTTCTGGGTGTTGTCACCGTGGTCCAATAGGAAAGGAGATGTGTGATTTGTATTCTATCTTAGACCAAGAGGACATTTTTTTAAAGATGGTTCCCGTCGGATGTTTTTATTTGTAAGATGAAGTACCTTGTATACATCATGTGACTGTGTTGTCAAGCATTAACCCCCACGTGTGTCTGCCTTTCCCATTTGGGTGAGTGTGTGTTTGAGTGTGTGTCTGTGTGGGTGGGTGTGTGCGTGCGTGCGTGTGTGCATTCGGGTGTGTGTGTTTGGGTGCGAGTGTGTGTGCATGTGTTCGTGCATGTTGCTCCTGTGTATAATTCCAGTATTGAATGATAAGTGTCCCCTCCTCTTTTAAGCCTAATTTATACTTAGTTGCGTGGCGCGTCCCTTGCCGCAAATAAGCGGCTTCAGTGATAAAGCATAAGTTAGGCTGTCCTCACTCATCCCTGCTCGGGACACAGATTGTACAGTATGTAAACTATATAGTGTGTTGTAAGGAAAACAAAGACAACAAAAGACATTTTAACTTAAGAAGGTAAAAGAGACGCTTGTGGCTGGCCACCCCATGCTCCACTGTCACTTATAGTCGTAACCCCTCCCCTTTATTAATATAACCCCCTCCCATATAGTTTTATTGTGAGACTCGTCCTTACTTTAACCTGCCAGGATAACGGCTAGAAGATGACCGTGTTCAGGTTATAAATGTGAACTGGAGCCCGACCGATGCCATGCCAGACTTTTGACGGTTGCCAATTTTCGACTGACCGTTGTTTCGAAGGATTTTGTAAAAAAGTTTTGAGAACATTTAACTTCTGAGGAAATGAATAGCCAAAATATATTTGAAATTAAGTAAATTCAATTTCAATATTTAGAAGTACACACTTGATTTTATTTAAACTCTTAAGCCCTATTCATTTTTTTCAAAAAGTAAAATAAATTCTTACTTTGACATGCCCAAAATAGGGCAGGACGCCCGGACCGATGGAAAGCGGTTAAAAGTCGGCGAAAAGGCAAATGTATTGGTCGGGACTCTATCTCGAGCCACTTCATTCGTAGGCTAGTAAATCCTTTCCACCTAGGTTCCCAATAGTATGAACTATTCATCTACTTGTAAACACAACCATAGTGAAGAGACTGTTCTGCCTTTAACTCCTCATTTCTATCAGCACCAACTTAACCACTTAAACCCTATATACTTCACTCACTGGGCTTCCCCAGTGGTCCATACTTGGCTGGCCCGGCCCCTACTCCCGAGTCCCCCCCCCCCCCCCCATCTCTACACACCAAATCCACAGTAGATCTGCTATTTTCAGCCAATGTTCGCCTAATATGACGTGCCAGAAACGGGACGCTAGGGTTCAAGTGGTTATAAGCAAAGTTAATGAATCATCCTCCGATGGTCTCTGCATGTAAATTCAACTCATATTTATGTACGGTGCTCTGAAACCTTGCTGAAGCTCATCCCGTCTCCCTTTCGCTCCAGAATGCGTCCTTGTTGTACTGTAAGTGAGCAAAAGTCAGTATTGAGTGTTTTAACATGGATTGTGCACCGTTGGAAAAAGCTGTCAATCATATCATAAATAAACAAACAAACGTGTAGCACGTTCAGTACTACACCGTCAAAGATGACATCCTTTTGTCCTGTGAGTCTCTCTTTGTCTCTCTCTCTCTACTGCAGATTCATAAGACCTGCATATGAGATGTTGTAATAAACATTTTACATACTTTATCAAATTAATATAAAAAGTGTCTGCAATTGAATATACTTCCTCGGGATTTCTACACCCACCATGCATTCAACACCGTCTGGCATGTACTATTTTTTTAATTGTTCTGAACTTATTGGCTAAATTATGATCCGGATAAGTTGATTAATGCAAACACTTTATTTAGCCACAATTTTGTTTGTCTCTTCCTAGGTTGTCTTCCAGGTTGAAGATGGCAGTCGAGACACTGCATGTGTAATTAGGTTAATGTTTTGTCACCTTTTATTAATTTCTACTATTATACTATAAGATACGTTTTCAAAACATTTATGCAGCTAAAATAGAAAACTATAAATGTATCGATATAATATGTATTGTATAGAATGCTATGGGAGGGACGGAAATCGATTCAGAATTTCAGCATGAGATCACAATTCTTGTTTTGATTGATTGTATTTATTAACAGTTTGCAGAATTACAGTACATTTCAAGCACAACTCAATACAAAAACATTTATTTTAATTTATGTCACTATTAATGATATGTTACACATTTATTGATTTTATGTTGTTTTATAATGAGTGAAAAATTGTAAAAGTATCAATACCGTCATGTAGAAACACTGTTAAAAAGTCCAGGCCTGGGCCGTGGCTCAGCGGTCCAGGCACCTAGCCCAAGCCTGGCAGTGTGCCGCGGGTTTGACTCCCGATCCCGACGGCCCTTACTGCATGTCACCCCCCGCATTCTCATGTAATCCTTTCTGTTGCTGTTGGTAGTCATGCCTGCCAGTTCCCACCTGATGTCCCGTGGCAGACCTGACTGCTCCAGACCGTACTGAACAACTGCTAGCTTGCAGAACATTTTCAAACTAGGATTTAAGTCTAAGATGTACAGGTCATCGCATCTGTGGCCTCCAAAGAGGATGATGCGATCTCCCACCATGCAACAGCACATCCTAGACATAGGATGTGCTGGGCAGCCCCGGGGCCTGCCCAGCACCCCCTGGGGGCTGTTCCCTGAGTGCTCAACCTTCTTCCAGAAGAAGGTCTCTGGATTGAATTTCCACAGATTATCGAAGGTCTGGTAAAAGTTGTTGCCACCAAATATGTACAGCTCTCCATTGTAGGCAAAAGCTGAATGACCTGCGCGTCCTTCTGGAAGAAGCTGTGCAGAAGGTGTGCTCAGCCATCCATTGGTCTCTGTGTCAAACACTCTGATGTTGTTGTGGTAGTCCCCTTGGTTCCCCATGCCCCCAAATATAAACATCTTTGTCCCAATGATGGTGGAAGAGTGAAATTGTAAAGCAGGCGGCGGAGTGCCTTTGGCGTTAATTACAGACCAGACCATCGTGGTGGTGTCCAACTTGTACATATCATTGTAGTATCCAGTCAGCCGGTTGTATCCTCCATAGATGTACATGACCTTCCCCAAGACACAGGCCGAGTGGTTGTACCTTGGCCCCGGGGCAGTCCCAGAAACCTTGGGCGTGAACCATCTGTGGGCGTCGACATCAAACGCATAAAGCACGTTGTCGAGCTCAACTTTCTCAGTGTAAACGGAACTGAACCCTCCGCAGAGGTAGATGACATCTTCGATCAGCACAGCTGTGTGGCCGTGGCGCATGGACGGAATCTCAGGGGGACATTGTCCTCTTTTGGTTGTCCCAGGGGGGGTCAACTTCGTCCAGTGCAAAGACACTGCATTGAAGACGTGCATGTCAACGTGGTCTATGTCTTCCACGTAGGACACTCCAAAGGAGTACAGCTTGTGTCCCACTGCTACAGTTGGATGACCCGCTCTCTCTGGTCCTCCTTGCACAGTGGTCGTCGTCCAGTGCAACATCTGTCTGTCTCTGTCTCTCCTTTCAGGAGAGATGGTCTGTCTGTCTGTCTGTCTGTCTGTCTGTTGTTATGGCAGAAATTATACTAATACAATAATACTTAGACTAAAATATAATGTGAGGACAAGATGATATGAGGCATTCAGTTCAAGATCTCTATAACACAACCACCTTCCAGCATGTCAGATGATTGAACTCCACAACAATACATGTGTCTCAGTTTTATACAGTTTTACTCAGAGGAGGAGTTACTGTCTGTCACATGACTAGAATTCTAAAATAGTTGAGTGGGCTTGGTGAAACTGTGATGGGTAAACATGACCATAACAAAGAATAGAAAACACAAGTCTGGGCTGGTGTTGCCCAGCTGGAGAGGCAGGAACAGCTGTCTCCCAACACCATGGTCATAACAAAAGCCTATTGATGTGCAAAGTGGTTGATTAAGTCAAGACACTCACAGTGTAAACCACACAATTAACCAAGATCACACCATAAGCAATATGCAGTTTAACAGAAATATGGTGTATGGTGTAATATAATTCATTTTGACTACTGGCTAAAATGCATGTAATAAATAAATAGATTAAAACACTAAAGCATTAAAAAAAAAGAAAAAAAAGAGCCTGAATAGGGTAATAATATTATGGAAGAAGCCATGTATTAAAATAGGAAACTAATTCATAGTCCTTTGAGTTTCAAAGCAAACAAAATGGTAGGAGCGCACACCAAGAGTAGGGAGGTGCTGACCACGGTGAAGAAGGCAACTTGTTTGTCGAAACGTTGGTAAATAAAAAGTATTACGAGTTGTGCGACCTCTCCTTTCTATTTTATAGTCCTTTGAGTTAAAACCTCACAATTTGTGCAGAAGGGCATAGTTTGTTTGCAATGTACATAATTGCCCAGCACATGGTGTGCAGGCCTACAACCTATATTGTTAGCAGAAGTTGTGTCAATCTTGTGTTTCCCCTGCTGAAAAAAATTAAAACTTGGTAAGAGATGAGGAAGACAGTGGAACTGATTTGTGTGAAACATTTCAAGGGTAGGGCCCGACAAGCCTGTGGCTTCTCCCTAGCCCTTTTTCGGATATTTGGACAGGATACAAGCAACGTACACTCAAACACTCAAAAAAAGGAAAAAAAGAAAAGAAAAGAAAAGAAAATTATGTTTGTTATGTATGAACTGTATATCCAACATTCCGAAAATAAAACTGAACTGAACTGAAGACATTTAAATCAATGTGCTTCTATTCAAACTGCATCAACTTTCCATACACTGTTTTGAATTGAGCATGTGTGTATGGTGCACACACTTTTCTGTGCTTTCACAAAAGCGGTGGAAGACAGCAATCAATAGGCCAGTTAGTGTGTGAACCATACGTTTTGATTTAGCAATTCAACAGTGAGTGTCAGAATGATGAATGTTCTGTGAAGTGCAGTGCAGAGATAGAGAGCAAACTGCTGACTGTTGCCTTGTGTCATAGTTTTACATACTGTAGGAGAGAGAGAGAGTGTGTGTGTGTGTTTGTGTGTGTGTGTGTGTGTGTGTGTGTGTGTGTGTGTGTGTGTGTGTGTGTGTGTGTGTCAGGGCTGTGCACACTTTTTATAATTCAGCTTATTGTGGAGACACATGCTGGAACTTTTTACTTTGAAATGTTTTGTAGTTTCTGAGTTATTTAACTTAAACACCCAATGCATTCTCAATGGCAATAGCACAAACTTTGGCATGCTACCAGTCCTACATACTTACACCTAGAAACCCCATTCAAACCTATTTAGGTTCATCTTATGGTGGACACGTTTGCCTGAAAAGGAATCTTTGAAATGTTTCATAGTTTTAGAAATATAGTGCTTTCAAATTTGAGAAATTCAGAATGAGGCTCAATGGCAGATATTAGCACGTCAACAAATCACTTTCACCTATAGAAACTCCATTCACACTTTTTATAATTCAGCTTATTGTGGAGACACATGCTGGAACTTTTTACTTTGAAATGTTTTGTATTTTCTGAGGTATTTAACTTAAACACCCAATGCATTCTCAATGTGTGTGTGTGTGTGTGTGTGTGTGTGTGTGTGTGTGTGTGTGTGTGTGTGTGTGTGTGTGTGTGTGTGTGTGTGTGTGTTCCTAAAATCAAACTGGTTCAAATCAAACTGGACCATAGCTGTCTCGATTTTTGCAGAGTAACACAATTATCCACAACATGCAAAAATAAGACTAAAGTCCTAAAATTAACCATGATCATGCAGATCAACACGCTTTCTCAAGGTGTGAAGATCAGAAACCCATTTTCAGTTAAAAAAAGGGGAAAAAAAGCCATATGAGATGTCAAAACATCCTGTATTTTACAAGTTTATTTTTATCATGGTTAAGCATCTGTGTCATTTTAGAGTTTAGAGCTGGCTATTCTACCTCCCAATAGAATCAAGAGAGAGATTTTAGTCAACTTCTCCAACCATTTAAACTTTACAAACCAAGAAATAATCCAAAACAGGTGTTCCCTAGTGCTCTACTAGGTCAACTCCTTTCCCCCCCTCAAGACCAAATCTATCCAACAAAACTAGCTGATCTACAAAGTTATTTTCGGTGACCGCTATGGCATGCCCAAAACCAGGACTCTAGGCCGGGTTCATGTGGTTTAAAAAAAAGAAAAGAATGAAAACATGATGACAGAAAACGGGAGCATGAGTAGAGTGTGAGGCTAAAGGTCACGGCCGGTGAGACCGCCTGCCATGTTGACCCCGCTGTCACTGTGGTGGCATCATGCTGCCAACAGCCCCAACACATTCTGCCTGGAGGTCTGAGTGCAGGGAGGACCGAAGGTGACCGCTGGTGCTGCCTTCTGCTGAGGTGTCCTAGGTTGTTCCGGTCATCCTGTTTAACCCATTGAGATCCGAATCTCTAGAAAATTCCCTGACCCACTGTTTGGGAAACTTAAAGAATGGACTTCCACACAGCCTTGGCTGACATCACCCAAGTGCTCCAGAAGGAAGTGTCATTAATCGACACAGGACTGTGACCAACAGTGTCTGGGCTACTCCATAAATCCACGTGGCTGTACAATCAGCGAGACAGAGGCAGGCGAGGGGACCGGGGAGTGTGCATGCAACGTTTCACGCAGATCGGTGCAGTTTTAGGTAAGAAATGTGAAAAGCTGCCTCATGGTGGCTCTATAACAGGCCGTTCTGGAAAATGCGGGGCAGAGGTTCATCGTTGGCATCCAGGGAGTGTGTGTGCAAAGTTTGGCATTGACCGGGTTAACGGTGCCGGAGATTAGCTGGTAACGGACGGACGGAAGGACGGACGGACGGACACACACACGGACGGACGGAGTGCAAAACATACTCTCTCCCCATGCCTTCGGCCTGGTGGAGACAATTACTGGAGTAATTGCTTTTTGAACACTTGAGTATTCGAAAGTACAAATTAGAAAATACATTTGCTTATCAAAGCATTCCTGTATTTAGACAATAACCTGTGATTTGTAGAGCTCCACAACATTCAGACGCTGCTCCCCTGGTTTATATAGTTGGAAGGAAGATCCAGGCACAACACCTACTCCACAGTTAGAGTGAGATGACCTTTGGAAGCTACTGATACTGCCCTGTGGGGTGTTGGTAGGTGGGTTGATTGTGTGGGTGGGAGATGAGGAGATGCTACAGTATACAGATACTGATACTGATAAGATGTGAGCCGGTAGAAGATGCATATCTACTTGACTGAGGGGTGCAGGAAGGAAAGCCTCTGGCCTGCGTTTGTGCGCGTGTGCGTGCGTGCGTGATCCTGTGGTTACAAAGGTGACTGTAAAATCTAATCTACAGCCTCCGAAAGCATCATTCTCCTATTTCTTGTGTCCAGAGAGGCGGATAATAGTGCAAATAATAGGCCAATGTGAAAAGGGTGCCATTTCTTCATATGCCTTTGATGGCAATTGGATGATTTGAGGCATTTTGTTCCAGAAATGTGTTTTGCAAAAATCAACCTGTTGGTGGCGCTATAACAGGCCAATGTGAAAAGGGTGGGATATATTCCTCAGCCTAGTAAGAAAATGTGTGAAAGATTTCACGTAAATTGCATGCTGCGTTCATGATTTGAGGCTTTTGTTCAAAACGGGGCAATCTTGCAAACTGTGAAAGCCTAGCCAATTAGGATGGAATATGAAATCTCTGACAGATCCGACTTGAGCACATGACCATAGAGATACTGTGTAATGATTTGTGAGATTTTTGGACAGAATCTGGAGGAGTAATATCAAAAAATGTGTTTTACAAAAGTCGGCCTCCTGGTGGCGCTATAAAAGGCAGATGCGGAAAATGAGGGTCAAAGGTTTGTCCTTGGACTCTAGGGAGTGTGCATGCAACATTTCACACAGATCGGTGCAGTTTTAGGTAAAAAATGTGAAAAGCTGCCTCATGGTGGCGCTATAACGTGAAAAGGGTTTGTCAAAGGTTTGTCCTTGGACTCTAGGGAGTGTGCATGCAACATTTCACACAGATCGGTGCAGTTTTAGGTAAAAAATGTGAAAAGCTGCCTCATGGTGGCGCTATAATGTGAAAAGTTTGGCATCGACCGGGTTAACGGTGCCGGAGATTAGCTGGTAACGGACGGACGGAAGGACACACACACGGACGGACACACACACACACGGACGGAGTGCAAAACATACTCTCTCCCCATGCCTTCGGCCTGGTGGAGACAATAAACTCTTCTTTGTTGTTGAAGGAACAGAAAGCAGACCTTTCCCAGATGACCTGAGAGGTCTGGATGGTTCATACAAGATCAGAAATGTATTTAAAGCTTTATAGACAAACAATAGTATTTTGAAATCAATTATTTGACCCATGCACAAGCAGCCAGTGTAAGGATTTCAAAACTGAATGCTCCACTTTCTTATTATTAATAAGGAGATCTGCTATTTTTGGTGCACATCATGGCATGCAACCAAGTATAAATCAGTTATTAATATTATTGTTGGAAAGATGGCGAGAAAGGCCATTTAATGGATAAAAATAAATTATATCTATTTTGTAATGCTAATTAGAAAGGACTGTAAATATATATATACCTTCAATAACCCAGCAGGGAGACCAAATACTGTGCTGTATTTACCTTACAAATGAGTGGATAGCCCTTTAAATCTTGAATGACAGCCACGGTACCATAAAAAAAAGAAGGATACCTTAAAAACGAATTGGAGACAGACGAAATAAAGTTCTGAGAGGAAGTTTAAGGTTTTAACTGTAATTTTGAGTAGGTAATAAAGTCAATTTACATAGAGAATGTGCTACATGGTTCAGATAATAATAATAATAGTAAAATACATCACTATAATTTAGAGTATTCAATTGTTCCAATATGGATCCGAACTGAACCTGAACTCCTCTTCACAGTATGTCCCAGGCATTAATACTGTAGATCACGTCAGTTGTTGATAAACGTTCATTGGCTGGTAAATAGTTCATTTCCGCAATATCCCACGGTGGCGCTGGTTGTCGAGCGCTCATTGGACCAGCACATGGATGATGAGACTGGTATCGTGACATCTTCCTTGGTTCCGTCATTGAGGGCCATAGACCGGGAAAGCACAGAGGCTGGCGTTGCTATGGCAACCTGAAGATAACATTCTTTCCCTGCTAGCTGTAAACTTTCGACAGAGAGAAATACTCCTATCTATCACTAGGTCAAATACATGTCTCAAATCAAAATAGGCCTCTCAGTATGCGAGTTAACTTGCCTGGGGACAGACAGTATGGAGACCGAATAAGGAGTCAACAAGATATAAGATATTAAATCTGAATGTGGCATCAGGAAATCCATAATATAAATATGATAAAATAATATAAAGGATAAGATGAACAATCCTGTGTATGAGTAAAATGATGATAAAAGGACAGGATGACCAAATATGACCTATATGGAACACGGGCTGGGCCATCTGTGTTGACCAACAGAATATGATGGAGTGGCCAACTTGACATGACGTGTAAACAACATGTCAGAATTTATCTAACAATTATAGCTCATTAGTTTCAGGTAAATAGGAAAATCTGATGCAAACAATAGCGTAGTTTCTCCAGAGGAGAGTGTGCTATGTCCTATGTCGCTGTTCTCTTCACCATGGTCTACATGGAGGCTCGACTGTGTTTCTCAACGTGGGGTCTGGGGACCCCCAGGGGTCCAGATGGACCATTACGGGTCTGTAACTCGGGTGTACAAATGGAACACTCAGCTGCTCTGTGGTTCACTGTGCTTCCACAGTAACCCTGACCGCTATGACGTTATAATACAGGGATGGAGCCCACTACGTATACCACGGAGACACGCAAGAATAATAGGGGTGAACTATCCCTTTAACCGCCTTATCCACAGTGCTTACAATGTGCATTACATTCATGACACATTCACACACCAAGGTAGAGGAAGCCATGCAAGGCACTAGCTTATTTCAACATCAATCCATTGTCTACTACAAGAAACAAACCACATGCACACAGAAACTGTTGCAACCACTTCCTTCCTGCCACACCCTATACACACCCTATACACACCCTATACACAGTACTTGAGTAAATGTTCTTTACACCACTGTAAAGTAACTGAGAACATTTACTCAAGTACTGTGCTGTACTTTTTTTCTTTTTTCTTTTAGTGGTGCAACCATAGGGTGCAGCCACTCCAATGCCCAGCTATGTCCGTCCCTCCCTATGTGTCTGTATGTTTGTATGTCTGTATGTATATAATTATGTTTAGGGTACCAACAGCAGGTGACAAAGTGGCGCTGTTGAGCTTCACACTGTGCACAGGTGCATGATGGGAAGCTGAGTTTTTTGCACCACTCACTTCAGACGGGTCTGATTTTTGTCTCCACCAGGCCGAAGGCATGGGGAGAGAGTATGTTTTGCACTCCGTCCGTGTGTGTGTGAGTCCGTCCGTGTGTGTGTGTCCGTCCGTCTGTGTACAGCTAATCTCCGGCACTGTTAACCCGGTCGATGCCAAATTTTTCACACACTCCCTGGATGCCAAACGATGAACCTGATGAAACTTTCCAGAACGGCCTGTTATAGCCACACCAGGAGGCCGATTTTTGTAAAACAAAAATTACTGCTCCAGATTCTGTCCAAAAATCCTGCAAATCGTTACACAGTATCTCTATAGTCATGTGTTCAAGAAGGATCTGTCCGATATTTCATATTCCATCCTAATTGGCTAACATTGGCTTTCAAAGTTTGCAGGATTGGCCCGTTTTTAACAAAAAGCCTCAAATCATGAACACAGCGTGCAAGTTACGTGAAATCTTTCACAGACTTTCCTACTAGGCTGAGCCTGAGGAATATATCCCACCCTTTTCACATTGGCCTGTTATAGCGCCACCAACAGGTGGATATTTGCTAAACACATTTTTGGAAGGAAAAAAAATGCCTCAAATCATCCAACTGCCATCTAAGGCATAAGAAGAAATGTCACCCGGCCTTTTCACATTTCACATTCTAGCTTTACTTTACTTTACTGGAGTATTTCCAAATTTCAGTACTATTACTTCTACTCCACTACATTTCAGAGTCAAATATTGTACTTTTACTCCACTACAATTCTTTAAAAACTTGAGTTAATAGTTACTTTGTAGATTTTGATTATTATACAGTAACCACGATGCAATGCATTGTATATTGTACATTTTGATACCAATACTTTTGTACTTTTGTACTTTTGAATTCGGGACTGTAACAGAGTATTTCTACATTGCTGCCTGTATGGATACTTTTACTAAAATAAATTGAGTACTTATTCCACGGTTCCACCACTGCATGTGTGTGTGTGTGTGTGTGTGTGTGTGTGTGTGTGTGTGTGTGTGTGTGTGTGTGTGTGTGCGTGCGCGCGTGCGTGTGTGTGCGTGCGTGCGCATGTGAGAGAGATGCACTTTTTCTCAAATCATCCATCAATCCATCCATCCATCCATCCAAGGTGTAAGAAATGGCACCCTTTTAGTGCCACCAGGAGGCCTGGTTTGTCTTCGGTCAATGTAAATGTGCGATGGAACGGTGCTGATCAGTCGCACGTTTGCTCAGCTCCGCGTCAAGTCTGAAATAAACCATGAAATAACGACACCTTTCAAGTTCAAAATGCTAAGAAAGGACGCTGCAACTCTACAATAGTCTCAGGTACTTACAATGCCGCCGAAAAAGCAACCCATGAAGAAATTCGATCTTAGAAGTGGAAGTGCGCTCTTGCCTGTGAACAGTGAGCTGTTTGATGAGCCCGGCGCTTTGTTTACTTCACCAAGTCCAAGTTCAAGTGCAAAGGCTGCCGGCGGTGACGAGGATATATTCAGCAGTGAACTATCAAACATGAGCGACAACGTGAGCTCGGGAGACATTCTCAGAGCTATAAATGAGATGAAAACGGAATTCTCTTTTAAGTTTGAAAGTATCCTGTCTGCGGTGAATAATGTCCAGATCGAAGTGAAAGAATGCGCCGAGCGCGTCACCCAAGCTGAAGGCCGCATTTCTGGTGCAGAGGATAACATCACAGCCATGCAGGCTTCATTCGCCGAGTTGGAGATAAAAGTCTTATCACTCTCTTCAAAAGTGGTGGAATTAGAGGGCCGTAGCAGGAAAAATAATTTGAGATTAATTAATTTACCCGAGGGGGCAGAGGCTGCGGACCCCTGCTCATTCCTAGAGAATTGGCTGCCCGAGGCCTTGGATTTGGGCCCTCTCCGCTCTCCTATAGTTGTTGAGAAAGCCCACCGCATTGGTACTAAAGAAGCCAATTCTACACATCCGAGGGCTCTGATAATGAGGTTCTTGAACTACAAGGACAAGATTCGTGTCAACAACGCAGCCAAGGCAAAGAAGACAATTCTCTACAAAAACGTGCATGTGATGTTTTTCCAAGATCTGCCTACGGAAATCCACAAACAGCAGAGGCGCTTTACTGACGTAAAAAAAAAATTAAGAGACAAAGGATTTCAATGTGGAATACTCTACCCGGCCCGTCTATGGGTCTCCAAAGGGGACAGATCCAACTACTTTCAAACACCGACAGAGGCACAGAGGTTCCTGGAGAATTTGGATTTCGAGGAGAACGAAGAGCTGCAGCAAGAGGTCGACGGAATGTAATGTAGTGTTTAATCCTGACCGCTGAAGTTAAAATCCTTTTTTTTTCTTTTTTTCTCCTTCTCTTCCCCCCCCCCCTCTTTCTTTCTTTTTTATTTCGTTCCAACTGGAGCCTATAGGCCTATATGTAAAATGCATGGTTAATTTAAAATGGAAACATGTTGCCTTAACTCTCCTATATAGGCCTAACTAAACTCTTTTTTTTGAATGCTTTTCACACAGCAAGTTGGAAAGACTGGAGCTATGCTTATACATGTTTAAAGGAGGCCTGCCTTTTTGGACCATGCTTATTAGGCCTATTATTATTATTATTTCCATTCCATTATTATTATTTTCTCTCTTTGTAAAAACGACGGAGCAATGTATATTGGTCTGCAAGATTACAGCTGGTACGGCGAAATGTATCCTACGTGCTTAATGACGGGCGGTGAATTAATCATGATTCTTTTTTTCTCTCTCATTTTCGTTCTAAAGAGGTTGAATAGGTTAATCTAAAAATGTAAATAAAATTGCCTTTAACTCTTTTGGATTGACTATAGCCATAATATTGTTTATTTAGGCTACTTATTTTATTTGGAAACTATAGGCTTTCTCTTTGATGTGTAGGTATAGGCTGATTCTCGTGGTTTGCGTTATGGCCTCTGAACTTATTCTCTATCTTTAACTATATCACGCATCTGCCTGAAAATGCCGTGGCTACAGGGGTTTAAATATATTTTTCGTAGAACGAGAACAATCATATATTGGTCTGTGACACTATAGCTGGAATGCAATTGGCCTACTAGAATAAAGCTTTTGGCTATTTAACATCTTTGGGGTATTTCTGTATTTTATTTTCTATTGTAAAACAAGATCTGTTTAGTTTGTTTAATATGACCTGAGCATATGGGATGCTAATTGGAGAGGGGGAAGAGAGGGGAAGGGGAGGGGGGGAGGAAAGAAGAGAAAAAAATAAGAAGAAAAAATGTTGAGCATATGAGATTGGTTCATTTGAATATAATTTACATTATTGAACAGGCCTATGTAACGATTTAAAGGTGCTCCACCTATTTACTTTACATCTGACTATAGGCCTAATGCATTAATTTAGCTTCTCTACCTTATTTATTGAATCCTACCCTATACCTAAGGAAGGGACTGATTTCATCCTCATTAATAATTATACATTTTCCCTTTCTTCCCGTTTCTCTTTTTTTTTCTTTTGCTACTTTTATTATTATTATTATTTTTTGTACTATTAAGAATAAACTGTAATTTCAGGTATAATTAAATATTACTTTGGGGGTTTATTAAATTGATTATTATTACTACCACTACTTTTCATGCCGCTGATCAATTCAGCTTTACTACCATACTAGGGTTTTTCCACAAGAATTATATGACCAGATTAATGGGGTTTTGAATGGTTATCACAATGTAGTTTTTCTTGAGGTGATTCTATAACACAGACCTGTCGCGGGCTGAGGAAACGGAGACAAGGAGAGGCACAGGGGCGATCTCAATATGCTCGCCCATCTACTAGGGATGAGTTTTGCCTGCAGTCTTTGTCATTTGGGGACGAAGACATTAGGTCTGGGGGTGGGGGACGGGTTTGTGTTGTATGTGTGTGTGTGTCTGTGTGGGGAGGGGGGGGGATGCCCTGGGGGAAACAGTCCTTTCTTTTTTTACTGTTGCATCACGTTTGGTTCCTCATGCATTTTTTTCTCTTTTCTCGCTTGTGGAGGGGGGCAATGTTTATCTCTATAATAACAATACTAATAAATGTCAACTACTATAGGACAGTCAGCTGGGGGGTCAGGGTTCTCTGCTAGAATTGTTACATGGAACGTACGAGGCCTGGGGGGGCAAATTAAACGCTCAAAAGTACTTTCACATTTAAAAAGCCTCTCCACTGATATTGCCTTCCTACAGGAGACACACCTCCGTACTGAAGACCACATTAGGCTCCGCAAGCCCTGGGTCGGACAAATATTTCACTCCAACTTTAACAGTAGGTCTAGAGGCACTGCTATCTTAATTCACAAACGTCTTAGATTTACTCCAGATCAAGTTTTCTCAGATTTTGGCGGCCGTTATGTCATAGTCTCAGGCATTCTTCACCAAACACCAGTTGTGCTGGCTAATGTATACGCACCAAACTGTGACAACCCTGGCTTCATATCAACGTTGGTGTCCCGCCTTCCAAATCTTGACACACATCAGTTAATCCTAGGTGGGGATCTCAATTGCGTGACCAACCCGTCTACAGATCGTTCACACTCTAAGTCACCAACTCCAACTGCAATGGCCAGAACTCTGTCCGAGCTGATGTCCCACTTAGGCTGCATTGACCCCTGGCGTTTCTTGCACCCCACGGCCAAAGACTATTCCTATTTCTCCACTGTCCATAAGGTTTTTTCACGCATAGACTACTTCTATATTGACAAGGCCCTCTTACCATCTGTCCAGTCTTCGGAATACTCAGCCATAGTCATTTCCGACCATGCCCCACACATTTTAGATCTCAACCTTTTTTCATCCTCACGCAGACACAAGGGGGGTTGGAAATTGAATTCAGAGTTGCTGGCAAATACAGAGTTCTGTGAGTATGTTTCAAAGGAAATCGACTTTTTCCTACAAACAAACAGAAGTGAACTGGTCTCCCCATCCCTTCTATGGGAAACATTTAAGGCTTTCATTCGGGGACGTATTATTTCATTTAACGCACATCTGATAAAAAATAGGAAAAAAAGACAGCAACAACTTTTGGAAGCCATTTTACACACAGATAGACAACAGGCTTCCTTATCGAGCCCAGCACTGGTAGCCAAACGATTACAACTTCAAATGGAATTTGATCTGTTAACCACAGGCAAAGCCGAACGCCAACTACAGCAGACTAGAGCCACCTATTATGAACACGGGGACAGATCGAGCCGCCTCCTAGCCTCCCAGCTAAAGCACCAACAAGCCTCACATTTGATATCACAAATCTATGACTCTACCCATACTCTGACCACCGATCCTGGCAAAATTAATTCCGAATTCTCTTCTTTCTATTCTAACCTTTATAAATCGGAGCCTCCCTCAGATGTCCTAGCTATGGAAGCTTTCATAAATAATTTGGACATACCAACTGTAAATGTAGCCACAGCTGAACGTCTAGATACCCCGCTGTCCTTAGTGGAGGTTAGTTCATGCATTTCCACAATGCAGAGCAATAAAGCTCCTGGCCCCGATGGCTTCTCTGCCTGTTTCTATAAAAAATTTGCTGCACAACTCGCTCCTCTACTTTTAGAGGTTTTCAATCACTCCTTAGACCAAGGTGTTCTACCACCAACCCTAAATCAGGCTCTAATCTCACTCATCTTAAAAAAAGACAAAGACCCAGACTATGCAGCAGCTACAGACCTATTAGTCTGCTTAATAACGATGTCAAACTCCTGGCCAAGATATTGGCAAGCAGGCTTGATGCATGTCTCCCCAATATAATCTCTCAGGACCAAACAGGCTTTGTCACAGGTCGCCAACTATCATCCAGCGTTCGCAGGCTCCTGAATGTCGTTCTGTCGCCTTCTACCTCCCAAGAACCAGAGATAATAATCTCGTTAGACGCAGAAAAAGCGTTTGACCGTGTTGAGTGGCAATACTTATTCAGGATTTTGCAGAAATTTGGCTTTGGTACAAAATGTATCTCTTGGATTCAGCTTCTTTACTCGGCTCCATTGGCCAGCGTTAAATCGAACTCTGATGTCTCTCCAGCTTTTCCCCTCACACGTGGTACACGCCAAGGCTGCCCCTTGTCACCCCTATTGTTCGCATTAGCTATAGAGCCCTTATCCATTGCTCTAAAAAGCTCTACATTGTTTTCAGGCATAAGGAGAGGAGGAATTGAGCATAAAGTGGCACTATATGCAGACGACCTACTCTTATTTGTCCAAAACCCAGTTAATTGTGCCGATACCATTGTTAATCTATTGAACAACTTTGGAGCCTTCTCAGGATACAAGTTGAACATTGCTAAAAGTGTATGCTTCCCTGTTAACCACATAGCCAAATCAATCCCCCCTGGCGCGCTACCCTTCAACCTTTCGTTAAATAACTTTAAATACCTGGGTATAACTGTATGTCACTCACTTAGCTCGTTACACAAGGAGAATTACACAACATTAATTGAAAAGGTTAAATTAGATCTTCAAAGGTGGAATAAGCTTCCTCTCTCACTGGTGGGCCGCATTGAAACAATTAAAATGAACATACTGCCACGCCTCCTTTTTCTTTTTCAAACCCTCCCTCTTTTTTTGCCCAAATCTTTTTTTAATTCACTTGATAAAATCTTATCATCCTTTATGTGGGCCAATAAGTCCCCTAGAATCACCAAAGTTACTCTTCAAAGACCCAAACAAGATGGAGGACTTGCCTCACCCAACATGATATTCTATTATTGGGCATCAAATATTTTAATGATGAAGAAATGGTGCCACTCTGTCGAGATCTGGTGTGATATGGAGGCTAAATCCTGCACATCCTCTCTTCCAGCATTACTCTTTGCCCCCCTACCAACACGTTATTCCCAGTATACCAACAATCCAGTAGTTCTCTCTTCATTGAAAATTTGGAATCAGTTTAGACAACATTTTGAGTTAAAATCCCCATCAGTCCTTATGCCCATTTGTAAAAACCATTTGTTTCCATCCTCCTCTTTGGACTCAACATACAGCAAGTGGAAGGAGAAGGGCCTTATCTCTTTTAGGGATCTATACAGAGATGGGTTATTTATTTCTCTCGGAGAACTCACCACCAAATTGAATAATCAAAACAATAGCTTTTTTAGATTTTTCCAAATACGTAACTTTGCAAGCACCCATTTTAAACCCTTCCCCAGTTTACCTGAGAAAACCCTAGTGGAGTCCATCATGTCTGCACCAGATTCTATGTTTAACATTTCATCAATTTACAATGCTCTTGTTTCCTTTAGAACAACCTCTCTACTTGGGTTGAGAGGCGCATGGGAGGATGAACTTGGGACTGAGCTGAGCGAGTAATATTGGGCTGATGTGCTGTCTAGGATTAACAATTCATGTGCCTGCGCTCGTATGTGCCTGATTCAATTGAAAGTGGTTCATAGGATTCATTACACTAAAGCTAAGCTTAGTAGACTATTTCCAGAAACAAACGACTCATGCAACAGGTGCCTTCAATCCCCTGCAAACCACACACATACTTTTTATTCCTGTTCAAAGCTCGCCTCTTTTTGGAAATCCTTTTTTGACACACTCAGTCTGGTCCTGGGATTCTCTGTACTACCATGTCCTTTTATAGCTATCTTTGGCGTGTCCCCTGTAGGAGGCAGATTTAATAGATTCCAGGCCGATGCGGTTGCTTTTGCCTCCCTCATAGCCAGGCGTCGTATATTGCTCCACTGGAAGAGCCCTAATCCTCCTGAGGCGTCAGTATGGCTAAAAGATTTGTCATCCTTTCTCCATTTGGAAAAAATCAAATACACTGTTAGGGGTTCGTTGAATAACTTCTACAGAACCTGGGACCCATTCCTCACACACATTAATTCCTTAACCACAATTTAAGTAGGAACTAATTCCAATATTCCCCCTCTACTGTGAGTATACTGTGATCATGCGTATATGTGTATGTGCATGTATGTACATGTGTGCACGGTTATGCGTGTGCGCATATGTATGAATGTGTATCATGTGCATGTATATATGTATATGTGTGTATGGATACATGTAGGCTATGTGTGTGTATGTATGTATGTATGTATATGTATGTGTATATATATGTGTATGTATATATGTATGTATGTATGTATGTATATGTATATATGTATATATGTGTATATATATATATATATATATATATATATATATATATATATTTAAAAATGAAATAGTTCAATTACATTTACATTTTTACATTGCTTCCACATTGCTCCCACTATTGCTAGCATTTAATCTTAATTACTTTAATGCATGAATCCCAAACTTAGTAACTCATTCTGTTTCCCCCGGGGCATGGGAGGGTAAGGGCGGGGGGATACTTGTGAGGGTCTGTTTTGTTTTTGTTGTTGTCTGTTTTGTTTTGTTTCCACGTGTTCTGTTTACTTTTTTGTTTTGTCTCCTGTTTTGTTTGGTCATGTATGTCTTGTATTTTAAAATGGAAAAAACCTAATAAAAATATATTAAAAAAAATGTAAATGTGCTATATAAATAAACTTTGATTTGATTTGGTTTGATTTACACTGTACACTGCAGTATTCACCAATCAACTGCTAGGCGACCAGCTATTGTGGCATAATTATTCCTCCAAGAGTTGGGGTCCTACGGCGTGGCGCAGCATCCATCCGGCTTTTAGCACGGCCCATCTGATGCTTGGCAGAGTGTTCCCTGAAGATGTCAGTAAACTCGTCTCTATGTCTGCGCTGCGCGCTGCGCTGCTGTGCGCGCACAGTCAGGGACTCAGGGAAGGCACACACAGGCAGTGCAGAGACGCTGTGTGTACAGAGTGCATGACAGAAAAGGAAGCAAGCCAACAACAGAGGAAGTGATAAAACATCGCACACGAGGGTGTCTGTCTGATCCTCCAAGCTGCATCTTCGCTTTACGCACAGAGAGACCGACATGTCATCACCAGCGACAGCCTCGGTAGCAGATATGTCCAGGAATGTTTCTACAAGCGAAAATGTCAACAGCGCCCACAACAATTCAGGTAGGGATTGATTTCACACAGCTCTGCTTTTTCTGGGTTTATGGAGAGGAATTTACTTTTCTAAATCCATCAGTTTTAGGGTGCACAGTCTACTAGTGTAGCCACTGCCTACACCAAAGTGTGTAATGGACCTTTTTGGGGGCTGCTGATTACACAAGCTATTACAATATTACACATTTCAAAGTTTGTATTGACAAAAACTGCATAGCCTATGCATGAATGTATATTTGTACAAATCTGTCAGAACTCAGAAGCATAAACCACAAACAAGCTTGAGAGATTATATTTCCATTGTGGTCCTTTGAGTAGCCTACAATATGTGTGCAAACAGAGTAGGCCTACCATGTGTTGGGGAGGGGTGCAGGCAGAGACAGAGTACAGAAAACCAATAGTTGACCTATGAACCATAGTTCATACAATCATACAATTTACTATACAAGTAAAGAAGCAAAGAACAACATGAACATGGTTTGTAAAAGGAAACTAGTTCATGGGCCATAAGGTGTTAGTTGTTTTATTTATGTAATTTTACTTCCCGATTCAAATAAGACATAATGCCTACAATTATTAATTGCTACTAATAGCTAACAGCAGGTTTGTTTGATTTGCATTTCCGTTCAATCCAGAGCTGATGACACGCTACTGCAGCACATACTTTCAGTTCCGCTTATATTTTATATGGTTTGTGATAATTCAAATGCACCTTTCAGAGCACGCTGTATTGCAGTGCCGTAGGGGGAAGTGAGAGATCACACAGCAGGTGCAATCTCTGAAGAACTACAAATACTGCACGCACGGTCGCACGCGCGCAACACACACACACACACACACACACACACACACACACACACACACACACACACACACACACACACCTTGTGAGGGCATCAACATTTTCTTTTAATTTGATATTTGTAATTTCTATTTACTAAAGATTTGGGGAGACGGGACCCCCTGAGGGTAAGGAACTGGTTGGAATAACGTGTTCCTTCCACATTCTACGTCCTACCGGGGAAATTCTCCCATCAGGTGATACGAATATGGTCTCCTCACTCCTCATGCATTGAAGGATTAAGCATGATCTCAGTTTGGCAGAGGGAGAGTAACGTCCAGTATTACAGCTTAGGCAATTGCACCGCGTGAAAAATGGGTTACAGAATTGTGGCATAAAAACAAATAAATAAAACATTTCCCTTCCTCAAACAGACGTCAGTATATAAATTCCTAGCAGCGTGTCAGAATCTTTCATCATGTACAGAGATGTGCTGAGCGCGCTGTGCTCTATGATAAGCATTTGCTCCAGACAGAAACAGAGCTCCAGATGGCCCGTGTACTTCCTCAAAGGTGTTTTGTTTAACGATTTATCACATTTCCTTTGATACCATGAGCATGTAGCAAACTGTTTTTGTCACTCAATGTTGGCCGGCCCCCTGCACTGCCTATACCCCCTACATCCCCCCTACATGCTCCCCCTAAATACCCTCTAATTAACCTCGACATACCCCCTACATACCCTCTACACATGCCCCTACATCCTGCATTAATGCAGGGGTGGGAATTCACCAATGCATCTAAAACAACAAATTCTCAACAAAAACACTTGTATCCATCCATTTTTATACTTTGTTGAATGATGGTGAAAATAGACTATCTACAATCAGAATCTGAACCAGCTTTATTGTCACATCACGTGATTATAGGTGTAAATTGTGTGTGTGAGTTCTCAACATTGCAGTTACAGGAATAGAAGAGTTAGAAAATACCTAGAGAAGAAAGGATGTTCAATAGCACATATTTATATAGAAAAGAAAAAAAGATGTCTTGTTTGAGGATCCAGGGACCTTTTAATACTTTCCATTGGTTCAATATTTTTTTAACCAACACACAGACGTAAAGGGTGTTCAATAGCATTGATTTATAAAATAAAATAAATCAATGCTATTGAACATTGCCTATGTGTATAGCTAACTGTGTATAAAGTGGTCAAGATAAAGTGGGGCACCACCACCATACTTGCATCAAGCTATGTTAAAAAAAATTATTTTTCCTTTTTTTGTTTTGTAAAACTATAAACTATAATGACATGCAGAAAATAAAATAATAAGAAAAATTTAAAATGGTCCTCAATACACACATTTGCACTCAAATGACCACAGCTTGCTTTCTGTCCTTTTGATAGATACAGTTAAGTACAAATGCAGTATGGCCATATCAATCTATTTCATTGGAAGTAGCTTCTACACCTTTTCAATTGACACATTTTAAACATTGTGCTGTCTGCCTGCCTGTCTGTCTACTGAGATAAACTGAATATCAGCCACCAATTCACATTAGGGCTGTCACGATTATGTCATTACTTGACAATTAATTGTCATACAAATATTTGCGATCAACGATTTAATTGTGTTTTTCCATTGAACATTGGAAGATAAATGTAACATTTTCTGTTTGTCATTAGGCTTTATACGGGCCAGATGACAAATAACTGAAATGACTGACAATGACCAATACCATTAATCAAAATAAATAGTACAGTATAATGGCCAAAATAGGAACTATTTAATAAAGTTATACCCAAACTTAGCTTAGAAATAGTGGAAATGGCCGATCACGTGTTGTGTTGTGCTATTTCCACATAGGCCTAGGCTATATATTTTTTAAAACATGTTTGAAAATGTATGAATATTTGTCTACATTATAATAATAATTGAGATTATCTCAATTAATTGTGATTAGGAAATTATGTAATCATTTTGACAGGCTTACTCACCAATCCATCCATCTTGTCTTTTAGGTGTGTCTGCAGCTCAGTGCACGCCAGTGCCTCTGCCAGCCCTGGGCATCCAGAGGATCATCCGGGGCAATGGCACCGGTGTGGGTACAGTGATCTCACTCCAGTGCCCGGCCAGACACAGGCTGATGGGAGAGCAAATGGAGTGTGTCATGGGCCCCAACGTCACCCAGTGGAAGGGGGAGACTTACTGTAAACGTAAGTAGAAACAGTGGTGGAAAGTAACTTAATATGTCTTAATATGCTGCTCAGTTTTAATGCACTGCACTTTAGGATTGTATATGCTTATTCTTCTTTTACTGATAGGTTTTAATATACACTGCTGTTCCTGATTACGATTTTCATTTTATATGTGCAAACATCTGAAATGACAAATAAAGTGCACCTTGAACCTAAATAAGTAATGTACACAAGTACTGTAGGCCTACTTAAAGTACAATTCTGAGGTGCTTTTACTTTGGTACTGAAAACCACCACCGAAAATTAATCATAATGTGCACATTAGAACAATGCTCTCAAGCCATGACACCGTCTTCGACATTCTTTATAGCAAAGCCAAGTGCATGGGGAAAATTAGATGAACATGCAGAATTAATTTACAAGAAGATTGAAGTAACTGCTGTACTCCATCAGCAGTCTGTCCTTCCAACTAAGTTCCCATTATTTTGAAAATATGTATTCATATATAGAAACTTGTGGTCAATCATGTAGATGTGTACTGACTCGCAAGAGTTCATGTCCTCATTTTAAATGGAATGCATTTAGAACGAAACACATTTACCGCTTGACAAAATATGTCATTAAAGGCAAATAATAATGCTAATGATTGAAGAGAGATCTAATTTAGAAGCTATTGTCTTTTTTTAAAGTGAGTGTCGTCTTATTATATTTCAGTACCCAAACAGTTTTAATCTGTCTTAATCTATTGCACTCTCTCTTTGTCGCTCTCTCCCAATGTCTCTTTGTCGCTGTCTCTTTCTGTCTCTCTTCTCTTGCTTGTCTGTCTCTCTCTCTTTATCTGTCTCTCACACTCTCTCCAGCACTATCCAGTCATGAGGACTATGGTTTCCGTGTGGCTGTGGTGGCATCCATTGTGAGCTCTGCCATCATCCTGCTCATGTCCATGGCCTTCATCACATGCTGTGTGGTGGACTGTCTCAACCGTGGCAAAAAGAGACATCAGGAGAGGTCAGTGACATTCACGCCATTTGGAAGAACAGAGAGAGTAGAGGTTCATTCATGCTTTGAGGGATAAGTGTCGAGTGACGTGTTGCACGGTGAAAGTGACGTGAAAACTACAATGTGTTGCGGATTCCTGGAAAAATGTATGGTTGCTGACGCTTCATAAAATGCTGCGTACTCTCTACTCTAATTGGTTTGGAATATAAGACAAGTAAGCTCCAGTTCACAAGCTCACGAGTCTTTGCATTTTGGGAGCTTGAAGATCAGCTTGAGATGCACAAGACCTTAATTCAGTTTACAATTTAGGCATTTAGCAGACGCTCTTTATCCAGAGCGACTTACAATAAGAAAAGTAAGCAACTAAACATACATCAAATGCAGATCTTGCAGAGAGACAGTGTATAGGCCTAGTGTTAGTCTAACACAGTCTGAATTTTCATTTCGTTTCACAGAACATATATTTTTTAATGGATGTGGCTAGTGATTCATGGCTGGAGCCAGGCTAGTGTAGCGCCGCCGCCTTAGTAAACTACCTAGAACCTAGCCTGCAGTCCAAACAATATACCTGTACTATCAATAAAAATAATCTGTACATTGAAACTATAGAAACTAGAGGATACCAAGTAAACAACCTAGAATCATTCTAAATAACATGCTATCTAAACCTTAGGTTGTGTGATGCATAAATTGACCTTTAGGGTTAGAGCAGCCAGGATTTGGTCATGAAGCCCCATTTGACATTACTTTTTTTTTTTTTTTAATCTCTGGTACTCCAATCTACACTGTAAAATGATCCTCAGTGTTCATTTAACATGTCAGAGCTAAAGACCAGCTAATCCCACTGGGGAAAAATTGAGTTTTGTTCAATGTTTTGTTCAATATGTGAACCGATACCGTGATGCATATTTTCTAATGGTGGTTTCTGGCACCAGGGAGGCCGATTTTCAGCAGAGGGAGGAGAGGGTGGAGCAACAGCAGCAGCAGAGGGAGGAGAGGGTGGAGCAACAGCAGCAGCAGAGGGAGGAGAG
Source organism: Electrona antarctica (assembly GCF_951216825.1). Classification (NCBI taxonomy): domain Eukaryota; kingdom Metazoa; phylum Chordata; class Actinopteri; order Myctophiformes; family Myctophidae; genus Electrona; species Electrona antarctica. The sequence goes on from NC_136807.1 coordinate 31,650,225, forward strand.
GGTGGAGCAACAGCAGCAGCAGAGGGAGGAGAGGGTGGAGCAACAGCAGCAGCAGAGGGAGGAGAGGGTGGAGCAACAGCAGCAGAGCGCGTCCCGCTGCAGTAATAAAGGCAGGAACAACAATAACAACAACACATCCCTGTGGGATGACCATGACCTGGAGCTGGGTGACATCTGCAAAACCATCTGCAGGTGAGAACTCACCTCACTTGAACACATCTTGGGGTGCAACAATTAATCAAAGTAATCAATTTAATCAATTAGGAAAAAATAAAATCAAGTTTGATTAAATAATACTTTGATTTAAAAAATACCCAAAATAGCATGATAGACAGTTGTAAGCTCATAGATTGGCTATGTTTGTGCCACATGACAAGTTATAAACAGGAAAGTGGTTAATCAGAATAATTGATTTAGTTGATCTATTAGAATTTTTCGTGTAAGTTAAATAAATAAAAAGAGACTATTCTCGATCATTTTAATAATCTAAAAAGTAGCCTAACTAAAAGGCCTACAATAATCGCTGAGAAGATAATCGATAGTTGCACTCTGCTCAAATGAGAACAAGTGAAACCAAGTGTAATGCTTTATGGTGTCGTCCACAGTTAACAGTTTTTGTATCGAGTTGTGGTTGAAATGTACCTATTCTACATACTGTTAATAAATACTTCAATCAATCAAACTATGCAGACCACTCAAACATTCAACAAGTCTTTCTTCCACAGATACCATCAACGTTACCCCTGTGGAGGTCTAATAAGCATCCCATCTTCACCCTACACGTTGGCTCCAACTCTCCCAGCCTTTGCTCTCCCCGGTCACGGATATAATCAGCCTCTCTTGTCCCAAAGCTCCTTGTCCGACCCAGCTCAGAGTTCCATCTCGTCCCAGAAGAGGCAGTATCCTGCTGGACTCTACTGGGGCTCCTGTCAGACTCAGAACTCAGCTCTGGTCCAGAGCTCTGCTCTCTTGGTTTGGCACCATGGAAGAGCAGTGAGGTGAGCTGAGCAGTATGTCAGCTCCGTACAGATTATATTTGTGTGAGACACATAACAGAGAAAGGTGAATTTAAAAAAGACACAGTGAACAAACTGAATCTCAGTCAAGAGCTTGTTTACTATTTAGTTTTGTAACCACTGTAAGGGGCTGTGTCCACAGAGAGCGTTTGGTGGATATCGTGTCCACAGAGCTCGCAACAAGCCTTTATTAATGCCTGTGTTCAAAGGTCGAACATAGCAACCGCTGCTGAGCTCAACGTCTGGTCATCTGCGTCATTAGCTCAGCTGAAACAATGCTAAACATGGACTTCTCAACGTTGTGGTAATGATTCAAAGTCTTTAATCAAAATAACTTTCCGTGGCTTTTCCGTGGAAAAGTGGCTATGGACATTTTTAGACCAAGGAGTGTTTTTCGTGCAAAACAAATGCTTGCATCAAATGATTCTTGATTCAGAATCATGAAAAACCCCAAGTTTGACCCATCCATGCTACATTCAGAATTACAAATTGAAATGTTTGCCTGTTGCAAAAAGTTAAAGGAGCATTCAGTCATTTGGGTGATTTGGAAAACCCAGGGGTTAACTGGGGATAGTTACTCCTTATATGGTCAGCACACTCTATAGTAGGGAGGATTATCACAACAAAACAAAAAAAGAAGTGATATTTGAATTAAGTGGAAATCACTGAATATACCTTTAAGGGTACCCCAACTTTCAGCAGCTGTCACAGATTCCCCTAGGCAGGGACACTGAATTTCAGTCTTCTTTTTGTGAGATGTGTTACTAGATCGACACCTTTGCAAACACATTGGACACGAATTGGTAAGGAATTTATTCTAAGATTTATTTTTTTAATTCCCTGACTAAAGGCAGAAGTGGCAACTAAAAAAAACCCACTTTTTTATGTACACAGCTACAAAAGAGAACTGACTCAAAGACCAGCTGTGTATTACAGTATGTGATGATTCCATGTGGACTGAATGAAGCATTGCCTGAACTGTAATGGTCCAGACTCCATACACTGATCTGTGACAGGAGATACTGCTTGATCAGTGTTTTGGCACAAGGTATAATTATGAAATTAACTTGTGTAGTACTTACTTACTTATGCCTATTACCCCTTCTGGGGCTTAGGCCGTCGACAAGAGTTCTCCAAGCATCTCGATCCTGAGCCAACACTTCCAGCTGTCCCCAAGTTTGGCCCATATTCTTTGCATCTGCCTCCAGGTCTCTGCACCAGGTGTTTCGTGGCCGACCTCTCTTTCTTTTCCCTTGGGCGTTCCACTTGAGGGACTGCCTTGTGGTGTTTGAGGCTGGTTTATGGAGAGTATGGCCTATCCATCTCCAACGCCTTTTGAGGATCTCTTCCTCAGCAGGTTTTTGGTTGGTGCGTTGCCACAGCTCTTTGTTGCTGATGGTTAGGCCAGTGGATCTGGAGGATTCGTCGCAGACAGGTGTTGATGAATGAACTTGTGTAGTACATTTTGTAAACTCTGTGGACACACTGCCCTCTGCCTGAATTGCAGAGACATTGGACTTATTGGATAAACAGCCTTTATTACTATATATATGAGTATACCACAATGTCCTTGTTGACAATACATGTAAATATTTTGAAGGAATGTAAAATAAGCCATGAAATGTATTGGCATGACACATGATACTGGAACAAGGTGAGTTCCATGTTTTCATACATCCGCAAAACGATTCTGCTTTAGAGGAAATAACCCACAAAAAGGAATGCCTGGGTACAGATTGTAGTGACAATTTATGTGAAGGTACCTTTCCTGCATTAATGGACCAATAATTACAATTTCAACCTATCTTTATAAAATTGTAAGGCATCATTTCAGTCTACTGTCTCAAGGGATGGCTGTGGACAGTACCATCTTATAGCACTAGAGGACTAATTATACTGTAAGAAGATAAAGTTGAAAATGGGTGTTGTGCTTTAAGCGTAGGAGCTCATTATGTTTCTGTGTACTTGGGAAAAGCCTCATTGAGCAAGTTCACCATTAGCACAAATGGCAAAAAGAATAATGTAATAATGATGTAATAAATGTCAATGCTATGCGCACTCTTTTTTAACAGTATGTTTATCCCCTGTTGCTCTCACACGAGTACCCTAAATCAGTGGTTCTCAACCTCAGGGGGGTTCCAGGGTGTCCCAAGCTAAATGATTGATACAGAAAGAGGCTAAGTGATAAGGGTAAAGGCACTTCGCATAGTTTGTGTACCGTATTACATTCACCCATTCACACACACATTCATACGCCGATGGCAGAGGAAACCATGCGAGGCACCAACCTGTTCATTGGGAGCAATTAGGGGTTCAGTGTCTTGCTCAAGGACACTGACAGTAACTCAGGGTGATCCCGGGATTGAACACGGAACCTTCCGGTTAAAAAGCAGCCGCACTACTCCTGAGCCAAACAAATATTGCACAGGCCAGATATGACAAATAACTTCAAGAAATGACTTACAATGACGATACCAATAATCAAAATAAATAAGTAATGTATTGTGACAATAGCCAGCCAAGACCCACAGGTTGAGAACCACTGACTAGTTTAAGAACCACTGATCTAGCTGGGCAGTCTTTTACTTATCTCTCAGCACCACTGCTCTGAACATGTAGTTGTCAGTGCAGTTTGGAATCGCTCGTTTTCAGTAACGCAATGTCCTGCTGCCTCCTGCATTATGAGATTTCAAAACCGGTGGTAATGACTCTTTTTGACACGGCAAAGGCCGTCGGGCTCGGGAGTCGAATCCACGGCACACTTAGAAAATGTATCACCTGCACAGAACTTAGACAGAAAGTACGGTAGGTCGGCCTGGGCCATGGCTCAATGGTCCAGGCACCTTGGCTGGTAATCCAGCCTGGCAGTGGCTGGCAGGCACAAGCCTGAAGAAGGCCAGAAAGTGGCGGTGTGTGGGTCTCTCCTCCATACAGGGACGAATAGTTTTCATAATCCTCAAGGGGGCCCGTGCCGCCCCGCCTCCCCGCCCCTCCCCCCGCAATTCCTCATGGTGGCCCTGGCCCTCCGGCCCCCACAGACTCTACGTCACTGCCTCCATACGTTTGCTGCTCTGCTAGGACCTACACGCACCTGCTGAAAATGAAACCGGGTGTGCGGAAGTCATCTCTCTAATATATATCTATGATGAGGTCAAAGATGTACAGACCGATCTTGTTGGTGATTGTGGAAACATGACAAAAGACAAACAGGAAATGTTGCAATAAAATTGTATTTCTCAAATAGTATAACAATGGAAAAAACATGGTCTCAATTGAAACGGATAAACAAAAACAGTATAGTACTGTTACAGTGCAAAAGCATCTGATAAACAAAAACATCATACAACTATGTCGGATGGAAACCTCACATGTCCAAAACTGTTACTTTTCAGGATTCTAATTCAAAAACAGCAAAAGTAGCAAATCTACAATCTCCAAATGTGTCGTTCCGCATTTGGAGCTTGCAGATATGCTACTGTTGATTTTTTTGGTGAAGCTGTATTGTGACCGAGCATGGCGTTAATTCACGAAAAACCATGTTTAAATATGGAGATAAGGTTTCTTACCGACAGCAATGATGTGTAACGTAGTACAGTAGTTGCATGTGCTGGTTAAAAACAAAACATGTCCATACTTTTTTCCCCTTTCCCCTTTTTCCGTGTGGGGGTCCCAGGAAGTTCCAGACCCACAGGACCACAGCCAGGGTGCCGGCCCGGTTCCGGCGAGCCGCCCCACGTCCGAAACGGTAGAGAAATGACAGAGTTACCGTGTGGGGGTCCCTCTATATACTGTAGGCTACCCTCTACTGTACTGTCACTGTACTGCACACCCAAAATCATATATATACAGTTATGTGCGTGTGTGTTTGTGTGTGTTAGGTTGCGCACAGGTGGTGAAAAACAACCATGCTATTTTCGTGCTCATACCCACCCAGGCAGGCAGCCAGCCACACACATAGCTCCGTAAGGGAACAGTGTCATGATATCAGTCTGTTGCATACTTTTATTATGCAGTTATGTCCTAATGTTTCCTGTTTTCCCTAGTTACTGTTTCCTGACTTGTCTCACCTCCCTGTGATTACTAGTTTTCTCCACCTGTGTCCTGTAAGTCTCCCAACCAATCCCTGTGTTGATTGTTAGGTCTGTTCACCTGTGTATTGTTATCCTGTGTCTACTTAAACCCTCAGTTCCTTAACTTCCTTGTGTTCTCTGCCAGATCTTAGATGTTCCAGTCCTGTTCCTGTGTATTTCCAGTGAATAAATCAGTGTTCATTTGACCAGCTCTGTTCCTGCCTTACATCTCCTGAGTCGCGCTGTGACAAACAGGGGAGAGCAGTCTGGAAAAATAGTTCTCAACATGACCCATGGGTCCTTGGAAAGTTAAGGGTCTGTAACTCTGACAGTGAAAGGATGGAACCAAATGGACCCGACTCTCAGAGTTACTGTACATTAACACTAGATTTTATATTGGGGCGTCAGAAAAATGAATCAAATGGACACAGGGCCTAATGCACTGGTTCTCAATCTTTTTAATTTAAAGGACCCCCAGTTTGATATAAATTATCAAACATTTTGTCTTATCTCTGGGACCCCAGTCTGCACTGTAAAATCCTCAGTGTTATTTTAACTCTCAGCGTTACTGACCCCTAAGTGTGCATTTGGACCCCTGGTAGTTCCTGAATCTGACATTGAGAAAGTTGCAATACAATTTTATTTCTCAATAATACAATATAAACACCAAATCCAATGAAAAAAAATTAGTACTGTAACAGTGCAACAGCATCTGATAAAAACATACGACATGGAAACCGCACATGTCCAAAACAATACAACAATGAAAAGGAAAAAAAAAGGTTCTCAATTGAAATGGATGAACAAAAATAGAGCAACAGCATCTGATAAACAAAAACATTCGATGTCGGATGAAAATCTCACATGTCCAAAACTGTTACTGGATCCACGAGAGGATGCTTGGTCCTGATCATCTCGTTCTTGATGACCGCAAAGGGAAGTTTGGAGAGATCAAATGCTCCACGATTGGGTTGCCCAGAACTGCCTGAATGGGAGGTGGTAGACAGGAGCACACAGATTAGATCCCCGAAAACAATCCCACAGGAGGACAGAGTTTAAATACAGTACATACAGTAAGATCAATTTTGATGTAACATTCCAGATGTTACATCAACATATTAGCTAATTGATTACTAGCGGTGCTAGTTTCTACCATTTACATCTTCCTTCACTCTCTAAACAAAGACCTGTGACCACCCAGTCCACCAGCCAAACTAACTTTGAAGTGTGAACGAATGTCCGACTTGGTCTAATAATGTATGACTGACTGTAGCCCTCCGTGCAATTACTACTTGCACGTACAGTGCAAAACAATGTCATGATCATTAGTGTTTAGAAACATTAAATAAAACAAAATAAGAGTGACTGGCAGTATGTTCTGTTTAAAGGCACCACTATTCTGGTGATATATCAATGGAAAATAAACGCACGCACGCACGCACGCACGCACGCACGCACGCACGCACGCACGCACGCACGCACGCACGCACACACACACACACACACACACACACACACACACACCATCATCATCATCATCGGCGATCACTCAGAACGAATATGATTGTCCTCGGGTGGGTCTTGGTGGGTCTGGTCATCTGTGGGTCTTCAGGTGCTGGAAGAGGCCAACCCTTGATCCACAGTCTCTGTTGCAGTGGGTGCATATGTGAATGGTTGTCATGGGGGTGGTGGTGGTGTGAGGAGCCATCTTGGTGGTAGGTCTCTCCTTTCTTAGTTGCCTCTTTGTTTCTGCGGCACTGTGGAGGTCCTTTTCTAGTTGTGCTGAGCCTTCATGGACCATCCTGCTCCACATGCCTCTCTGGAGGGCAGCCTCCTCCCAGGTGTTGAGGTTGAAGTGGCACTTTCTCAGGTGAGTTTTGATGTTATCTTTGTACCTCTTTTTCTGCCCTCCTTGGGTGCGTTGACCTTCCTTCAGCTGGCCATACAGCATTTGCTTCGGGAGGCGGTAGTTGGGCATACGGATGACATGGCCTGTCCATCGCAGCTGGTGCCGAATGATGGTTGTGGTGATGCTGAGGATGTTGGCTTTCTTCAGAACGCTGGTGTTGGTACGCCTATCTTCCCAGCTTATCCTAACGATCTTGCGGAGACAACGCTGGTGAACGCTGGTCCAGCTATCAGCCCCGTAAAGCAGAGTGGGCATGCAGAACTACAGCTTGGTAGACAAGGAGCTTGGTGTTGGTCTGGATGTCCCTATTCTCAAAAACTCTCTTCCTCAGCCTAGCAAAGGCTGCACTGGCGCACCCTATGCGGTGGTTAATCAATGACAGTTCTTGTGGAAAAAAGACTGCCAAGGTATGCAAATTGATCCACGTTTTCCAGAGTGTTGTTCCACATTGTTGTTTTCCACATTGTGATTGTGGGGGCTTGGGAGGGTGTGTCAGGAGCTGGTTGGTACAGGATCTGAGTTTTTTTTTACCTAGCAGACATGTCTGTCTGTCTGTCTGTCTCTGTGTGTCACGCTGTAACACCACCCGCCCGCCACCAGAGGGCGCAGCTGTATCACACACAAAACACACACACACACACACACCACACACACACACACACACACACACACACACACACACACACACACACACACACACACACACACACACACACACACACACACACACACACACACACACACACACACACATACACACACACACACACACACACACACAAAACTTAACTTTAAAAAAAAAATAACTTAAAAAAATACCTAACTTAAAAGAAAACAAAAAAAAAAACCTTACAAAAAAAACCACACACATGCACGCACACATACACACAAAAAATAACTTAAAAAAACTCAATTTAAAAAAACTTAACTTAAAAAAAACCTTAAAAAAGTACGTAATTTATTCTAATTGCAATTTACAAGCTGCGTTTGCTTCCCGCGTTCGCGCGTCTTACTTGTGTAACTGTAACATATGTACTAGATAGATCTGTTAATCGGTCTGATTGATTAATCGAACCGATGCCGATTAATCTAAAAACAACTAGAATCGGCAGATACCGATGTGTTTGCCGGAGTTAGGAGCCGAGTAGTCCTAGTAAAATGATGGAATTAAAAATGAATACTGTATACCATAATTAGTTAGTATGGGTATATCAACACTGCATATTTCTCCTTGGTGGTGGTGATGCACAGATCAATGTCAAAAGACGGTCAAACTTTTATTCACACATAAAACAAGTCTAATCAACCTTGTAACCTACAATAAAACAGACGGAAACGTGAGTCTGGACCGGACCCCGACGTCGCAAGCAATGAACAACGCTCCATATCACAACAATGTTTCACACAATATTGCCGTCGGAACAGTCTCTTTGCCTGTGTGAATAAGGTGTAAACCGACCTTAAGACTGTTTCCACGTCCACGTGCGTAATTTAACTTTGGCAATGGAACCAAATTGACCAGCTCATTCAGACAAGACGGCTCGGTGCAATATATTTAACATAATTCCTGCTGTATCATTTATAGCAGTAAAATGAGTTTACATGTCTTTGCAAAAGTTTTCCAGACAGCATGGATGAAGCCAAAACAAGTTTTCCAGGCAGCCAAAACAAGAAAACAGGACAACATCAACGCCGATTGGCTGTCAGGGCGCAGCAAACATCGCTTCAATTGGCTGTCAGGGTCGTTCAGAAGCCCTTGAGGGATGATTTCACCAATCTGCCCATGACTCTGCCCAAAAATCATCCCCCAATTATTTTTATTAATAGTTGGGGGGTGATTTTACCCTTAACCCAAAATTGCGTGGTTATCATTGTGAATGTCGTACCTGCGTATAGACACCTATAGAATTGTGTGGTTGGTACACAAAATGCATGCAGGTTGGCAGGACTGTGATTGGCGGAAGGCCCCTCTCTATCCTGATTGGATGAAGGCTGGGCCATCTAGCCAAAAAACGAAACCTGAGGTGTATTGACCCCAGGGGTTAACTGGGGACAGGGAGGAACTCCTTATATGGTCAGCACACTCTATAGTAGGGAGGATTATCACAACAAAACAAAAAAATAAGTTATATTTGAATTAAGTGAAATCACTGAATATACCTTTAACCCAATTAAAAAGTGTCATGTAAACATGGCTATTCTGTGACAGACATTGTTGTGGAGAGAAACCAGTGAACTGGACCAGGAGAAGACGGTTTCCACGCCATCCATTCGAGCTTGGACTGGGACAGCTTGAGCGTGACAGTGTGATAGAATAGTGAGTGAAACAACTGAGCTAGATAGTGACAAGGCATTCCGTGACGGCGTCACTGGAAGGGAGGATCCAGCGGATGTGGCCAGGAGAAGCGGAAGCCCGATGGAAGGACCTTCGTAAAATGAGAGAGCTGGAGCCAGGAGCCAGTACTGCACGCCGAGCCAGGAGCCAGTACTGCACGCCGTGATCAGAAGAGAGGCAGGGTCAAACCTGCCTTTGTCTGTAAGTAATCGATCTTAGCAGTACTTGACTATCAACCTGTCTTCACGATCGTCGTTAGTATAGTTATCTTGTATGGAACAGTTGAACTGGTGTACGCCTATTGTGTGTTTCAGTGTAAAGAAGTAGACGATTGACCAGGAGCACCAGTCTGCCTTGCACCCCCTGATGTCTCAGCACTTTAAAGTTGATGCCTCTGAGCTAATTCCTATTGACAGTGATTGCAGTTTGCACAGTTGAATTAGGATTTAGTTTAGTTTAGTTATTTAGGAACGTTTTAGCATTCATAAATAAACTATTGTTTTTCTATGGCCATTTTAGAGTGCCCCTGTAATTAGCCAATAAACTATTCAGCTTTTGTACTCCCCCCCCCCCCCCCCCTTATACAGTTTCCACCTCAGTCCTTTTTCCTGGGTTTTAACCCCTTATGGATGGAATTAATTTCTAATGATGAAAAAAAAATATTTCTTTGTGTTTCTGCCATCAATCAGATACTATATTAAGTTGAGATACTAAATTTGCATTTAACACAAACAATAGATATACATTTAGGTATGTACCAAATTTGGCACATTAGGCTATTAGGGTTATTACACTATTACACTATTTACACTATTATACTAATTATACTATTACACTTAGTACACGTATTGCACTATTACATTAGTACACTAGTACACTTATTACACTTATTACACTTATTATGCTTATTATACTATTACACTATTACACTTATTACACTATTACACCATTACATGTATTACACTATTACACTATTGCATTTATTACACTATTACACTTATTACACTATTACACTATTACAAAATTACTTCTTACACTATTTCACTATTACACTATTACAGTTACTACTATCTCTATTGTGAGATGCCATGTCCTAGTGCCTGATGGGTCAGATTTGTCCCAAACAGACATTGCCAAATATCTCAGACAAAAGTAATGTCAAATGTAATCTACTTTAATATTTCTATAGTTGAGTCATCAAGTTAGCTGGTGTGTATTTTTATTTTAGCACAACTAATCTCAGATTTGGGCAGTAAGTCTTACACTGGCAGCCTAGAGCCATGTGCTGTCATCTCCACTTCCTGCTTTTTCAAATGAATGTAATTTATTCTCCAAACCACTTGATGGTGCCAAAGTACTTCCAGTCCTACCTTGGCATGTGCCAAAACTGACTCACTAGGCATTGACAGCCTCCTTTTTCTACATCGCCTATATTTGGCCATTAACTGGTATGTGCCAAATTTGACCCAGTCATCCAAAAGGGGTTAAATGTTTGATGCTCTTTTTACCTGGGTAAAAACACAAACCTGTGTGTGTATACCTTGTATTTGAAGTTGAGGGTATTAAATGGAGTTCTTTATCTCAGAATAAAATAAAGTGGCGTAGTCGGGTCATTCTCACGAAACATTGGTTTTCAAGATTTCATCGTGCAAATTTTCAAAACACTTTTATTAAGGAATTTATTTTTTAAGCATTATTAACAAGGTCTTACGTATTTGGGAATATTAATTTAAAAATATTTAATGACAATTTAACACCTTTTTTAGCATATTTTCCAAAACGTGTCCATAGAAAATATCATTACCGCAACAGTCTGAAAACGGTAAGAGCATTAGAAAAGATAATCATTATGAAAAAATGTTTTATGGATTATTAACAGTCATGCACAGTTACTTAAACTGTGAAATAATATATATTTGTAAATTATCATTTTTATCAAAATTTGATTGATTTGTCTCATTACCGCAACACCTTTCATAATTTACAACCCAATCTTTTAGATATTTCATGGAAACCTGATTTGTTTTCAAAATGATATGGCAATCCTGAAAGAACATAATATATAGATTCTACACATGTATTTATAAACAAAGTTATATGTTTCCATCTATTGAAATAACGTTAAATAAACACCCGTTGCGGTAATGATATGTATGTTTCGGAAATGAGGTTGATGATTTCGGTAATGATAATAAGTATACTAAGTCTGAGATATGGTTAAAACATTATAAAATGTGAATTCTGCTTTCTCAATATATTCATTATGAAAAATAATAACAATAATTTAAACTGCTCACAATCGAGTACATGCACACCATTTACAGTAATAGGGCGATAGAAAATAACACGCCACCGCGTCCATTAAGTTCAATGGAGAAGTGGCGCTCTGTTATTAATATTATTAGATTATTATTATTATTGAAAGATTATAATTATTATTATATTGGGATTGAAAATAGAAGGTGTGCCAGCACTCGCTTGCAAAGGGCAGCAGCCACGACCATGACAGAGGCAAAGCAGCGGGTGTGGGGCAGTTTGGAGAATTGGGCAGTTTGGAGAATCGATGGAGAAGGACTTTCGGGCCAACCTGACTCCGCCAGATTGAAGAAAAGCTTGCTTCACACTAGTTACACAAACTACTTCCATCTGGAATCGCTGTAGCCCATTCCCTGAAGAAGGCGGGCTCTTTTTTTCAAGCTACTTGGCAGGTTATTGGCAGATCCCGCCCGTAGCTGCTGCTGATTGGTCAGAACCGCGGCCAGTTCGGTTCATCGCTACTGCGTCAGCGATTCCAGATGGAAGCTGTGTTGTGAACTTGTGAATCAATACCGACCCCCATCTGACACCTCAGGAGGGGAAAGCGGTGAAACATCTAAGCTGTGTACAGCAAGGATTGGCCGACTTTCGAATAAGGAAGTCGTTGAGCGGTGGAAGGAACACTTTGAGGAATTCCTAAACCCAGTGAGACCAGACCCACCCTCCCAGACAGGAGTAGGGCCTGAGTATTGGGAAGTATGGGGTACCGGCGTCAAGCTCCATGGAGGAAGTGACTGAGGTAGTTAAGCAACTCCACAGTGGCAAAGACCCAGGGGTTGATTAGATGCTGAAGGCTCTCGTTGTTGAGGGCTGTCTTGGTTGAGACTTCTTTTCAACATTGCGTGGAAGTCTGGGACAGTACCGAAGGAGTGGCAGACTGGAAAAGTAGTGCCACTCTTTAAGAAAGGGGACCAGAGGGTGTGTGCCAATTCTAAGCATCACACTGATCACTCTTCCTGGGAAGGTTTACACCACAAAGATATTATGCGTAAGGCATCCAATCTCTGTATGCCCAAAGCGAGAGCTGTGTCCGAGTGTTGGGCAGTAAGTCGGATTTGGATTGGTTTCGGATTGTTTCCTGTGAGGGTTGGCCTCCACTATAGCTTTTCACCTATCCTGTTGATATTCATGGATCGAGACACAGTCGTGGAGGAGAGGTTATACGGTTCGGGGAGCTAAGGGTTGCTTCACTGCTTTTTGCAGATGATGTGGTCCTGATGGCACCATCGGTCCTAGACCTTCAGCTCTCACTGGACCGGTTTGCGGTCGAGTGTGCGGTCACTGGGGAGAGGATCAGCATCACCAAATCTGAGGCCATGGTTCTCAGCAGGAAACTGATGTATTGAGTACTTCGGGTAGGGATCGAGAATTTGCCCCAGGTGAAGGAGTTTAAGATCTCAGGGTCTTAGGGAGACAGGGAAATGGGGATCTTGTATCTGATGTCAGACCAGAGCTCACTCATCAAAAGAGAGAGAGGGAGAGTGCCTAAAAACGAATAATGCAAAAAACACGGATTGGCGGTGTGGGCTTTTGGGAAAAAATGAAAAAGAAAAAAACATGTAAAAACCTGTGATTGGCAGAGAATGAGTTTTAACAGTAATTATAATAACTAATATCATTATACTGTATTATACGAACTAGAGCGGTGACCGTTGGGCACTGGCCTACTTGGAACGATGCAAGTTGGAAATGCATGCCCCACCCAGTTATTCTGTCTGTGTCCCTTTTATGCCCATATATGGAGTTCTTTGTCAGGCATTCCCCAAATATGGAGTCTATGCAGATGTCAGAATGATGTCAGAACAGGCCAGCTCCATATATGGAGATTTAGAGGTGATCAGGTCTATGGCCCGGGCAGAGACCTTTTGTGGCGGTTCTGGACAACCGTGGATCCGACCGTCTCGACACGGGCACTGCAATCCCTGTGGGGGTGTGGAACACGTGTGTCGAATTTGAAGTCAGTGGGGCGAACGGTTCTCGAGTAATGTGGATTACAGACGTACGTACGTATGTACGTACGTACGTACGTACATACGTACGTATGTATACGCAGAGACTTTGTGCATTTATAAATATTAGAGCGGTGCCTGTTGGAGCCTCTACAGCGGTGCCCGTTGGGCACTATAATAATGAACTACATTTTTATAGCGCTTTTCCAAATGCTCAAAGCTCTTTGGTTCATTCATTTATACATTGGGAGGTGAAGTGGCGAACAGTCAACGCCAGCGTCCTCACTTCCCTCATTCACACACCAATGGTGGCAAGCTCACACCGACCAACTCATTGGAGGCAATGTACATAGGGTTCAGTGTTTTGCCCAAAGACACTTCGACACCTACTTGGAACGATGCGAGTTGGAAATGTATGCCCCACCCAGATATAATGTTCGTGCCCCTTTTATGCCCATATATGGAGTTCTTCAGGTATGCCCAAATATGGAGTCTATGCAGACGTCAGAATGATGTCAGAACAGGCAAGCTCCATATATGGATACTGGGCAGGGGCCCTGTCCAGAGCCCGGGCAGAGGCCTTTTTAGGTCGGTTCTGGACAACCGTGGGTCCAACTGACTCGACACCGGGCACTGCACCCAAAAAGAAAAAAACATGTAAAAACCTGTGATTGGCAGAGAATGAGTTTTAACAGTAATTATAATAACTAATATCATTATACTGTATTATACGAACTAGAGCGGTGACCGTTGGGCACTGGCCTACTTGGAACGATGCAAGTTGGAAATGCATGCCCCACCCAGTTATTCTGTCTGTGTCCCTTTTATGCCCATATATGGAGTTCTTTGTCAGGCATTCCCCAAATATGGAGTCTATGCAGATGTCAGAATGATGTCAGAACAGGCCAGCTCCATATATGGAGATTTAGAGGTGATCAGGTCTATGGCCCGGGCAGAGACCTTTTGTGGCGGTTCTGGACAACCGTGGATCCGACCGTCTCGACACGGGCACTGCAATCCCTGTGGGGGTGTGGAACACGTGTGTCGAATTTGAAGTCAGTGGGGCGAACGGTTCTCGAGTAATGTGGATTACAGACGTACGTACGTATGTATGTACGTACGTACGTACATACGTACGTATGTATACGCAGAGACTTTGTGCATTTATAAATATTAGAGCGGTGCCTGTTGGAGCCTCTACAGCGGTGCCCGTTGGGCACTATAATAATGAACTACATTTTTATAGCGCTTTTCCAAATGCTCAAAGCTCTTTGGTTCATTCATTTATACATTGGGAGGTGAAGTGGCGAACAGTCAACGCCAGCGTCCTCACTTCCCTCATTCACACACCAATGGTGGCAAGCTCACACCGACCAACTCATTGGAGGCAATGTACATAGGGTTCAGTGTTTTGCCCAAAGACACTTCGACACCTACTTGGAACGATGCGAGTTGGAAATGTATGCCCCACCCAGATATAATGTTCGTGCCCATTTTATGCCCATATATGGAGTTCTTCAGGTATGCCCAAATATGGAGTCTATGCAGACGTCAGAATGATGTCAGAACAGGCAAGCTCCATATATGGATACTGGGCAGGGGCCCTGTCCAGAGCCCGGGCAGAGGCCTTTTTAGGTCGGTTCTGGACAACCGTGGGTCCAACTGACTCGACACCGGGCACTGCACCCCCTGTGGTGGTGTGGAATACGTGTGTCAAATTTGAAGTCGGTGGGGTGAACGGTTCTCGAGTTACATGGATTTCAGACGTACACACGTAGACTGTATTTCTAGTTAGATAATTCATATACACTATGATCCTTGAAAAAGTCAGTGAGTGTCCAACAATGAAGTATAATGTTACTTGACATGTCATAACATTATGCCATATTATAAATAGATTATAGTGCATTATAGTTATAGTACAGCGGATTACCAAAAAATTGTGCACTTTTTCAAAAAAGCATGAAACTTTTACCATAGTTAGATGATACCATGAGGTGTATTTTCAGATGTGGAGTCAAGTCAGATTTGACCCCTGAGGCCCGGTAGAGCATAATATGTGACCAATACCCATAACATCCTATATAAGGCAAAAAAGTCCAAATTTCATCATTCTTCAAGTAGCATGTGACATATGAAACTAGGGTGATTTCATGATGCTGAATCCATTCCAAGCATTAGTTTTGCAAAAAAACACTCATTGGGCTAAAAACGGCCAATGCCGTCATCACAAATTGATGATGCCAGCACATTTGGGCAAGTGGGCATGGCCGTTTTAAGCCCAATGAGTGTTTTTTTGCAAAACTAATGCTTGGAATGGATTCAGAATCATGCAAACACCCTAGTTTCATATGTCACATGCTACTTAAAGAATGAAGAAATTTGGACTTTTTTGCCTTATATAGGATGTTATGGGTATTGGTCACATATTATGCTCTACCGGGCCTCAGGGGTCAAATCTGACTTGACTCCACATCTGAAAATACACCTCATGATATCATCTAACTATGGTAGAAGTTTCATGCTTTTTTGAAAAAGTGCACAATACCTCTTGAATTGGGGTATAAGCCGCTGTACTATTATGTTTATAATGTAGTATAGGCATGGGATTCATAGAAAGCGAATTTTGACAGCCTAGTCTTTACTCTAAAGCTTTCTTTTCATGAAACAGGAAATAAAGAAAATATCTAGTTAATGAATAATATTTAAATTAATAGTTGATTTAAATATAAACATGATTTATTTAAAAATATAGCCTGACATTATTAAATTCTCATTACCGAAACAGACGTTCTCTCTACCGCAACTACTTAAAAGTGTAGCGGTGTATGAGAATGGGTGTTGCGGAGGATGAGAAACATTAGCATGTTTTGCAGAGAAGCCATGATGGCTGAGGCAATTTTTACTCAATGTACAGAACTAGACATTAATGAAGTATATTGTCACCCAAAAAATTATTTCTAACTATTTTCTAAATGTGGAAAACTGCCTGTATCGGTAATGATAACCAAAAAAGTTCTAACAGACTTTTTTAACAGAGATTTTAACTTCACTCTGGATGCATGTAAAGAGATCTGCTAAACTGGTAGCCATCTTGAATGTACTGTCAGATGTGTTGAGTCATTCAAAATCTAACTTTATTTGCAATGCTCTGTGTGTATTTGAACAGTCCTTCAAAAATGTAGCGGAGGATGAGAACTGTGACCATGGCCGACACCTTTTTTCCCAATAAATATTTAATTGAAATGTATTTTTTTCTAATGAATACATTTTATATTTTTACTAAACATAATTAATAATGTGAATTCAGTTTGAGTAAAATCCATATATCTTATCCAATCGAAAATACAGTCTAAGCGCCACTAAAATGAATGTCGCCGCATTGCGGTAATGAGAATTTCAACTAAAAATGCATAAAAAAACAATAATAATGAATTTTCAGATCTAAATAAACCTCTGTATAAGAAAGAGAAAACTATTATCTTTAAAATGATAATTTAATTTTATTATCAAATTGTGACTTTGATATTGAAATGTTCACTGCCATGCTATTTCATTGGTTTCGTGAGAATGACCCAGTCGCATCAGTGTTTAACAAACAACTTTTATTGGGTTCACAGAAATATGCACTCGCAATTTTAAAACAGTGCACTTTAACTATATATGATGTGTTTCTCAAGAGTTGGTCAGTAAAGTTGTGAGTGTTTTCTGTTTTTCTTTTCTTTTTTCCTCATGCCATGTTAGATTATACCCACTAAAAGCAAAGGAATAATAGTTAGATATTTGCTCATTTGCTTAAAGGACAACTTTTGTCCCCCTCTCAATCAAGGCTCATGTTTTAGGTTGTTATTAGAGAAAGTAGAAGATGAGAGTATTTTTATTTATTTGTATTTATTTGTCTCGTCTCAAGAGCACTACAGCTGCGAGTTGAGTGACAGGTACCTTGGACACGCCCACTTACTGAGGAAAAAGCTGCTTCAAATTTATTTCTGCATGCTTTTTGAGTGGTGCAAACCACTCCAACAACCAGCTTTGTCTGTATGTACCTGTGTACCTGTACGTGGCGCCATGTACATGTGAGCATGGTTGCTATGGTTAGTGTGTGACGTCACTGCACCACTCAGTTCACACGGGTGTGATTTTTTTCTGGTAATGGGGCATCATAGAGTATAAAGAATGATAGAGACTGAAGAGGCAGGAAGCTCCGCCCCCCCGCTATTCATGTCAGTAAGTTGCTCAGTGGCGCTTTGAAGCACCCGGAAGAACCGTCTACTACCGTCTTCTTCCGCATTTGACCACCACATTTTGGTGGTCAAATGCGGGAGTGCAACCGAGCGCTCAATGTTAAAGCCCAGCTGCACAGGGTTTCCCGTTCATGAATCCACGGGTCCGCCTGCAGTCCCTCCTCTTACCACTAGGCCTTGTGGGGCATCAGTCCTTTGTTCATGAGGAACGCTTCCTGATTGGGTTCACGACCCAGAAAGTTCTTCAGCATCTCTTCGGTATACTTAGAAGCACCAGGCTTCAGGATGCACTTCCTGTAGTCCAAACCCACCTCAGGGTTCATGATGCCTTCCTGTTTGAACCGGCTGTAGAACATGTCCATGGACAACACCTCGCTCCACAGGTAGCAATATCTTTTGCCATCTCCATTACAAAATGGAGCTGGAGTGTTTGGATTCACGGGGACTCCCAGAATCATCTTGTAAAGCCTGGCGTATTCCTTAGCCGGGTCTGATGTAGTCTTTCTGTGAAGAGCCTGGTCCAATTCAGCCATGACTATGTGCTCCAAGCAGTTCATACCAATGTTGGTGAGGCGAGACTTGATCAATTTGTCCAGCAGGTCATCGGGAATCGGAGATCCCGTCTTGTAGTGTTTGGACATTCTCTGTAGTGGCTCCTTCTCCCAAGCCCAGTTCTCCAGCAGTTTGGATGGAGCCTCAGCAAAGTACTCCTCTACACAGAATGATCTGAATTCAATGTAGTCGACCTGAGCACAGATTAAGTGCATGGCGTGACCAAACTCATGGAGGCACGTGAGCACTTCGGAATGCGTCAGCAGGGAAGGGCAGTCGGCTGTGGGTTTACTGAAGGCGGTCACTATAGTAGCGATGGAAATCCGTCTGCTACCGTCAGGCAGCAGACAGCCGGGCTGCGGATTGGTGCAGTATCCACACACAGATTTCATGTCCTTTCCCTCTCTGTTGAAGAGGTCGAGATAGAACTGTCCCACTGTCTGTCCAGAGGAGCGGTCAGTGGCGCAGTACAACGTGACATCGGGGTGCCACACGGGGGCGCCATGCACCAGGCTGAACGACAGACCCAGCAGGTCCTGGCAGATGTCCAGCACACCTCGGATCACAACCTCCACTGGAAAATACTCCATCAACTGGCCGTGTGCAAACTGTGCATACAGATTTTTGTCGAATGGCACACCTCTTTTCTGACAGTCCTCCTTTAGCTTAAGGAGGTTGGCTCTCTCCTCGTCTCCCAGCGGCTTCAGCTTATGGGCCAGCTCTTCCAGGAAGGTAGAGACCTTTTTGGCAGGTTTTGCAACGTTCATCTTCAGGACAGAGTCTGCATGGGATTTGAAGCCCTGCAAAGCACTCTGCTGTGCACGTAGCTTCGCCAACTCCTTCAACATGGCTGAGTTCTCTTCACAACGTGAATTCTCAATCCTCAGGTTCACATCATCTCTCATGAGCATCATGTCCTCATACAATTCAGACAGCTTCTTGTAGGCATCAGAGCTGGCTTTTCTCACTGTCTTACTGGGAGACACTTGCCGGAGGTAGTCCGCCATGTTCATCTGGTCAATGTATGCCACGTTAATGTTGGCCAGTTTCTTCAAGATGTTATCGGTACTGTCTGGGTCCAGGGAACCGTATACCTTCTTGGTCTCAAATATGAGATTGTCAGACGTGTCCAGACAATTAACTTGTGGATATGTACGCCTAAATCTTTCTTCAACCCATCCCTGGACATATCTCTTATCCTCTGCAGTGAGACTGTCTTTATCCACCTTCATCCCCAAAGCTACAATCCTCTGGTAGATATTCAGAGGTCTTTGCATCGTTAAGTCCGCTTCACTCTCTACCAGCTTCTGATATGCCTCTGCGCTGGCGCTCCTCACCTCCTTACTGGGAGACAAGTGCCTGGGAAAGGTCAACATGTTCATGTGGAGAATAGCCTCTGCATCCGTGTGGGCCAGGGCCTTCATGGTGTTGTCGAAGGTGACACTGTCCAGGTCCAGGGAGCCCACGGCGTCATATGCCTTCCTGCGCTCCGCGATGACCTCGGCACACTTCCCCCGGATCTCTTCGGGGCTCAGATCCCAGCGCAGGTGGTTCTCTGTGCAAACCCCAGGAGGGTTGCTGACCATCACCTCTCCTCCCGTTGCTCCCATTCCAATGAAAATCGATCACAGTCTGTGCCTTTGAACTTGGGCTGACAAGTTGGCAGACTGGCATGAGCATATATAGCATGACCATATATAGCATGACTGTTACGAAGGATATGAGATGTCACTCTGACGTCACAACCGTGGCGTCAGAAGTGACATCACGATATCATAAATATACAGCCTCGGCAGGTTACAGGTAGAATTAAGCTTGGATCTATAGTCAGTGAATTACTCATCCTTTGATTACTATTGAACCCACCTGCCTTCAAGAGATTACGTTTCTACCCCTTTACTATACAAGGTGTGATCTCTAGGCTGTAATTCCCAACCAGATTGAGACTCTGACCAGAGCCTACAATGACCATATACAACACCAAATACGACAGTCCTTATTAGGCTTTGGACTTGTTGCGACTGTAGGTCGCAGTCTACTATGAAAACCTGCATCTCCCGTCAGTCCGTCAGTCACGCCTCGAGACACGCCTCACCAGGCTTTCCACCTCGGAGGGAAGCCTGGTTGGTCTCTGTTCCAAAAGTGCCGTATGATCTGGTCGGTTGTGTTGTAGTATTGTTTTGTAGTCGTCAGGCAGGAACAATCAAACGGAACTTCCTTTTCCCTCAAACCGGAAGAATAACAATAAAAGCTCTCGTAGCCTGTAGCTTTTATTGAGAAAAATCGGTTTGAGGGAAAAGGAAGTTCCGGAAGATTGCTGACTACAAAACAATACTACAACATGACGTAGCGATATCATCCGCTCCCGACCGGTTCATGAACCCGAAATGGAATGGTGCCCAGGCTAGATCAAACCATGTACACTCAAGACACACTCCATATATGGCCAGTACAGAAATTATTCCATACGTTGATCTGACCTCATTAACGCAAAGCGTGCTAACGATTCCCGCAAACTGATTACCCCTGACGCTACGCTGATAGCATTGGACGACCAACCTTTTCCTAGGCCGACAGCAAATGTTCTCTTATAGCGAGAAGCACACCACATACCTCAAAAGAAAGCTTAATTTGTCGACTCAAAATGATTTTATCATCTTCCATTCTGGAGATATTTACCTTTATGTAACACCTGCTTTTGTAGTAACGGGCTCTTCTTGAACAGAAAGCCTAGTTAGGGACCGTTTTATGTCAGACGGTGACAGGCAGTTATAAAAATGAACACAACAAAAACCCTATACATACTATACACCGGATGAAAGCCCTGAATGTCTAATTTTACGAGGAAAAAAGTACACATTGATCCCATTTACCTTTCGTCGATAATTGGCTTTTGTATGAGCTAAAGAATGAGCATAGGGATTGAGGGAACATATCGGGGCTATGTTTGTTTATTTTTTATGAAGATTATGACGCCAGGCGGGCAGATGGAATGATGCAAAGACGCGTTGTCATTATTTATCCATCTATGTACGTGTCTGTCGCTGTGTATCGTTCCAACTCGGCTCACCGAGGGACGGTGGTGTTGCTGACTTGCTGTGCCACTCCAGTAACACAACAAAGCGTATTTGCATTGTTCCATCTGACCGCGGCGATGATCATCATCATAAAAAAATAACCGTCCCTCGGCGAACTCGATACAATCCGTGATGGTTTTCTTGTTTGTTCGAGTATGGAGAAGGAAAGGAGAGCGACTTTAGATCCTGTAAGGGCCTATTCATACTCCTATTTTAGAGCCGAATAAAAGTCGGTTCGGCTCTGTAGAGCCTACAATGTGACGTCATTTGAAGTTCGGGGGGCGGGTACCGTCCTAAAGTCGGCTCTTCGGTGCTACTGAAAATGATGTTATGAACTTGTAGGTAGAGTCACACAAGGACTGAGTTTCATGACATGACATTGTTAAAAAAAAAGAAATCACACCCGTGTGAACTGAGTGGTGTAAGGTCTTATATAGCCTGTCTGACGTAATGAAATCATGTCTGACGTAATGAAATCACACCCGGGTGAACAGGGTGAACATAGCAACCATGCTCATTTTCTCTGCACAGACTAACAAAGCCAGTTGTAGGAGTGGTTTACACCACTCAAAAAAATAAAATAAAAATAAATGTGGAATGTCATTGAGTTATACTTGAGTAATTTTGATTGATTGATATTGGACGTTATTGATTTGTTGCATTTGACAGTATTTGTTGCATACATTGAAAAAAAAAAGAAGATTGAAATGTATGGTTCTGTATTTGCATATCTGGGATCTGGAATCTGCCTACTGATAACTGAATTTGAATATTTCTTTGCACTGGTTACAGTATGTATTTTGAAGTATTGCACTAAGCTGTTTGGTCTACAGTATTTCTGAATATTATGACTAGTTTGTTTTTGAGGCATCTAACAAGAACTTACTGCAAAGTTTTTTCAAAAGAAGGGGGATGTAATATTCTCACAGAATATGCCTATATTGATGCTATATCTCCACCTAGCGTCTGTTAGATATAGCCGCTGTGATTGGTTAGTGCTACTGCATGCTGGGAGTATCTTCAGGTACTGGAAGAATTAAAACATGTTAAAAATCAGTATATGCACTAAATAGTGAACATATCTTTACCACTAAAGCTATTATGGAATTATTACCTTATATATTGAGTGAATAGGTAAATATAGGAGAAAATGATATTTAATCTTAAATGTTGCACATAACTCTCACACAAGTTAAAATTACGTTAATGGTAAACAGGCCAGCTCCAGCTTCATCCTCACAGCGCGTGCACGCACACACACACACACACACACACACACACACTATCTCTCTCAGTGGAGAACAGAGACACTGGCGGGTTCCCTCACAGGTCAAAGTCACCGCGACCACCGGGCTGGGGAAACAATGGGACCGGATGACTCACTCACTCACTCACTCACTCACTCACTCACTCACTCACACACACACACACACACACACACACACACACACACACACACACACACACACACACACACACACACACACACACACACACACACACACACACACACACACACACACACACACACACACACGCTGACTTAATAAAACACGTACACAACACTCACACATGAAGGAGGAAAGTCCGGGAGAAGATGACCACGCGAGCGAGGATGACCACACGATTGATCAGACCATCAAAGAGGGAGGAGGCCCAGTGCGCCTTCCTGAAGAAGTGATTGGCAAGTAGCATCACTCAGAGACTATAATACTCTAACTGTTGTTTGTAATCTTCACTCATCGTGTCTAGGATGAGTCCAGAGCTTATTCGGGACATGATAATTCATTGTGAGCTCTGCGGTAATCACTGTCGGTAACATCTGTCTCTGTTCGTTATAGTATGATTGTATAGGATCACATATATTATGATTAGGCTCAAGCATAATTGTAACTAGAAGTAGGGCATAAAACTAATTGACTTAAATTGTAAATCTCTCTTGTGTGTTATTCCTGAAGTTTTGGTTCATTTATGGGAATAATCATGTAAACGAACACGTGTGAATTTTGCACCTCTCTGGGGGTTAAAGGTGAAGGACCCAGAGGTCAAAATTTCTACCAGATGGTGACCTTTGCTGATGTGATTATTCCACTTTGTACCAGACTCAGAACACAAAAGGATCTAAGAGGGTGAACATCTTGCGGAGACAACCTGCCAGGTCAACACATGGGGTCCTTTTTCCTGTGAAACTCAAAAACGGCGCCAAATATAGAGGTAAGCAGTTCCCTATTAAAAAAACTGCTAATTGAATTGTTCCAAATTCATTTTGCCAAAAACATTGAAATCTAAAAGCATAACAGTATATATTCTAAGGAACAGATATGGATGGCCAACATTCGGTTATAATCAATAAGTGTATGTTTTTGTATGGCAAAAGTAAATACGTTTAGAGAAGGAAGTGTTAAGAGGCATAAGGACACAAAAGTTTCGCTGAGGAAGCTTTTGGTATATACGTATATATATATATATATATGATGTATGTATATATATATGTATGAAAACCTATCATGTGATGGGTTATTCAAATCGGGTAGATTTGGATATGGCTGATTAAGGATCATTCTGTGTCTGATCAACCGTCTAAGATCCTATAGACGAGCCTGTGGAAAAGTCCTTTCATTGTAATAGTACAGTGTTTTTACCTATAAAGTCTCTAAGTGTGCGGTGAGATAGGGTAGTTTGTAACCAGTATGGCTGGTCACAAATAATGGATATTTTCATAAGACTGTGTAAATTAGACAGTACAGTACAGCATAGGAAAGAAAGACTAAAAAAAAAAATATATATATGAGCAGTATTGTAAGATATAGTGTAATCAGTGTGTGTGGTTACAAGTAAAATGGATGTTCTGTGAAACTGCCCGGTGTCGCCGTGCACCGTCAGTGATATTGTGAAATAATGGGAGTAACATGCTGTGAAAATACAGAGATATGCATAGGATAAATCAAGGTAAACTACTCTCAGAAGTAAAATGTGATAAATAGACTATCACCAGGGATTTAATAAATGAAATGTAACATGGTAAAGTAGTGTTACTAGTAATAATTTAGTAAAAACAGTAGTAAAAGTATGGTTAAGTATTTGTATACTTAGCTGCTGCACTTGAAGTGCAGTTTAGAGGTATGTGTGTGTATATGTGGTTTAAATTCCCCATTCCTAGCTCAGTACTATCTACTCAGATACACACAAGTCAGGGTTGTAATGCTCCTTCATTGCCATTGGTTAAGTAAAAAATCACACATCTGTGACCGGAGTGGTGCAACTCCCCCTCTCTCTCTCTCTCTCTCTCTCCCACTCACTCTCTCTGTACTGTCTCTCTCTCTCTCTCCCTCCGATCACATGAAGTGTGTGTACATGATTTATTCCCCAGTTCCGGGAATTGTAAGTGTGGGTCAGATCGCTGAGTAGAGTTCTTTCCGTGCATTTCAGACCGCCACGCTAGAAATTAAAACAAAATCACACCTCTGTAATCAATCTGAGCGGTGAAACCACACGCATCTCCCTCTCCCTCTCTCCCTCTCTCGCACGTCTCTGTTTGACTGCCTGTCTGTCTGGCTGGCTGTCTGCCTGTCTGACTGACTGACTGACTGTCTGTTTGTTGCGAACGCAGTGAGCATTTACTATGAGACCCAGCAGATCATGTCTGTCTGTCTGTCTGTGTGTGTGTCTGTCACGCTGTAACACCACCCGCCCACCACCAGAGGGCGCAGCTGTATCACACACAAAAACACACACACATGCACGCACACACATACACACACACACGCACGCAGGCACGCACGCACACACACACACACAAAACTTAACTTAAAAAAAACTTAACTTAAAAAAAAACTTAACTTAGAAAGGAAAAACTTTAAAAGGAAAAACTTTAAAAGGAAAAACTTAAAAAAAACTTAACTTAAAAAAAAACTTAACTTAAAAAAAAACTTAAAGGAAAAACTTAAAAAGGAAAAACTTAAAAAAAAAACTTAACTTAAAAAAAATCTTAAAAAACACAAAAAAAGAGAACTAAAAAATAACCTTAAAAAATTACGTAATTTATTCTAATTGTTGTTTTTGCAATTTACGAGCTGCGTTCGCTTCCCGCGTTCGCGCGTCTTACTTGTTTGTACCCTTGTCTGTCTGTCTGTCTGTCTGTCTGTGTCGTTCTGTCTGTCTGTCTGTCCCTCCCTCCCTCTCTACCCCTCAGCTCTATCTCTATCTCTCTCTGTGTCTGGCACAATACAACAAGCCAAGCTGCGGCGCGACACATAGTGAGATGGTAGAATGGTTATATTGTTTTAATAGATTTGGTGCACCTGTAAAAAACAAAAGTGAGGCATTCTGCAGTATGAGTATTGTTGCTTTGAATACTTAGAGGTCAATACTGATACTCGGATATGTGTACTCGAGTACATTTTTCTAAATCTGTACTTCTGCTTGTAAAAATTGGTTTAAGGTTAAAAAGTTAGTATTTTTAGGCTCAAAGGAGTACTTTTGCTTATAATGGAGCAGCGTA
Organism: Electrona antarctica; assembly: GCF_951216825.1. Classification (NCBI taxonomy): domain Eukaryota; kingdom Metazoa; phylum Chordata; class Actinopteri; order Myctophiformes; family Myctophidae; genus Electrona; species Electrona antarctica. Next base: position 31,676,194 of record NC_136807.1, read on the forward strand.
AAATAGTGGTATTGGTATCTTTTGCCTGGGGAGACCCAGTTAAATACTTTTCCATTATATTGAGGTTAAAATTAACTAGGAATAACTGGGTGAAAATTATTATAATAATTAAGTGTCACATAAAACTATAAATTGGAACAAAGTTCAGAAGGACAGATAAAACCCGCCCTTTGATTAGGTTGAAAAAAGGTTCCGTGTAACCTGCACAAAGTCTATAGATCTACAGTATGACAGAAATAATAAATTTGATCTCTCTACAGGAAAAAGACAGGAGAGACTACAGGATTGCCAAAGGACGGCGGGAGAAAGACTTGACCTTTGACCGACAGGGGTTAAAGGTTGAGGACTAGGTATTTCTAGAAGGCACCAAGCCAAAACTCCCAAAAGGAAATATTGAACAAAATAAATAAGAGTTGATTGACTTAACTGAATCAGAGATATTGACAACAGAGGAAATTATCTAAATATCAGAAGGGCATAGTCTCCTCAGAAATCTATAATTATTTAAGTTAAAGGTTGAACTCTGCCTACTGACCCAGGGGACTACAGTTATGATAACAAATTAACTGTTTGTTTCCAACCAACAATTTATTTATAGAAAAATTGGCTGACAATAATTAATGATCTTGTTTCAGGTGTATAATGATCTTGTTTCAGGTGGAGAAGACACTAAAAAAAGGGCTAACAAAGGTTTCACCCTTCCACTCATAAATTAAGTGAATAACTAAATACTACAATCATTTTTGTGTGAAGTTTGCTTTAAGCTGTTCAATTCCCGGAGCCATTTGTTTCGACATGCAAAGACCCATAGCAAATAAGGAAATTCAACACCGGGTACTGATCATATAAATATATATATATATATATATCTATATTATTATATTTCAAAAGCAATCTAAATACCCTATATCCAGGCAATCATTTCAAGAAGCCATGGACTAATGTAGGCAGTAGATAATATTCCACCCATAGGCCAAATGTGTATCATAAAATTAACATGGTTGTGGCAACTCTTTCATGATTTTCCATTTAACACATTGGTTGCTCTAGACGCAACTGTTTTAAGAATTCCAAATACTAGCCAATATACATTTATTCAAAAAGTAGAAGGACTCCCCATGTAGAGTGCCTCATTTCACGTTCACAAATATATATATTTAGAATAAGTGTAAAGAAAAATAGCAGATCTACAAGCTCTCATATGGCCGGAATGTTTATATATAGGCTAATTAACCATATGTAGGCAACACTAGGGTTGCATCCAAACTTCAATAAGAAGACTTAAGTAAGTATAAAGGTAAATGTAAGATATGTATATATAGAGCACAGGCTATGGGTCTTAGGATGCACCAACAATCTACCAAATTTGTTTATAAAAGTGTCCACAGGCAAAATCAGGAGAGGCGTGAGGAATTGAATTCAGACAGGCCTAATCATATAAAGGTATGCATTTTATCAATATTAACCCATAAGGGAATAACTTATATAGTCAGTTGAAGTCTGACAGGCCTGATTAGCCTTGTATCAGCAATGTTTTTACAATAGTATAGATTTTTCACACAAATACACCCACGAAGTTCAAGGTACATTTTTAGTAAACCTGTCAAGTCTAAATTGAATAAACGGTGGTATAGGGAATATTTCTCGTTCACATGTTCACATCAAAAGGCTGAATCATCAACACTCAGCCAGTCACCATGCGCACGGCGCAAAGAGAAAGAGACTATTTTTGTCACTGAAAGACAATAATTTGGGGACGGGGCCTCAACAGGACAAATGCTGTGGTGGGGACATGTGGTTTTTTTTGGGGGGCACATGTCGAATGATTATGAACATTTGTATCTGCTTCATCGTTTTTCCAGCAAAAAGGAGTACATGGTCATCTTCTCATCACGTGACTGCAAGCATATGGGTCGGTCTACAAGCTCTCCGGCCCAAAACGACGTGAGAATGTGAAAGTCAAATATTTCTCTTACCCTTTTTATGGAAGAAATTGGAAAATGTGGCAGCATTGCACATCAGACACACACATTCCCGTGCGTGTACGTGTGTGCGTACACATGCGTGCTCTGTAGATTTGCCATTTTTTACTCAGGTTAGCAAGGCTATGACCATAGAGCTAGGTATAAAATTGATTAGAAAATCATTTGTACATATGCGCAGGAATAGGGTAAGATCCACTGTATTAGCACTAAACTATAATGCTGTTTATAAGTAACACATAAGTCAAGTAACACTAATAGAAAGTAATACTAGTTTTGTCAAGTAACACTAGAAAGTAATACTAGTTTTTGGGGGAACCATACAACCCACCCGGATCATTTTCCAGTCCCTCATCTCAGGCCAGTTCAGCTTAAGCAAATATATTACATCAATCATGCAGCACTAGGGATGGGGATTGGGCTCCCCAAACCTAGTGCTGAGCAGGGGACAGTGGGACCGCAAGGTTCCGAGGGCACGCTAAATACATGATATAGTGCTGGGGAGAATCACTGAAGGCCCCCGTGTCTAGTGAAGGGTGAGTTTACACCCTACTGTGGTATCCCCTAGTCGGCGCTTTTGTCGCATTGTATACATCGGACAAACGTGTGGTCTTTGCTTTGTCGAAGTTGACGAAGTGACGGCAGTTTTCATGTGGGTCTCCAAGAAGAGAGGTCCATGTGATGTGTATATGGAAATGACAAAGAGTGTCAAGAGTAAAATGGAACAGTACAGTCAGGCCACTGTAAGCCAAAAGCGAATGAGTTAGTAGGTGAGCAGTGCTCTTTGTGATCGGTTGGCTCTGAAAAGGAGCCGCCGGGAAGCAAGGAGACTTGAAATCTTCTCTCCAGGGTAGCCTGGGGGGGGTAGACCTCAAGGGGAAAGGGGTCCAGCCCGGGACTGCGCCCTGGAGGAGAGGAGAGGGAGGTCTGAAGGACTTAAGTGGCTATTTAATGAAGTTACTTTTTAATGATGTTACCTTTACATGTTAAACTTTTATTTCTGTATTAATTGATGTGGTTATTAAGAAAATCAATGTAACAAGGGGGGGGGGGCTAGTGGGATAAAATAGACCTTTTAAGTAAAGTAGACAGCCTGGCGGTGCAGCACTGCAAAACCAAGGTCATAGGCCAACACTGTGCTGATATAACAAAGGGCAAGAGATAAGTACTGGTGTGCTTGTCTCTGTGTTCATGTAATGTGAATAAATGCCTCTCATCAGTTCTGTTGTGTACAGCTGAGAGAGTGGATGTGAACTGACGCTGCTGCCTACTCGTCTCATTATTTATTTCCTCCATACATCCGACTTGTGTCCACAGTATACAGACTCTTCCTATCGCTGTAATGAAGCTCTGTCTAACAGGTTATGGGACCCAGCAGGGAGAATATGTTTGTTTAATGGAGACGGAAGCCATTTCCAGGTATGGCAGACAAGGTTTTTCGCCTACCTGAAGCTACGAGGACTGAAGAGCACCATATTGAATGCGCCTGACGACGGCGACAATATGGACGCCGAGAGAAATGAGGAGGCATACGCTGAACTGATTCGGGTGCTCGACGAGAAAAGTTTGTCTTTGATTGTGCGCGATGCAGCAGACGATGGGAGGAAGGCGTTGAAGATTCTGAACAATCACTATGCTGGTAAGGGAAAGCCAAGGGTGATTAGTTTGTACACAGAGCTTACGTCGCTCCAGAAAGCTGCTAATGAGACAATTACTGACTATATTATACGAGCCGAAACCACTATCACAGCATTGAGGAATGTGGAAGAGACTATAAGTGACGGCTTGTTGACAACTATGATTCTGAAGGGGCTGCCAGATTCATACAAGCCATTTTCTATCCACATTACACAAAGTGATGACAAGATGACCTTCGCTGAGTTTAAGACCAAGCTGAGGAGTTACGAGAGCACTGATGAATTCAGTGGTAAGTGCAACTCCGTCGCCGGAGACAGCGTGATGAAAGGCAAAGACATGACACTGTCGTCCTGTTGTTACAACTGCAGCCAGAAGGGACATAAAGCTATCGAGTGTACTGAGGCTGCTGTTGGTCAGAGGGAGCAGAGACGGTGGTGCAGTTTTTGTAAAAGTTCCACGCACTACGAGACCAACTGCAGGCTGAAAAGACGGAGAGACAACGTCAACGTGAAACAGCATGCCATGGATAAAGAGGAGCACACGTCTGCTTTCAAGGTTTGCCAAGTGGACGGCGCCGGGGGACCGAAGCAGAGACTCTGTCAGGGCATTGCTCTGAGCAGAGGGCTGATGATCGACACCGGGGCTACGTCCCACATTGTGACCGACGTGAAGAAGTTCCGAAACTTCGACGAGAGTTTCGAGCCACGAAAGCATGTTCTAGAGTTGGCTGATGGAGTGAGGGCCTCTGGCAAACGCTGAAGAGAGGTGCTGCAGTAGTTTGCCTGAGAGATAACAAGGGTCGAGAGGTGGAAACGATGCTGAAGGGGGCGCTCTACGTTCCATCCTTTCCCCAAGACATTTTCTCAGTCAAAGCAGCTACAGCAAATGGAGCCACAGTCATATTCAAAGAGGTACAGAACAAGCTCATCCATAAAAACGGTACGACATTCAACATTAAGGTACATGACAGATTGTTTTATTTAAACACTGTAGAGGGAAATTCTGATGTTGATGAATGTCAAGGGTGTTATGATATCAAAACGTGGCATGAAATTCTAGGCCATTGCAACTACGAAGATGTGTTGGAATTGCAGAATGTAACTAAAGGTATGGAAATTAAAGGCGAAGTTGATATTTCCAAATTGTCATGTGAAGTGTGCACAGAAGGTACATTTGCTCAGAGCCGAAACAGAGAGCCAGAACAAAGGGCTAAAGCTGCACTAGAATTTGTACACACTGAATTATTTGGACCGATCTATCCAATGGCTAAAGATGGATTCAAATACATTTTAGCATTTACTGATGTTTTCTCAGGAGCAATTTTTGTTTATTTCTTGAAATGTAAGAGTGACATAGTCAAAGCTACAGAGAAATACATTGCTGATGTTTCACCTTATGGGAAAATTAAGTGTATTCGATCAGATAATGGTACCGAGTATGCTTCTGGCCTATTTCAAGCATTGCTAAGCAAAAATGCCATCAGACATGAGACCTCAGCTCAGAAGGGGGCAGCTGAGAGAAATGTGAGATCACTGATTGAAATGGCCAGATGCATGCTGATTGAAAGCAATTTACCAAAGGAATTGTGGACATATTCAGTAATGACTGCTGCTGTCATTCGAAACAGGTGTTTCAACAAGTGTGTAGGGCAGACACCATACTATATGCTGACAGGAAAGAAGCCAAACCTTTCAAGAATGAGAACTTTTGGGTCCCCATGCTATGCATATAAACAAAATAAGAAAAAGTTGGATTCACGATGTGAAAAAGGGATATTTGTAGGATATGATAAAAATAGCCCAGCCTATTTAGTGTTTTATCCCGACACTGGGAAGGTAACTAAGCACAGATTGGTAAAGTTCATTCAAAGGAATGTCATTGAGGTTCAGACCCAAACAGATTGGGATGATGATTGCAGTGGGGGAAGGACTGTAAACCACCTCCCTGAAGATAGGGAAACTAAGAACAAGAGGTGTTTGAAATGAGTGATTTGGCAAATGTTCAGGCAGGTGAAGATGGCCAAACCAGTGAGACACAGGAAAAAGAAGCAGGGGAGATGGATGATTTGGTCAGTGCTCAGGCAGGTGAGAGTGACCTGAGTACAACCTATCCCAAAAGGGAAAGAAAACCACCTCAATATTTAAAGGAGTATGAGTGTCAAGTAAAATCTGATGACCAAGATGATGTAACCTTTGATTATTGTTACAGAGTTATGAAGGAAAATGATAAATTGACCCTGACTATACTGCCAGAGGGCAAGAATGCAGTGGAAAAACAAAAACAGGGTGGTGATGCATGATTGTCACAACACAGTAAAACTAAAGAAAAGAAGGAAAAAGATGGGTTCATTTGGGGGATATTTGTGATTCATGTGATTTATTTATTGCGACATTTTATTGGCATTGATTTTGAACCAGGGATAAATCTTTCTGGGCAGAAAAAGCAATGCACCGTAGCACTTTCAACTTGTGAAGCTGAGTACATGGCTTTAGCAGCAACTCCACAAGAGTGCTTGTATTTTTGTTTAATTGTAACATATGTATTGATATTTATTTGAGTATTTGTAAACTAACATGTATTTTAGAAATTACATGGGTAGTAGAAGTTTTATTATTGAAACTAGTAATGTGATGTGATGAAAGATGTAAAAGAGATGCTTACATTTTGCACATTTATTGAAATGGATTTTATTGATTCTGAACACAATAATTATGTAAAATATGTTGATTCAAGTTTTAACATTAAGTTTACTGCATTTTCTTATTTACCAATTGGGGGTGTTGAAGATGTGATCTTTATTATATTGTATGCTCTTATTCTGAAGTGAACAGCTCGTAACAGGAAGTGCCTATTAACTTGTGTGTATATATTGGGTGAATAAATGCCTCTCATCAGTTCTGTTGTGTACAGCTGAGAGAGTGGATGTGAACTGGGGGTTACGAATGTAACCAAAGTTCTATAACAGCGAGCAAGGCTGCTCACTATGGGAGTTTGCGCCTCCTGGCGTGAACACAGAAGCATTTATTCATAAGCTCACAGACAATAGATGGCTGGGACTTTAAGGCGCAATGGCGTTGACCCCGCCCGCCGGTGCGCTGGTATAACAGTCAGTCAACGCCCTGCGGCCTCATTCGATAACAATTGTTCTCTTCTCAAGCAAACAAGAAGGGAATCTTGGTGAGCAGCCTTGCTCGCTGTTATAGAACTTTGGTTACATTCGTAACCCCCAGTTCTAATAATCAGCTTAGCAAGGCTGCTCACTATGGGAGACTTCATTAACTCCCTTATTGTCATCGCGAAGTCTGGACCCCTAGGGCACGTACCCTCATCTGTGAGAAAAGGACCACAGCACGTCCCTCAACAGGACCACTGCACCTTTTTGGGAAGGCCGACAGACCCAAGTCTGCCAAAAGAGCCTAAGAGGGGCCGACAGAACAAACTGTCGTAACGCCCTGGAGAAACCCAACGTCCCCCGTGGGGAACTAAGCCTCTCCCTCACCTGGAGGCTACGCCCAGGACCGCATGCGCCACTGGCGCCGCTGTCACATCCAGTCTATAATAGGTGGCAAACGTGGAAGACGATGCCCAACTTGCAGCGGAACAAACATCCTGAACAGAGACCCCCCTACAGAGGGCCCAGGACGATGCCATTCCCCTCGTGGAATGTGCCTTCAACCCTACGGGAGGCACCATATTCCTGCCAGAGTAGGCCCGCTCTATAGCCTCCACGATCCACTGGGAAAGCCTAATCTTCGAGATAGGCAGTCCCACCGTCTTGGGATCCCAGGAGACAAACAGTTGTGTAGTCTTTCTCGTCGCCTTAGTCCTGTCCAAATACAACCTCAACGCCCTCACCGGACAGAGGTTATGCCTCCTCCTATCCTCCTCAGAGGCAAAGGGAGGCGGACAGAACGCCGCCAAGTCCATCGGAACCGGGGTAGCTAGGCTGGATTCAGAATCCAGAAATGCTGGATTGGTCTTCATGACCACCCTTGCATCTCCATTGAATCTCATGCATTCCGCACTCGTCGACAAAGCATGGATATCACTGACCCTTTTAGCGGTCACCAAAGCTAGCAATAACGCTGTCTTCAGTGATAATAGCTTCATACTCAACTCCTCCAAGGGCTCAAATGGCAACTGGGACAGAGAGTCCAAAACCAAAGCAAGGTCCCACGAGGGGACCAGAGACTTGGTCACCGGATGAAGGTGGCTAGCCCCCTTCATGAACTGGCGCACCAGTGGGAGCTGGCCCACCGTCTTGCCCTCAAACCCGATGTGGCAGGCTGAGATAGCAGCCAGATACACCTTGACTGGACTAAAGGCTCTGCCTTTGTCCAGGAGGTCCTGGAGGAATGACAGTATGACCCTCACAGGTGCTTGAAACGGCACAACTTGAGCTGGCGAACACCAGTCCTCAAACAGCCGCCACCTCATATCATAGGCATCACTGGTCGACTGCGCCCTCGCACACTGAATAGTGTCGATGACGCTCTGGGGAAGACCCTCCGCGCCAAGATTCAACCTCTCACGGGCCAGGCCCAGAGGTCTAGATCTTCCGGCCGTGGGTGGAATATCTCGCCTCCCGCCTGGGTCAGTAGGTCCCTGCGCAACGGAAGTTGCCAGGGCCGGTCGTACAGGAGAGGGACTATGTCTGACCTCCAAGAGCCCCACCCTGGGGCCACTAAGATCACTGACAGGCGCTGCGTTCTCACTCTCTCCAGCGTGGGAAGGATGAGAGACAACGGGGGAAACGCGTAAAGTAGGCCCTGGGGCCATTGGTGCGCCAGGGCATCCAAACCCAGCGGAGCCGTCCCTGCTATGGAGAAGAACAGCGGACACTTCCTGTTCTCGTCCGACGCAAACAGATCTACTTGTGGCCTGCCGAACCTCTCCCATATCTGTCTGGCCACTGTTTGATGCAGTGACCAAGCCGCATAGAGGTATCGGCCCCTGGACAACAGATCCGCCCCCGTGTTCCGGAGTCCCGGAACGTGGGAGGCTCTGATCGACAGAAGGTGCTCGTCGCACCATAACGTCAGTCTGTGTGCTAGCGCATGCAGTTTGGTGGACCGTACGTAGGCCCCCCTGTTTGTTGATATAGCACATTGTCGTCGTGTCGTCCGTCTGAAACAAAGCCAGACATGACTGAAACGAGCGGATCCTCTCGTCGGAGAGACGCACAGTGAAAGACACAGCGTTCAGCGTCATGCCTATGTAATCTATCGATTGCGTCGGCACCAACTTGGCGTAATTTATGCTGAAACCCAGAGACGTCAAGTGATCTACCACCCAGCCTGTGTGTAGTCGCAGTGTTGACGCTGAGTCCGCATAAATTAGCCAGCCGTCTACATACATTGCTATCCGAACGCCCCGCTGGCGCAGCGGGGCGACGGCAGCCTGTGTACATTTCACGAAAGTCCTTGGACTTAGTGACAGCCCGAACGGAAGGACCAGATATTCGTATATCTGTCCCTTGAAGCCGAACCGCAGGAATTTCCTGTGTGGTGGGTAGATGGGAATGTGGAAATACGCGTCTCTCAGATCGAGAGTTGTATACCAGTCCCCTCGGCGCATCATAGGCAGCAGAGCCTTGCTCGTGAGCATTTTGAAGTGAAACACCTTCAAATAGCCGTTCAGAGCACGTAGGTCTAGAATGGGCCGCATGCCCCCCCCTTTCTTTTTCACGAGAAAGTAGCGGGAGTAAACCCCTGTGTTGCTCTGCTCCATGGACACCACACGTATAGCCTTCTTCTCCAACAGAGACGATATCTCGTCCTGGAGAACCTCGGCTGCCTGACCACTCGCTTGCGAGAACAGAACGTCCCCACAAGCGGGAGGTCTTCTGGCAAACTGTAGTTTGTACCCCTTCGAGATGGTGTTCAACACCCAAGGATGAACACCACACCGATTCCATTCCTGTAGACACAGCGCCAGAGGAGTTGAAGCCAGCTCTGAACCCTTCTGTGGCAGAGCGGCGCCCCTTACGGTCAGAACCTGGGCCTGGGGCCTCTGTCCTGCAATATGGACCTGGGGCCCTGGCGCTGTGTCCACGGCAGCTACGCTTACATCTCGGCCGACTGCCACGGGCCTCCTTGAAGGCCCGGGCTGTGGGCCCATCCCCCTCAGTTTCAAATGACGATCCATGAGACCGGTTTTCAGTAGAAAACACTGCTTTATTGTAAATCGTGGTGGCACAGAAAACACTGGAGAAACATTTATTTTTGAAAAACAAGTCCTCTTTCTGTCCACACTGAGAGCGTCCGGCATGAGGCCCGTGGCCACTATGCTGCGCTTCAAAGAAACTCGGGGAAGGGTGGGGGAGACTGTGTCCGACGTCTCCCCGTGGGGCGGGTCTGGTTATTTCGCCTTCCCGCCGGGTGGCCCTCCTTTCTTAGGCCGGAGAGGCAGAGGGGCGCCTCCTATCGACCTTCTTGCGGTTGCGAGGTGGGCGGGAAGATGAGGCAGACGCTGACGGAGCCCTCTGGGCGTCGAGGACTTCGAAGGTGCTCCTCCTGGACCTGGAACGATCGTCCCTGTCCTTGGTGCGCTCGTAGGTCGGCCTGTAGGGTTGAGCCTGTTTGGGCCGTGCTCTCGTCGCCGGGAGACAAGCGCCGATGACCTCCGTGTCAGTCTTCGTCTGTCCGTCGCGGGAGCGCATCTCCTCCAGCATGGACGCGAAGAGTGTCGAAGTGGAGACCTTCTGTTCCAGTGGAGTGCGTCCCACCTTAGGGGACAACTCCAACCACCTGGCCCTCTCAAGGACCAGTAGTTTCGTTCTGGTTCTGCCCACCATCTCCGTCTGGGCCTGAGTGAGATGGAGGAGCTCAAGGTGCAGGCGCCTCAACTCAGCCATGTGTCCGGGGGTAGGCTCGTCACCCACCTCCAGCAGGACGTGAGACATTGACCCTTGCAGAAGGGTCATGGCGTTCAACGCTCTGGCCGCGGTCGTCCTTGTCCGTAGGCGAGGAGAAGTCTGGGTCCTTATGGAAGACATTGGGGTTAATACCCATGAGCCAGCCGGCGAAGGACTTGTCCATCGGAGGCATGGCCTCGAGGCCCGCCTCCCGTTGTCCTGCGCAGTCCAGCAGTCTAAAGCCTCCGCTCAGGGAGGTGGAGGCTGCGTAGGGCTGAGCCCAAGATACCATGAGGGAGTTCAGGAACCCGTCATCGAGGGGGATCTCAGCCTTGGTCTGGGGCTTCGCTAGGTCGCCCTGAATCCTCCTGCGAAACTGGTGATACAGGGTGTATTTAGCCACCGGAGGCTCAAGACTGGCCGGCCAGACCAGATTACAGCGAGCTGTCGCCTTCTTGAACAACTCGACGATGTCAGTGTTGTCATAGTGGAGCTGTGGTTCAGCCGGGGCCGCCGTTGCTGGATCCGTCGGAGCTGCAGCGGGGCCGGCTGGGGCTGCAGCAGCAGCCGGTGCAACTTCTGCAGTAGCTGGTGGTGCTGGAGCGGCGACGTCGGCCGCCTGAGCGGCCTCGACGACTGGAGGCAGGGCTGCCTCTTCAGCGTCGCTCTCGCTGCTGCCGCGGCTCTCTCCTTCATCCTCCTCGTCAGAGGTGTAGGATGATGCTGACTCCTGAGATGAGGACTCCCCGGAGCTCATCTCAGCGTTGTCCCTTCCAGGAGCCTGCTCCACGCTTGCGTCGTCGTCCGCAAGAACGACAACGTCAGGAGCGTCGGGGAGTGTAGCGTCCATGTCAGCGGACCACTGCTTGACTCCCCGCTTCACAGCGGTGTCGTAGGCCCTCTTTGCCACAGCCGCTGCGACGGCGTGTGCCGCCTCCTCAGGAGTGGCTCCCTGCTTCCTCGCTGCATCGTAGGCGTCCTGTGCTGCAGCAGACGTGAGGGACCGGGCTGCCTCTCCGGGGGTCGGGGCTCCGATGAAGAGGCTTGGAGAGTAGCGGTTAGGGTCAGCTGCCTCCCTGGAGGCTTCCTGACGCTGGGCTTCGTCCTCTCTCCCCCGTGCGTGGGCGACCCGCTGTGTCCGATACGCCCTGTGGGAGCGCTTTCGTCTGCTACGCTTAAGGATGTCGGAGAAGGCAGAGCAATGTGGGCATCGCTCTGGGTTCTCCACCGCCTCCACAGCATGGCCATAGCCCAGGCAGTAAAGACATTCGTCGTGCATGTCATCATGGGCGAGCAGGCCCCTGCATGACTTGCAGGCTCTCTGCATGCACTGGCTATCAGCGTCCACTAGGGCGCGACGGCGTCGACGACGAGCCTTGGTCGGGGACTCAGACATCTTACAATGCTAAGATGCATGTGGAAGCTACAAACAAGGCAAATGGGGCCGAGTTAGTAGGCAGTCACGTTCAAAGTGGAAGCTAGAACAGAGCTATTGCTAGCTGCTGTGAAAGACCGTCACTTTATGTGGAAACTAAAACAGGGCTATCACTAGTCACTGTAAAAGACGTCACGTGCGTGTGGAAGCTAGAACAGAGCTATTGCTAGCTGCTGTGAAAGACCGTCACTTTATGTGGAAACTAAAACAGGGCTATCACTAGTCACTGTAAAAGACGTCACGTGCGTGTGGAAGCTAAAATAGGGCTATTGCTAGCCGCTATTAAAGACCGTCACAAACGTGGAAGCTAAACAGTATTATTACTAATTACTGATCAGGTCACCACTCTGTCGAGGGCTCGAAAAACCACAGGACGTGTGTGTGTTGGCTAGAGCGGGCTATTACTAGCCACCGCTAAACGCCGCCACACGTGTGGAAGCTAAACGGGTTGTAACACCGTTCAAGTCCGTCACACGTTCGAGACCCTGAGGCCAACGAAAGTTTGTGTGGAAGCAAAAACTGGCTGTTTCTAGCCGCGTTACAGACCGGCACACAGGTAATTTATAGTAGAACTAACTACAACGCTAGCTAGGGCCACGCCGGGCCACTATGCAAAGCTAAATTACCCACCAAGTTAGTATTAAGAAAGCGGACTTACCGTCTTTCTTCGACTTGAAGCCTCGGGGAAAGGTAGTTTCCGCGGCACCGAGAAACCTTCTCGTCCTTATGGAAATAATCAAATACCAATCGGGAGACTTCGCTGCGTTGTGTGTTACACATGAGAAGAACAAATAGAATGAGGCCGCAGGGCGTTGACTGACTGTTATACCAGCGCACCGGCGGGCGGGGTCAACGTCATTGCGTCTTAAAGTCCCAGCCATCTATTGTCTGTGAGCTTATGAATAAATGCTTCTGTGTTCACGCCAGGAGGCGCAAACTCCCATAGTGAGCAGCCTTGCTAAACTGATTATTAGAACTGACGCTGCTGCCTACTCGTCTCATTATTTATTTCCTCCATACATCCGACTTGTGTCCACAGTATACAGACTCTTCCTATCGCTGTAATGAAGCTCTGTCTAACACAGGGTGCAATCAATAAATCTAGGCCTAGTTTGAGGCTAAACTAATCTAAAAAAAAGTTAAATAAAAGAAACCACAACAACAAAACACAAAGCTACAGGGTTGTATGTTGTATCTCAAAGAGGGTGGGTTTACATTAACGCCTTTGACGGCCGGTATAGTCCCTTTACAGTTAAAAAATAAATAATAAAAAATAAAAAGTACAGTACAGAGACATTCCCCAATGTTGGTGAGATTTTTAATAGTGGTACATCTCTTGAGATAGAGATGTAAAGAGGGTCTGGAAGAATTAAATGTTGAAAATCAGTATATGCACTAAATAGTGAACATATCTTTACCACTAAAGCTATTATGGAATTATTACCATATATATTGAGTGAATAGGTAAATATAGGAGAAAATTATATTTAATCTTAAATGTTGCACATAACTCTCACACAAGTTAAAATCACGTTAATGGTAAATCAGTCATAGATAAACACACAGGCCAGCTCCAGCTTCATCCTCACAGTGCGTACACGCACGTGCACACACACACACACTATCTCTCTCAGTGGAGAACAGAGACACTGGCGGGTTCCCTCACAGGTCAAAGTCACCGCGACCACCGGGGTGGGAAAACAATGGGACCGGATGATTCACACACACACACACACACACACACACACACACACACACACACACACACACACACACACACACACACACACACACACACACACACACACACACAAGCTGACTTAATAAAACACGTACACAACACTCACACATGAAGGAGGAAAGTCCGGGAGAAGATGACCACGCGAGCGAGGATGACCACACGATTGATCAGACCATCAAAGAGGGAGGAGGCCCAGTGCGCCTTCCTGAAGAAGTGATTGGCCAGCATCACTCAGAGACTATAATACTCTAACTGTTGTTTGTAATCTTCACTCATCGTGTCTAGGATGAGTCCAGAGCTGATTCGGGACATGATAATTCATTAGTCGGTAACATCTGTCTCTGTTCGTTATAGTATGATTGTATAGGATCACATATATTATGATTAGGCTCAAGCATACTTGTAACTAGAAGTAGGGCATAAAACTAATTGACTTAAATTGTAAATCTCTCTTGTGTGTTATTCCTGAAGTTTTGGTTCATTTATGGGAATAATCATGTAAACGAACACGTGTGAATTTTGCACCTCTCTGGGGGTTAAAGGTGAAGGACCCAGAGGTCAAAATTTCTACCAGTACAGAGTCAGTTGTGTGAAGTCAGCCTTCCTGTATACATGCGAATGTGATCCACCGCAGTCTGGAATAAAGCCTATTATTATTATAGCACGTGGTCCTGCATTTGATTGTACACATTGTGCAACACAAGACAGATCCGTGTCCATCATGTCGCTACATGTTCCGACAGACACTACACGAGACACAAGACGCCTCCCCTCCTCTGAAACAAACAGGAGCCCTCCCTCCCCTGAGACAAGCAGGAGGGGAGGGAGAAACAGGAGCAGATTGACGAGCCGATCGGATGTTATTAAATGTGATTCTGTTGACTGGAGTACGCTCGCATGGGGGCAGCCATTTGTGTGATAGAGACTAGTCTACACAATGCGCATTTGCGCCCCTCCCGTCCTGTTTTCAGGAAGGGAGGGGGAGAGGCTTTTTTTTCTTTCTTTTTTTTATCACGTGACCGGAGGGTTGTGCGGTGAACCAGGGCTGCTTGATCTATTGTCCGCGTGTGTAGAAAGACGATTGAAAGTAATCAATAAAAACATGCACTAAACGGACACCTAAGTGTCCGGCATCGGACCGTTGGGATTCGAACCATGTAGAAAACCAATTCCCGCACGGACTGCGTTAACCAGCTCCAAATATGGAGATCTAGGAGTTTAACTTAAACCCCTAGATCTCCATATTTGGAGCTGGCCTGTTCTGACATCACAATGACTCAACCAGCTCAACAGAATGATCGACCTCCAGAATGATAGATCTCCAACTCTACCTTCAAAACTCCTTAGCTGTGCCGTATTAAGAAGCGCTGTTGTTCCAGCGCGACCTCAGTCTTTTTTGCTTATATAATTTTCCTTATTTCCATTGGAAAATGTGTATTTGATTATGATGTCCGGTGATGAAATGTGTTGTGTGCTGGTTGTGTTCTTGAACATCCCCCTAACTAGCTGACATGCGCCAGCTGCCCTGATGACTTTGGGGGCGGGCTTATGGACGTTTGAATGGACAGGTAGCAGTCAAAAGGCAGAGAGAGCAGACGTGTGTGGAGGAGGCTCAGAGCGAAAGAGATGGGCCGAGGATTGTGCAGCAGGAGATGGGGGTTGACAGCGGTTCCCACGCCACCCATTCGAGCAGGAGCCAGGACATCTCGAGCGTGACCGCGTATTAGTTTAGTGAGTAAAACCAGAGACAGATAGTAACAGTGTGAAGAGAAACCAGTCAACGAAACCAAGACGGTTCCCACGACCACCCATTCGAGCAGGAGCCAGGACAGCTTGAGCGTGACCGTGTGATATAGTGAGTGAAATAAGTGAGATAGATATAATAACGATTGAAACCTTCCGACGGCATCACTGAGGAGGAGGATCCAGTAGATGTGCCAGGAGCAGCAGGAGCCAGTACTGCGCGCCGTGTTCAGAATGGAGGCAGGGTTAAACCTGCCTTTGTCTGTAAGTAACCAATCTCTGCAGTACTTGTCCACCTACCTGTCTTCAGGATCATCATTAGAAAAGTCACCTTGTACCGAACAGTTGAACTGGTGTTCGTTGTTGTGTGTGTTTTGTGTGTATTGTATTTTTACTGGCCACATAGAGTGCCACTTGTAGTTGTATTAGATACATAAAATTCATACATGGTTGTTACCCCTTTTAAACCAACCCGTTTCCGTCATTCCTGATGGAAAACTATATTGCTCTTTACCTGGTATAAAATGAACCTGAGTGTCTTGTATATGGTATATTTAAGAGTGTTATATGGAGTTCTTTACCTCCTGGAACTAGTAAAGTGGCATAGTCTTGTAGGGCAGAATAACTGTCTGGGTTCACAATTATACAAACCGCACTTTAAAACAGTGCACCGATATATATATATATATATATATGGTTTTTGTGTTTCCCCATAGAATGGTAATTCGTAATTGATCTAAAGTTAATGTGACTTTCTGGCCACGGTCACATCCAGGATTGTGCCCTATGTAGTAACGGATGTGTTTTTTGGGTAAAACCCCCCAATACCCCTTAAATGCATAGACAACTACATTTTGGCACAGTGTACAATTGGGCTCCAGTTTTGTCTCATCTTTCTAAAGCCACTATTTGGGTTTTAGGAGTGGGGAAAGGGTGTTCCCCCACTAAAGTTGGTATTTTGGTTACCTGTCTAAATCTGTTATATTATGCATAGGTGTGGTTTGGGCGTAAACCACATTGAACCAATCACCAGTCTTGGCTTTAAGAGATCCCTTACCCGTCGCCCTTGGTGCTATATGTCTCCACACGCACAGAGCTTTGAACACTCGTCTTTTCATTGAGTCACAACTCGCTCAAATCTTGCTCATTTTTGAGTGGTGTAAACCACTCCTACAACTGACTTTGTTGTGCAGAAGAAATGAGCATGGTTGCTATGTTCACCCGGGTGTGATTTAATTACGTCAGACATGATAGTGCAGAAAAAATGAGCATGGTTGCTATGTTCACCCTGTTCACCCGGGTGTGATTTAATTACGTCAGACATGATTTCATTACGTCAGACAGGCTATATAATACCTTACACCACTCAGTTCACACGGGTGTGATTTTTTTTAATTCAAAGTGTTATGATATTAGCCCATGCACAGTACATCTTAGACTATGTACTTGAACTTGAGATAGTGTACTTGATATGTATTGTGTACTGCCTGTACTGTAGCATACTTTATAGATAGGCTACGGGAGACATCTCAGTGGCAGCAAGGTCAGCCTTGCTGCAGTAGGCATGTTATTCTGTCTCATATCTTATTGTCACGTCATTATGATCCAGCACTATATATGTTTCCTGTTTGTGTAATAAACTTCGTGAACCTTAGCGTGATACTGTCTCGTTAATTTGTTCTCCCGGGTAACCGCCGCCGCAGTCGCCGTACCAAAGGAATACTTCAACTGGATTGTCACACACCACCCAGCCTGCACACACTGCCTGTCTGTCAGAACCAGACGAGGGTCCAGTACTTAGATTACAACACAAAGTTCTATGTAAACTACGGAATTAGGGCTTTCATTTGGTATATAGATCGTGCGTGTAGATCGTCTCTACAGAACGGTATGAAGCGAAAAGGAGAGCAGGCTGGCACAAATTTGACTATACAATTATATAAACACAATGGACACAAGGAAGTGGCAGGCACTCACTTCAGCTGATTATAGGAAAATAACAAAGAGATGCAATATGAATATTGGAGAGATGAGGCAGCCTGACTAGTCTAGTGTCTGGAGTCCTCCATTGAAGCGCGCGGTGGCCGCTCTTTACCAAACTAATTTGGCATGGCTAACGGGTGCTTTTAAATGCCATTATCGCGTTCCCAAATGTGTGTTACCAAAATGGCAATTTAGAGGAAAGCGTGCCAACACGCCCATGACCGCACCTCTAGGCGCAAATACCGGTGTCGGCAAAGAAGATAGCGGGTGATGCTGGACGAATACCATTAAGGGACAGAAAGCTCCTATATTCGTAATGTTCGGTCAGCGGCTGAATTGCGGGCCGCGCTGCGGGTAAAGGATGCGACAAAATTGGAGCCCTACTGTATAACACGGCGAAGGGCGAGAAACACTTCTCCTCTCTCCAGTCCGGGATGCGTTAGCTCTGGTCCATAGCTCTAATGCGAACGCATTAGACTAGAGCTAGGGGTGCGTATGGTGCGGTGGTGGATTAATAACAGATCGCATCGCTGACTGACATAAACACACCATTACAATTCAGAGGCACTTCATTAAGAACTCAACTAATAAGGCTTGTGTGTTAATCTGCCCGATTGTGACGTTAGTATATAATGTTCGATGTTTTCCTTTTGGACATGCGTTTGTGGGCACAGTGGCAGGTTATTTAATCTAGTATTTAGATAGCTCCGGTGCACCTGTGCATTAGCCTGGCGCAGCCACACTTCATCCGCCCCTATGCATAAATATCCCGCGACAGTGTTGTGTGATCTGGCTTATTAGCCAAGCTACCTGTGCATTGGAGTAAAACATGCTGAAAACACACACAACAATCTGCATGGGCAGACTTTAGCGGACAGCCGCGGACAGAAGAAGCTGTGTTTTACGTTATTTCCGAGTTTTTAAGACAGCTGGTGGATGGAAAAGAAGCTCCACCCCCGCGGCTGACTGCCGCGAGGCCCAATGCGCGGAAGAACTGAGTGTATGGTGTGTGTGTGTGGCTGGCTGGCCAATCACAGCGTTTATCACTGTTTTGCTGCGTGGGGATCGGCATGTGAGCGGGCTAGCCAATAAGAGCGCTGTGTTGCGTGTGGAGAATTGTGTAGGTTAGTGTGTGTGGTGTAGCCGAACTGGGTGGTGAGAACATGAGGGATGTAGCACAGCAATCGGTGACCCCTACATTAAGCTGTGTCGCTCCCAACATGCAGTGTGGGGGCTATGGCGGGGCTAGGTCATACTCTATGGGCTAGGTGTATGTTGTGGAGAACCAACTACCTAAGGACTGTCTAAAGAGGACGAGACGCGAAGACCGTACGGGCGACGCCATGTTGCTCCACGCTGGAAGATACAATAGAACAATATTGGTTTGCCTCTTCTACAAAAATTTAAGTTACTGTCGCGTGTTGCCATTCTCTTGTACTTGTATTATTTCCCACCACGGAGTACCCTTGCATCTCGGAGGACAGGCAAGACGGGCAGTGTCGGTAGGCCAATCAGAGGCAGGCGGGGCGTTACCATGTCTAATCACGGACGTAGAAAGAAATCACGCCTTGCGATCACGCGGACTGCGTGCCATGATGAAGACCATGGGCAAGATGGTGGGGCACCGTACCATGCTACCCAAAAGGAGTGAAGTCGAGTACTCACAGCTTGTCCAAGGCAGTAGGCTACTGTTATGTTTCAGCAACCTGAAGTAAGGATGGATTCAGTCTTGAAAACTGACTCGTAGTTTTAGACTGTTTGCTGCACCGACATTTATTTATTTTATTAACTGTGTGGTGTGTTTTACTTAATATTACGTGCTGTCCTGTGTGTTATGTTTTACGTAATATTACGTATGCTGTGTGTGTTGTGTTTTACTTAGTACCCAGACAGCACAGCGATGATGCTCCGACCTCATTCCGACATTGGTCAGCGATTAAACTTCCTTTAAGCTACCGTAGGTAATTAGTAGTTTTTAAATAGTTTGCACATTGGATATTAATCGCCGGGATGTCGCTTCCCGAACACAGCGGCGACATTCCCGCAACATCTATCCGATGTTAATAGCAAGTTTTCGATGCTTCCTTTTACCCTCTCTTCCCACGATGCCCCTTCTACACTTATTCTACACTACTCTACATTCCAAACAGTTTTATTATGGTTATTTTCCAGAATTCCGAGTATTGTTTAACAGGTCTCACCTGGAAATAATGGAGGCCCACATAATTATTTCCACATGAAAACAACCGTAACCCTGATGTGTCATTCTGTCATCTTAAAGGCACACACACCTAATAATAAAATAAATCCTAATTAAAACAGGGCAATGAAGCATATTTCTTACCTTTCTTGGAAGGTGTGGAAGCTACAATTATATACCACATGATATAAATACATTTACATATATAGTATTAAAACAAATAATGAGAATGTTGGGGGAAAAAGTGGAAGCAGGAATAAAATATTTTATTTACAAGAAACTGTAACATTGTGTAAGTAAACATGGGCAAGGTGCAACAGCTGACCAAATAATAACTAACATAGGATATAACAAAAAAGGGGCCATCACAGCAGGGTTTCTCAAAGTGGGTGCTGTGACGTAATACTTGGATATTTGGAATTTATCGATATCATTTCAGTTTGTTCACTCATATTCAAGTATAAAGTTATTTTTAATCTGTTCTACTGGAAATTGATAATCACATACTAAAAAAAAGTGCCATGGAGAAAATGTTGAGGGGTGGCCTGAATACAAAAATAGTTAGAGAACCACTGCATTTTAACCAAAGATGACAGCAATAAGCAACATTGCATTAACCCATTATAGTCAGGAACCCCTTTTTGTAACCATACCCTTCTGTACAGTATTAAAACAAAATGCTGCTGCTAATATTTGAAGGTTTTCAGAAAACTTAGGTCTCAGTCCAAAATGGGTTAAGAAAATTGAAACAGATATATATTTAAAGTATAGACCAAGTACGCACACACAGACCAAGTCGCTCCACTAGACATTCCTGTAATGTGTTTACACGAGAGAAAACAAGCCACTGATGTGTTCAAAGATGTACAATAACTTGAGTATTTGCCTTCTCCATCAACATGAAAGTCCTCCCACCATGGGGTCAAGAGCTTTCTGCCGCTCACATCTGTAACTCTCTCCCCAGATAGAAACATGGACCCAATCCCCACATTTCTAAACCACCTTCAAAACTCACCTGTTTAGGCTGGCATTATGGCTGATCTGTTTTAGGCTGTAGGCTACCATATTGTTTTTGCTGTTGCTTTTAAGCTGTTTTATATCAACTGTATCAAAGGCACATTATAAATAAAATGTATATTATATATTTTGTAAGATATAAACAATGACATCATAACTGACTGACAATACGTAGGCTACAGTAAATTGCTGGGCTACTCACCTGTGTCCCAAAATACCAGGCTCGGTTAACTAATTTTGAAGCAGCAAATAGCAGAACTCACACAAAAAACACAATATGAAATGGGAAAATGTCTATTAGCAAGATCATTGCTGGACACTGTCACAGAGCAAAAGACCAGGTAATTTTGGATATTCTTCTGTGGAGACTACCCTGCCCATCAAGAGGAACAAGACCGGTCACATTTCCAGATATTCTGAGTAGGGACACAGGACTGACTGTGAATGAACTTGGTGTGGCAATGAGCAACAGAGACCAGTGGAAGCAGCATGTGTCGCAGATCGCAGATCTCGAGGGCACTCGAAGGATGATGATGACCCAGTGAAGCTGTGTGTTGGTGGGGAATCAGCGCCTCCTGGTGGTTAGACGATCAGAAGCCTGCCACTCCTGGATATCTCCAATTGTGGGGTCTTGTCCTTCTGCCTGCACGCGTCCAGGATTCCTAGATGCAAGAAATGTGATAAATCACTGACAAAATACTTTTGTCGAGTTGTGTAGTCCAGGCTGCTGTGACAGGCTCACTTGTACTGGTTTTTCCTCACCCCGTCGGAGACCTCCGCTGGTGTCCCCGTGCCGTGCCGCATCGCTCCTCTCTGCTCGCCGTCCCCTGCGTAGAGTTGATGACCGAAGGCCCCTCCGTGTGGCTGTCCGCTCCGTCGAATGCCCTGCTGCCCACCCCCGTTCGTGCACAATGTGTGATCAGTACACCGTACACTACACGGCCGCCGTTTACATGCGTCGAGTTGATTGATGATCGAAGGCCGCCGTGTGGCTGTTGCGTCGTCGACCGCTCCCCTTGTCCACCGGCCGGTTGGAAAGAGACGCATGTCGCCGCTGCGCAACACTCCTCATCGGTGGTCCGTCGTCATCCTCGTCCTCGTTCCGCTGGAACACGTCGTTGTCGTCCCTCACAAAAACCCGCTGATTAGACTGAATAAAAAAGCCGCTGATTCCTCCTGCCTGGCGCCGGAACGCCAAAGACACCGGTTTCGTCGCACCACCTGTCGTATCCAGTGGCTAGGAAAATCAATTCCCAACCAACAGGACCGGGTTTCGATACCACCTGTCGCATCTTATGGACACGAGACCATACAAACTTAACCAAAACGGGAGAGCAAGATAATTGTGAGACGCAGCAGACAGCAGAGTGATGTTGTTCCTCAGAGATGTTTTATTCGGAGTACACAGCAAAGCATACAGGCTCCTCCGGCGGCCTTACGCCGTCCCAGACTGACTGACTAAATGACATAGAAATCAACTTGCTTAAGTACAGTTTTACAATACACATTGGACCAGACTACCATTTGGCCACTCCTAGAAGGTAGAATCAGGATCACTGTGGCCCTTTGATCCACTGTTTTAGCATTTGATGGCCCTAGGTGTGAACCAGGATCTCAGACTACAGTATAAACAGGCCATCGACACCCCTGTTCTTGAATATCAAAGACAGACCCTGCAGACGAATTGACTAGGGCAATTAACTATACCTACTGAATAACAGTTGTCGAGTACATTTGTTCAAACATAGCCTATGTCCAAGAGAATTATTGATTCATAATTCACCACATAATCTCTCAAGACAGATTCAAAAGTAAACACACAGGCACACATAGCCCCATATGTGCCCTCTCCCTACGCTCATTCTGTAGGATTCTGTAGGGAGAGGGCACATATGGGGCTAAGGCACACACAGACTAAACGCTGTATGCCAACAACAGTCAACAGACCAGGAGAGGGAGGCTACAGCTAACCCTCTCTGCATCAAGCCACACCAGTCAAAACGGAATATAAATCCACGTTGAATGTTAGTAAAACATTTGTAATTGTAAACGTGGGCTAACTCTGCTAGCTAAATGCGATTGCTAATTTAATTACGTCAGAAGTATGCCCTGTAGGCCTGTACTATAATGTTTAATATCATGAATACATAATACATCAGTCTAACTTATTTACGCAGGCCTACTGTTCTGTGTCGCCGTCAGTGTAAAAGTGGAAAACAAAGAAGTTTAAGTGCCCTGACTCACTTCCTCATGTTGTGGACATTGTCTGGATTCTGGAAACAGGAAAGCTAGGGTATCCGACGCTCTCCGTCTCCCCGATCCAAGAGCTGCCGGGGGTGTCTGGAATTCAAAACATTGATTTATTATGGTTAATATTTTCCAGAATTCCGAAAATGAATAGATAATTATTTATTCTAAACAGTCCTTACCTGGTAATGGAAGCCTTTCACATAATGTATATGTTCAGTGAAGTAAAATGCGGAGGAATTACTTCCACATTATGCATTGCATTACACTCGGTCAGCGTCAAAACAACTGTGTAACCCGGAAACGGAAATCACTAACTGTTAACCTGTGCTCTTGTTCTTAAAGGCACAAATCCACACTGTACCCAGCCATCACAAATCCTATATAAAAGGGGACATGAAGCAGAATTCTTATGATTTACCTTTCTTGGAAGGTCAAATGTGGAAGCTACAATGAAATACCATACATGCAAGAGTGACAATAATACAATAAATAAATACAATAATATACATTTATATGGTATTACATTTTTTTTTTATGAAATGGGACGAGCAGAATACTGAACAAAATATTGTATTTACATGAACTGTAACTGATCAATAACATAATAAATACAATAATAATAATAATATAATAATAATAATAATAAATAACATCATAAATAAATATAACAACATAAACAATCAAACTTAATAAAAATGAGTGTGTGTGTGTGTGTGTGTGTGTGTGTGTGTGTGTGTGTGTGTGTGATATTTACAGTATATACATTACAGCAGTGGTTCCCAAACCTTTTCATGTCAAGGACCCCCAAATTGACACTAATGATCCCCATTTGAAAATATATGCCAGGGACCCCCATGAGAGAAGATTTTTACACTCTGAGAGTGTACAAATGGAACCAGGGTCCATTTGGTTCCATTTGTACGCTCTCTGAGTCACAGACTCATAAGACTCATAAGGCTCATAAGACTCATAAGACTACAAGATTAGATTACAGATATATATTGGTTCCAAAATATAATTTAGGTGCGTACCCCCTGGAACTCCCTCAAGGACCCCTGGGGGTCCCCGGACCCCACTTTGGGAACCACTGCATTACAGTATATGCTCTATGAGAGGCTGCTACTCCAACGCCTCATGCCACTCACAGACACCCCAGGAAGAGTAGTCTTCAGTGTAGTGAGGACTAATGGGGATCCGTAATAAACAATAAACAATAAACACCAAGCTGACTAAAGACCAAGCTGGTTTCCGTCCTGGCCGCTCCTGTGCTGGACAGCTACTCAACCTCACCCAACACATTGAGGATGGGTTTGAAGGAAAACAAATAACTGGAGCAGCATTCATAGATCTCTCTGCTGCCTACGACACTGTCCAACATCACACAATGGTCAGGAAACTACTGGACATGACTGGTGACCTGGACCTGTGTCAGGTCATCAAACGCCTCCTCAACAACAGGCGCTTCCACGTCCAGTTAAATGACCAGAGGAGTAAATAGAATGCCCAAAATAATGGCCTCCCACAAGGTAGCGTGCTCGCCCCCCTCCTTTTCAATATTTTACACAAACGACCAGCCACTACCCCCAGAATGCCATGTTTCATCTACGCCGACGACCTCTGCAAGCCTCTGCAAGCAGACTTCCAGAAGATTGAGCTAGTCTGTCCTTGAAAGTGCCCTCCAAGAAATGTCAAGCTACTACAATAACAAGTTAACAACCACCTGAAACCCAACCCATCAAAAACCCAACTATGCAGCTTCCACCTGAGGAACCGAGACGCGAAAAAAGAACTGAGCGTCACTTGGGATGGTCACAAACTGTCCAACCATACTCACCCCATGTATAATAAATAAATGGACCCTTAACTCTGAGCCTGAGCTTATGCTCTGCCTGTCAGCCAGAAGTGGAGAGGCAGTGGTGGGAAAAGTACTCAAGTATTCCCACTTAAAAACTTTTGAATTTATATATTTTTAAATGTAGGAAACGAAAAAAGGGGAATATTTAAAAACAATGTGTCCTCTACCCACAAAGGGTCCCATCCCACTGTTTTGCAAACATTTAAGCCAGTGGTTCTCAACCTTGTTTGGCATAAATACTGAAACCATATCATGTAATATATCTCTGCTGTCGGAAGTCAGAAACCACCTATCTCCAAAATGAAATGAAAAATATAATTGTTTCCGAAAATTACGGTAAATAACGGTTGGAAGACTCAGCGCCTCCTGTTGCTGACACGGTCACCAGCCAGACGGAGCCACTCTTTGATCGCCGTTTCCACCTGGGCCTCAGTGCAGTGTGTCTCCAGGGCATTGTTCTGCATTGTTGCAGCTGTAAATGCGATATACAGTACAGCAATGTGTTAAAAGGGGATATTTCAGGAGGACGTGAATATGTGGTGTTAAGATTAGATGATGAGAGAAGATCTATGTGTCCCATACTGCCATTTGATGAACGGTTTCAGTCGGCAGCAGGGGGTAGGTTTGTAACTGCTCAGTTTATTTTGTAAAAATGTCCTGATTGAAGTGTCAGTACTGCTGAATGACAAAGTATAGGATCAGCACCACAGAGGAATGGACAGCGACAATACGCAGTGAGGGAGGGGAGAGAGAGGAATTGGGCAATTACAGTCCAATTCTCAGCGTTAGGAAACACCCCTATGGTATTAATCCCATCCTATATTGGGTAGGGCCAAATAGCCAATTCAGTAATTTGGTTCACCTACTGAAGAAGAGCAGAGCTAGCCTGGTTTCCAGCCCATAGACCCCGCCCACTCCACTGAGCGCACTGGCTCAGAGTCTGACAAACAGGCTAGAGCAGAGTACATGTGGCGACGAGGGTGCACCATCAACAATCTGCTCACCATGGTCCTCATTCACAAAGGAGAAATACACCGCAGTGTAACGTATGCGTAAACAGATACTAAATATCATCGTATTTCCCTGTCCGATCACGCTGCGATTTGCTCCCGTCTTATTCAGGGAAGCTGGTGTAATCACTTCATTTGTGCGGATCGCAGAGTGTAGCCTTTCCGCATTTTTCCCAAGCGATTCGCCTGGTGTCGCTCGGTTAGAAGGAACATCCACGCCCATCCCACACCATATAAGGCAACAGGAAATATCGAAATACGTCATCATAGCCTGCAACAGCCGCGATGAGCTTGTAGAGCAGTTAATTTTGACAGGCGGGTCTCTGCACGGACAGATCTTCAAGCAAACAGCGCGAGTTATATGTATATAATTATAAACGAAACTTGCCAACTTGGCACACATTGCTTCACTCCTTGTTAAATGTCAGAAGTTAACTGATGTTAGTTACTTTCAGTTTCACATATAGAAAGAAGTTAATTTGTACTGTTCACCACACGAACAAATGCTATATTAAAACTCGGCAATGATAAAAGGCCCTATTGATTAGCCTACTGCGGTGATTGATTCCCTGCCCTGCACTGTCGGATTTGGAAAGCAAATATATGGACATGCATGGACACAGGACATATTTTCTTTCTTTTTTTTCTTGTGGGATTAATTCATTTTTGGACTAAAGGCTATAGGCTATTTCATCCGATCCAACTACGTTGTATGTTTCCTCAGCTGCAGGTTAGAGTTGGCTATTCTGTGTGGCGTCCGCATGTGATCAATATACATTATTATAAATTCATACCACGACGCAAATGGAGGCAGATAGGTGCTTGCAGCAAAGGCATTTAGGCCTACGTGAAACTTTAATTGGCTGAGTCTTTGTCAACATGCTGATCAGCGAGTTACAGTGGCAATAATAATCATCATCAACAGCCTTTCTTGTCTGTCTGTCCGTCATGTTTGTGAACAAGCGTGAGTGGAGGTGAGCTGGCTTAAAACTATGATATGACTGGCCGACTTTCAAACACGCTGATGCCATTCATTCAAATAGGCTAATGTGGTCTTCTATTTTTTATATAGGGCTAATTCCCCCCCCCCACACACACACACACACACACACACACACACCGACAGTCAGACTGACTCAAAGGAGCTCCGTAACAAAACAATTTCAATAGGCCTACTGCAGGCATTACTACACTAAACAACGTTGGATTCGTACAGTGCAGAATGCAGATAAGTGTATGTTCTTATTGTAATTGTAAGTTTGTTTTTTAACATGCAGCGCGAGCCGATCTACAAGCTCACAACGCGTTGCACTGCGAGTAGAAAGCTGTCAAGTGAGCAGCGCAATCGCGCATGCTAGAAATATCCTAATAAATAAATAAAAAGGTGTCGGGCTCGGGGGCAGTTTCTGTATGGGACTCTAGGCTAACTTGCCTCTAGAATGCATGCATATAGGCATACAAGTGATACTTGGCTTTTATATAAGCTATCATTTTTTTATGTGCTGACCAATGTTTTGGACACATGCCTACATATTTTATCTGAGATTTGGGGACTTTTGATTGATTCAGCATGAAGACTAAAGCCTTCTGAATAAATCTACGCAAGCAGTACACGACCCTCTGAGCTGGCGCAGCTTTTAGCGGAGTTTCCGACCAAACAACGTCACCGTCAAGTTCACGTTCATGAATTCCCACGTAAAGTGGAAATCCACGTAAATGCCTGTCCGCTCACGCTCCGCTCACGTAACGTCACTTTATGAGCGTAAACGCCGTTGTGAATGAGGACCCATGTGTCCTACGTGATTTTCGTGCCTGAACTGAAGGCAGCTGAGCTAAAAACGTAAGTAATTTGCTGTAACTGTGATTTCAATGTTGCTTTAATCTCTGTTACATGCATTATTTATTTTCCGGTAATTATTTTGACGTATTAGTTACATTAGCAAGTGAAGACGCCATGTGGCAGACAGCTGTAGCATTTTTGTTGTTAAAGTTTGGGTCTACTATACGCACAGGACTTGGATAACTAGACTATAAGTGATTGTACTGTGTATGTGATTTATTTTATTCATTCTAGTACACTAGTAGAAAACGTATGCACGATTAAGTGAACCCGGCCAGTGTAGGATTGTGTTCATGAAAACTTAACAGGTAGTACATATAATAATAATAATAATAAAATACAGTGGGGAAATAGTTTTTTTCCCCCTGTAATTTAATTCCAGAATTGAAACTTTAGTTACTTAGGATATTCGTGAATTCTTGAAAAGGCCTACCAGCTGGGGCCAATGGTCAATCAACAGGT
Organism: Electrona antarctica; assembly: GCF_951216825.1. NCBI lineage: Eukaryota > Metazoa > Chordata > Actinopteri > Myctophiformes > Myctophidae > Electrona > Electrona antarctica. Next base: position 31,704,206 of record NC_136807.1, read on the forward strand.
TTCATTAGTTACGTGGCCAATGATGATCATTGACCAGTGTAGATCTTAATGCTTAATTGAGAACAGCATGGGGACCAAATCGACAAAAGAGAAATTATTCTAGTTTGTGCGTCTATGGGACCATTAAGTAGTTTTTCATTTATGTTGTATCATTGATCTACACAGCCAACATAAAGTTGAGGCTGTGTTCAAAAGTGAATCCTCTTGTGATCTTATTTTATACCGTTTTCTTTTAATATTTTCTTTTTCCATTAGAATATTTTAATGACTATTAGACTTCCACACTCCCTCTCCTGTTCAAATTATGTAATTTGCATTCAGATGTAAGGGGATTTAAGTGAATTGACTAAAAAATATTTCTTCTATTTTAAAGAAATCCTCTCACTAATGCCAGGGTACCACCGTACCAGTGATCACCCTCTGTGCCAATGTTGACACGTGCCTATTTGTACCCCTGCTATAATCAATCAAGATTAAAACAAAAGGTTTGAAAATCGAGAATTCATCACTAATTCATCACTATTCATGGTGAAAAAGGGGAACTTTTCCTTGTTCTATATACTAACTATACTACATTGCTCCTGTATGTGTAAGACTTAGATTTTATTTGTAGGCAGTTCTACTTACACACTATCAGGTCTATAATTCTGGTGTCTCGGACCCCTTTCTTTTCTCCCCTGCCACACCAATTCAACTTAGTTGCCAGGAGAGGGGCAAACACCTTTCTGCAGATTCTTGCCACTGTTTTCTTGACGGTTAGCCCCCCACCGAGTGACAACTTTGACACCTGTAAACATAGAATATTGTGGTGACATGGTGATTTGCATTTAAGTTGCTTTTATTTCTTTCGTTTCCACATGATTCTACACCTCCATGAGCTCTACAGTGCTCACAAAACTACTGCAATTGCCCTTAAATTCAGCAGAAGCACTACAGATAGTGTCATATTTAAGGCAATTAGAATGCAAAACGGAGAATGTTGTCCATGAGAAAGATGAGGAGATGAGCTACAGTATTCTAATAACTTACTAGTTTGTTCTTTGTTTCTCGATTCCTCAGCCTTTCCTCCAGTGCCTCGAAGCCTTCCAGTGATTGAAGGTGGAGGAGTTGTAAAGTGTCCTCGTCTTCTTCCACTTCGGAAGCCTCCTGGAGCCTCCTTCCCCTTGAAAGAGCGTCCATCCGTTGGTCCAAGCGCTGCACTACAGTACAGAGATGTTGGATTTGGAGCTGCATCTCTCCCAGGGTCTCCATCATAATTCTTTCAACAGCTGTTTGAAGGGGTAAGCAATAATTGGTTATTTGGTCAAATAGCAACATGAAATTACAAAAATGGCAGGTTGAAACATTGGAAAACCTACGGGTGCAATTTGCAGGAATCAAGCGCCCAGTTGGCCAAACCCTGGCTCTTGAAGAAGATGCTGAAATAAGAATGTGCAGATTTGCATAAAAGAAGCTTAATAGATTAGAGCTGATGATTGTGAATGATGGTTTTCTGCCTTTATAACCCTTTTAAAAACACCAGTCTGGGTTCCAGCTTCAAGTTGTTTAAGACTTTACGTGTAAGGTTAATTTGTGCAAGATACTTGTACTACGATCACATACTGTGAAATTACTACAGACCAATTTCCCAAACATTGGATTCTGTTCATTTCAATATGATATGAAAAACGACTCACTGATACTTGCTTGAGGTACAGTAATTAATCAACTGGCTAAATATTGCACAATAATTGCCATGCGTTGATTCAGATCCGTCTATGCACAAATGTGTAACACGTACAATATTACCATATGAGATTTGGAGAAGAAAATGCACATTCAAAGCAAAACAAACTTATGTATATTGTGGTGTCTCCAGTGACAGCCACCATTCACCGGCATACGTTGCCATGGTAACCAGCAGCGCACCAAGCAGACAGAAACCCTACGTCACGAGACGCGCTCTGGGTGTCGTGGTAGACAACGCCTACCTACCGAACCTCCTACTCGGCCAGTCAGGGTTGATGCCGCCGCCTACTCGTCAGGTAACCACACTCACCTGCGAGCCTGAACGAGGACTATATAAACACAGACGGACTCGCGTGTCAGTGCAGGTTGGTTCACCACGTAGAGAGAGCTAGAGACGCAGCGCGCTCGTAGAGCGAGCCTTGGGTGGTAAGTGGCATAGAAATGCAGCGCCTCTCTGTACCACATTGCTATATGCCTGATCCACACCCTCACCACTCTATCCATTCATAGGCTTCATGGAGCAGCAGCAGTAGCAGTCCTGACGCGGAGACGGAGAGCGGAGCAGCCGCGTCTATGGACGAATATATGTAAATGGCCCGGTCGATCAATGCGAGGACAAGGAGCTCGCATCTCCCGGACGCCTTCATTCATCTCAGGTCGTACCTTTAATCTTACGTTCTATGGACGGCCATAGAAGACTGTTAAAGAAGACGGTGATTAACAATTCGAGCCTGGCCAGCTCCCATGGACATTGTGTGAGCGCCTCGATCTGAAAGAAGAGATCGCAGGGGAAGAGACATTGAGAAGCTATTATTATTATTACTATTTGGCCGAAGATATCGTATAGCGGTGAAGGACCCACCCACTCAACCGTATCCGTCTGAAGATCCGGTTGGGCCGGGCTCCGTGTCTAGACGCGCACAAGAGAAAGCCTCTTCTAGACCCACCTGCGGCAGTCAGGCGGCCCGAGGGCGCCCCCTAGGGCTCTGCCGCCGTACCAACTGTCCAAAAAGTGAAGTGCTAAGAAGAGGATTATTATCGGGGGTTTAAACGTTGGTAGACCGCCCTGGGTGGACCCAGGGCCCCAACGTATGTTTCTGTTGGTTGTCAGTGTGTAACTCTGTGCCCTCTCACCCTACAGACCGGACTCCAGAGGAGAACAGAGCTTCACCCCCCTGAACATTGCCTCACACTGTTTATTTCCCCGTGTGAGAAACCCTGAGAAAATAAAATCCGTGACTAGAAAAAGTCCAGACCCTGGTTAACCTGAGCCCTGTGTTTGATTTACATCGGAAACATCACATTTGGTGGAGAACGTGGGTATCTTCGATCCAAATCATCGCTGGCGATGGAACACGCCAATGCCATTGCTGCCCTGCTTAGGAGCCAGGCAGAGCTCCAGAATGCGGTTAGGGACCTAGCGCGCACCTTCGAACGCGAGGGCGAGCAACGCCGGCCACGAGGGGGCACACTCACCAAGATGGGCCCAGAGGACGACGTGGAGTCGTACTTGGAGGTGTTTGAACGCACCGCCACCAGAGAGCACTGGCCAGCAGACGAGTGGGCCAACATCCTGGCCCCGTACCTGTCCGGAGAGCCCCAGAGGGCCTATACTGACATGCCCGCTGGGGAGGCCCAAAACTACGAACGGCTGAAGGCGGCCATTTTGTCCGGCCTGGGCTACAGCCTTCCAGCCAGGGCCCACCGGTACCATCTCTGGTCATACACGCCCTCCGAAGCCCCCCGGCCCCAGATCGCAGGTCTAATGAGACTGGCACAGAACTGGTTAACCACAGGAGAGGACATGCCATGGATAGAGCGGATAGTAGTTGACCGGGCCGTCCGTGCATTGCCACCCAAGGCCAAAGAATATGCTGCCGGCATTAGCCCCACCTCCGTCGATGCCCTGGTGGCCCTGCTGGAGAACCACCAGGTGAGCATCGACATGGCGAAGCAAACACGCAGTGAACCAACCCAGAAGGCCGACGACAGACAAGGACGAGAGAAGCGACGGCAGCAACCGACACCCTCTCGGTCCCAACCCCCTGCGAGTCAGCAGAACGAGCGCACCCAGAAGGCCAGGAGATGTTATGTGTGTGGTCAAGGAGACCACCTCTCCTGGGCTTGCCCGGACCGGCCCCGCGACGCGGATGCCTCTATGGCGTTGGCCGCCAGTCTCGACCACGGCCGGCCCTGCCTCCACACGGGGGGCAGCCTCCGACGCGCCACCATCCCGGTGCGGGTGGACGGAACCGATACCCACGCGCTGGTGGACTCCGGCAGCGTGGTGACGCTGGTGAGGGCGGACCTCGCCACCAGTACCGGGCCCCGGAGCCTCCCGGTCACCTGTGTACACGGAGACGTGCGCCGCTACCCAGTGGCACGGCTCCAGGTGCAGACCCCACGGGGTGACGCCCAGGTCACAGCGGGCGTGGTCCCCGACCTCCCGGTGCCCCTTCTGATTGGCACCGACTGCTCACTGTTCAAGAAGTACTGGCGGGCCAGGCCCCCGGGGGGCCGACGCCGGAGGGGTCGACGAAGTGCTGGCCCCCGCCTGGCCTGCCCGGCGCTCGCCGGGACCCCGTCCGAGCCCTCATCGGACGCCACCTCCCCAGACACCGAGCGGCCCGGGCCCAGCAACCCGGCCCTCCCGCCCGCCGACGCACCAGAGAGAGAAGCAAGCGACGACCCATTCACTCACTTCCCAGAGCTTGACACGCCGCCAGCCCATCTCCAAGGGAAGTTCGCCAGCGGCCAGTGGACCGACCGAACCTGGCGCCGGCTCGGAACCACGTGTCCGCCGTCGACGGCGTCCTGAACCCTGGGGTGAGTGAAATTTCCCTACCACACTTTGTAGTGAAGCGGGGCCTTCTATACCGGTGTTATAAGGACAAGGCAGGCGAGCTTGTAGAACAGCTGTTGGTCCCAAAAGAATACGTCCTACGTGTGATGTATTTGGCTCACTCACACCAGCTAGGTGCCCACCTAGGGGTCCAAAAGACCTATGATAGAATTGTCACTCGCTTCTATTGGCCGGGAGTGAAGAGCGCGGTCGAGCGCTTCTGTAGAGCGTGCCCAGAGTGCCAGCTGGTGGCCCCCCGCGCAGTAGCCCATGCGCCGCTTATACCCCTACCAATCCTAGACGTTCCGTTCTCACGCATTGCGATGGATATAATCGGCCCGTTGCCTAAATCAGCCAGAGGCCACAAGTATATCCTGGTCATAGTTGATTACGCGACGCGCTACCCAGAGGCCATCCCGTTGCGCACCGCCACGGCTAAAACTGTTTCACACGAGTTAATGATGCTATTTAGCCGGGTGGGTGTCGTGGACGAAATCCTAACGGATCAGGGCACATGTTTCGTGGCACGCCTCATGACCAGCTTGTACAGATGGCTAAAAGTGAAACAGATTCGAACCTCCGTCTACCACCCGCAGACGGACGGGCTGGTTGAAAGATTTAACCAGACATTAAAAAAAATGCTAAAAAAAGTAGCAGAGGAGGACGGAAAAGATTGGGACCGCCTCATCCCGTATGTTCTGTGTGCCATACGAGAGGTTCCCCAGGCCTCGACCGGCTTCTCTCCGTTCGAGCTCCTCTATGGGAGGAGACCCCGCGGCCTCCTAGACCTCGCTAAAGAGGCTTGGGAGAGCCAGCCCTCGCCATTACGCAGCGTGATAGAGCACGTTGTCACACTCCAAGAACGCGCAAAACGCGTGTGGCCACTGGTGCGCGAGCACATGCAGAAGGCACAGGCCGACCAAGCGCGCATATACAACAGAGGCGCGCTCATACGAGAATTCAAGCCCGGAGAGCAAGTGCTAGTACTCGTGCCCACCACGGAGTGTAAATTCCTTGCCCGCTGGAAAGGACCTTACGAGGTGGTAGAGAAACTCAGCCCGGTAAACTACCGCGTCAGTCAGCCAGGAAGAAGGAGGGAGACGCAAGTATACCACATTAATATATTAAAAAAATGGCACGAGCCCGAGGCCATCCCGTTACCTGCTCTCCTAACTGCTGTCTCTCCTCAGATCCCACCAGTGGCCGTGGGCGAGGACTTGTCCCCCCAGCAGGCGCAGGACGTCCGGGAGCTGTTGGACCGAAACACAGATGTGTTCTCCGAACTGCCAGGGCAGACCAATGTCGTCCAGCACGACATCGACACGCTGCCGGGCAAAGTCGTGCGCCTCCGCCCATACAGGATCCCCGAGGCCAGGAGGGAGGCGGTCCGCGACGAGGTAAAAAAAATGCTGGAATTAGGCGTGATAGAAGAGTCGTATAGCCCATGGTCCAGCCCCATCGTACTGGTCCCCAAACCAGACGGCAGCCTGAGGTTCTGCAACGACTTTCGGAAGTTAAACGAGATCTCCGCGTTTGACGCCTATCCAATGGTGCGCGTCGACGAACTCGTACAGCGGCTCGGTCCCGCACGGTTCGTGAGCACCTTGGACTTAACAAAAGGGTATTGGCAAGTCTTGTTAACTCCCCGGTCCCGACCCAAGACTGCCTTCACTACCCCCGACGGGCTCTTTCAATATAAGACAATGCCGTTCGGAGTCCACGGCGCGCCGGCCACCTTCCAGCGCCTGATGGACAAAGTCCTCCGCCCGCACCGAGAGTACGCGGCCGCTTATATTGATGACGTCATCATTCATTCCGTTACTTGGTCCCAACACATAGAACGGGTGGAAGCGGTGCTGGCCGCGTTACGCACCGCGGGGCTCACCGCCAACCCAAAGAAGTGTCGGGTTGGTTGGACGGAGACGGACTACTTAGGCTATACTATAGGCCGGGGCTGCATACGCCCACAACAAAAGAAAGTGGAGAGAATACAGGCTTGGCCCCGACCCACCACCAAAAAACAAGTCAAATCATTCCTCGGCCTTGTTTCATACTATCAAAAGTTTGTGGAAAACTTTGCCACTCTGGCTGGCCCGCTCCACGACCTAACAAAAAAAAACCTGCCCCACCACGTATGTTGGACCGACAGCACCGAGGCTGCGTTCCAAGCGCTGAAAGCGGCACTATGCAGCGAGCCGGTACTGGTCACACCAGACTTTAGCTAGCCTTTCACGCTGCACACGGACGCATCCGGCACCGGCGTCGGCGCGGTGCTCGCACAAACAATAGAGGGCGACGAGCACCCGATCACATACATAAGCAGAAAGCTATTGAAACACGAGAGGAATTATTCAACAGTAGAAAAAGAATGCCTAGCGGTGAAGTGGGCAATTCACCACTTGCGCTATTATTTATGGGGACGGAGGTTTACGCTCATAACCGACCACGCACCACTCAAGTGGATGTCGACGAACAAAGATAGGAACGACAGAGTGACACGGTGGTTCGTCGAGCTGCAAAACTATAACTTCAAGGTGGAACACCGCCCAGGTAAAGAGCTAAAACACGCCGATGCACTCTCGAGGCGGTACGAAGACGGACAGGTCAGTGAAGCTTCTGGCGGGGGCGAGAAGCTTAGGGGGAGGATGTGTGGTGTCTCCAGTGACAGCCACCATTCACCGGCATACGTTGCCATGGTAACCAGCAGCGCACCAAGCAGACAGAAACCCTACGTCACGAGACGCGCTCTGGGTGTCGTGGTAGACAACGCCTACCTACCGAACCTCCTACTCGGCCAGTCAGGGTTGATGCCGCCGCCTACTCGTCAGGTAACCACACTCACCTGCGAGCCTGAACGAGGACTATATAAACACAGACGGACTCGCGTGTCAGTGCAGGTTGGTTCACCACGTAGAGAGAGCTAGAGACGCAGCGCGCTCGTAGAGCGAGCCTTGGGTGGTAAGTGGCATAGAAATGCAGCGCCTCTCTGTACCACATTGCTATATGCCTGATCCACACCCTCACCACTCTATCCATTCATAGGCTTCATGGAGCAGCAGCAGTAGCAGTCCTGACGCGGAGACGGAGAGCGGAGCAGCCGCGTCTATGGACGAATATATGTAAATGGCCCGGTCGATCAATGCGAGGACAAGGAGCTCGCATCTCCCGGACGCCTTCATTCATCTCAGGTCGTACCTTTAATCTTACGTTCTATGGACGGCCATAGAAGACTGTTAAAGAAGACGGTGATTAACAATTCGAGCCTGGCCAGCTCCCATGGACATTGTGTGAGCGCCTCGATCTGAAAGAAGAGATCGCAGGGGAAGAGACATTGAGAAGCTATTATTATTATTACTATTTGGCCGAAGATATCGTATAGCGCTGAAGGACCCACCCTCTCAACCGTATCCGTCTGAAGATCCGGTTGGGCCGGGCTCCGTGTCTAGACGCGCACAAGAGAAAGCCTCTTCTAGACCCACCTGCGGCAGTCAGGCGGCCCGAGGGCGCCCCCTAGGGCTCTGCCGCCGTACCAACTGTCCAAAAAGTGAAGTGCTAAGAAGAGGATTATTATCGGGGGTTTAAACGTTGGTAGACCGCCCTGGGTGGACCCAGGGCCCCAACGTATGTTTCTGTTGGTTGTCAGTGTGTAACTCTGTGCCCTCTCACCCTACAGACCGGACTCCAGAGGAGAACAGAGCTTCACCCCCCTGAACATTGCCTCACACTGTTTATTTCCCCGTGTGAGAAACCCTGAGAAAATAAAATCCGTGACTAGAAAAAGTCCAGACCCTGGTTAACCTGAGCCCTGTGTTTGATTTACATCGGAAACATCACATTTGGTGGAGAACGTGGGTATCTTCGATCCAAATCATCGCTGGCGATGGAACACGCCAATGCCATTGCTGCCCTGCTTAGGAGCCAGGCAGAGCTCCAGAATGCGGTTAGGGACCTAGCGCGCACCTTCGAACGCGAGGGCGAGCAACGCCGGCCACGAGGGGGCACACTCACCAAGATGGGCCCAGAGGACGACGTGGAGTCGTACTTGGAGGTGTTTGAACGCACCGCCACCAGAGAGCACTGGCCAGCAGACGAGTGGGCCAACATCCTGGCCCCGTACCTGTCCGGAGAGCCCCAGAGGGCCTATACTGACATGCCCGCTGGGGAGGCCCAAAACTACGAACGGCTGAAGGCGGCCATTTTGTCCGGCCTGGGCTACAGCCTTCCAGCCAGGGCCCACCGGTACCATCTCTGGTCATACACGCCCTCCGAAGCCCCCCGGCCCCAGATCGCAGGTCTAATGAGACTGGCACAGAACTGGTTAACCACAGGAGAGGACATGCCATGGATAGAGCGGATAGTAGTTGACCGGGCCGTCCGTGCATTGCCACCCAAGGCCAAAGAATATGCTGCCGGCATTAGCCCCACCTCCGTCGATGCCCTGGTGGCCCTGCTGGAGAACCACCAGGTGAGCATCGACATGGCGAAGCAAACACGCAGTGAACCAACCCAGAAGGCCGACGACAGACAAGGACGAGAGAAGCGACGGCAGCAACCGACACCCTCTCGGTCCCAACCCCCTGCGAGTCAGCAGAACGAGCGCACCCAGAAGGCCAGGAGATGTTATGTGTGTGGTCAAGGAGACCACCTCTCCTGGGCTTGCCCGGACCGGCCCCGCGACGCGGATGCCTCTATGGCGTCGGCCGCCAGTCTCGACCACGGCCGGCCCTGCCGCCACACGGGGGGCAGCCTCCGACGCGCCACCATCCCGGTGCGGGTGGACGGAACCGATACCCACGCGCTGGTGGACTCCGGCAGCGTGGTGACGCTGGTGAGGGCGGACCTCGCCACCAGTACCGGGCCCCGGAGCCTCCCGGTCACCTGTGTACACGGAGACGTGCGCCGCTACCCAGTGGCACGGCTCCAGGTGCAGACCCCACGGGGTGACGCCCAGGTCACAGCGGGCGTGGGCCCCGACCTCCCGGTGCCCCTTCTGATTGGCACCGACTGCTCACTGTTCAAGAAGTACTGGCGGGCCAGGCCCCCGGGGGGCCGACGCCGGAGGGGTCGACGAAGTGCTGGCCCCCGCCTGGCCTGCCCGGCGCTCGCCGGGACCCCGTCCGAGCCCTCATCGGACGCCACCTCCCCAGACACCGAGCGGCCCGGGCCCAGCAACCCGGCCCTCCCGCCCGCCGACGCACCAGAGAGAGAAGCAAGCGACGACCCATTCACTCACTTCCCAGAGCTTGACACGCCGCCAGCCCATCTCCAAGGGAAGTTCGCCAGCGGCCAGTGGACCGACCCGAACCTGGCGCCGGCTCGGAACCACGTGTCCGCCGTCGACGGCGTCCTGAACCCTGGGGTGAGTGAAATTTCCCTACCACACTTTGTAGTGAAGCGGGGCCTTCTATACCGGTGTTATAAGGACAAGGCAGGCGAGCTTGTAGAACAGCTGTTGGTCCCAAAAGAATACGTCCTACGTGTGATGTATTTGGCTCACTCACACCAGCTAGGTGCCCACCTAGGGGTCCAAAAGACCTATGATAGAATTGTCACTCGCTTCTATTGGCCGGGAGTGAAGAGCGCGGTCGAGCGCTTCTGTAGAGCGTGCCCAGAGTGCCAGCTGGTGGCCCCCCGCGCAGTAGCCCATGCGCCGCTTATACCCCTACCAATCCTAGACGTTCCGTTCTCACGCATTGCGATGGATATAATCGGCCCGTTGCCTAAATCAGCCAGAGGCCACAAGTATATCCTGGTCATAGTTGATTACGCGACGCGCTACCCAGAGGCCATCCCGTTGCGCACCGCCACGGCTAAAACTGTTTCACACGAGTTAATGATGCTATTTAGCCGGGTGGGTGTCGTGGACGAAATCCTAACGGATCAGGGCACATGTTTCGTGGCACGCCTCATGACCAGCTTGTACAGATGGCTAAAAGTGAAACAGATTCGAACCTCCGTCTACCACCCGCAGACGGACGGGCTGGTTGAAAGATTTAACCAGACATTAAAAAAAATGCTAAAAAAAGTAGCAGAGGAGGACGGAAAAGATTGGGACCGCCTCATCCCGTATGTTCTGTGTGCCATACGAGAGGTTCCCCAGGCCTCGACCGGCTTCTCTCCGTTCGAGCTCCTCTATGGGAGGAGACCCCGCGGCCTCCTAGACCTCGCTAAAGAGGCTTGGGAGAGCCAGCCCTCGCCATTACGCAGCGTGATAGAGCACGTTGTCACACTCCAAGAACGCGCAAAACGCGTGTGGCCACTGGTGCGCGAGCACATGCAGAAGGCACAGGCCGACCAAGCGCGCATATACAACAGAGGCGCGCTCATACGAGAATTCAAGCCCGGAGAGCAAGTGCTAGTACTCGTGCCCACCACGGAGTGTAAATTCCTTGCCCGCTGGAAAGGACCTTACGAGGTGGTAGAGAAACTCAGCCCGGTAAACTACCGCGTCAGTCAGCCAGGAAGAAGGAGGGAGACGCAAGTATACCACATTAATATATTAAAAAAATGGCACGAGCCCGAGGCCATCCCGTTACCTGCTCTCCTAACTGCTGTCTCTCCTCAGATCCCACCAGTGGCCGTGGGCGAGGACTTGTCCCCCCAGCAGGCGCAGGACGTCCGGGAGCTGTTGGACCGAAACACAGATGTGTTCTCCGAACTGCCAGGGCAGACCAATGTCGTCCAGCACGACATCGACACGCTGCCGGGCAAAGTCGTGCGCCTCCGCCCATACAGGATCCCCGAGGCCAGGAGGGAGGCGGTCCGCGACGAGGTAAAAAAAATGCTGGAATTAGGCGTGATAGAAGAGTCGTATAGCCCATGGTCCAGCCCCATCGTACTGGTCCCCAAACCAGACGGCAGCCTGAGGTTCTGCAACGACTTTCGGAAGTTAAACGAGATCTCCGCGTTTGACGCCTATCCAATGGCGCGCGTCGACGAACTCGTACAGCGGCTCGGTCCCGCACGGTTCGTGAGCACCTTGGACTTAACAAAAGGGTATTGGCAAGTCTTGTTAACTCCCCGGTCCCGACCCAAGACTGCCTTCACTACCCCCGACGGGCTCTTTCAATATAAGACAATGCCGTTCGGAGTCCACGGCGCGCCGGCCACCTTCCAGCGCCTGATGGACAAAGTCCTCCGCCCGCACCGAGAGTACGCGGCCGCTTATATTGATGACGTCATCATTCATTCCGTTACTTGGTCCCAACACATAGAACGGGTGGAAGCGGTGCTGGCCGCGTTACGCACCGCGGGGCTCACCGCCAACCCAAAGAAGTGTCGGGTTGGTTGGACGGAGACGGACTACTTAGGCTATACTATAGGCCGGGGCTGCATACGCCCACAACAAAAGAAAGTGGAGAGAATACAGGCCTGGCCCCGACCCACCACCAAAAAACAAGTCAAATCATTCCTCGGCCTTGTTTCATACTATCAACAGTTCGTGGAAAACTTTGCCACTCTGGCTGGCCCGCTCCACGACCTAACAAAAAAAAACCTGCCCCACCACGTATGTTGGACCGACAGCACCGAGGCTGCGTTCCAAGCGCTGAAAGCGGCACTATGCAGCGAGCCGGTACTGGTCACACCAGACTTTAGCCAGCCTTTCACGCTGCACACGGACGCATCCGGCACCGGCGTCGGCGCGGTGCTCGCACAAACAATAGAGGGCGACGAGCACCCGATCACATACATAAGCAGAAAGCTATTGAAACACGAGAGGAATTATTCAACAGTAGAAAAAGAATGCCTAGCGGTGAAGTGGGCAATTCACCACTTGCGCTATTATTTATGGGGACGGAGGTTTACGCTCATAACCGACCACGCACCACTCAAGTGGATGTCGACGAACAAAGATAGGAACGACAGAGTGACACGGTGGTTCGTCGAGCTGCAAAACTATAACTTCAAGGTGGAACACCGCCCAGGTAAAGAGCTAAAACACGCCGATGCACTCTCGAGGCGGTACGAAGACGGACAGGTCAGTGAAGCTTCTGGCGGGGGCGAGAAGCTTAGGGGGAGGATGTGTGGTGTCTCCAGTGACAGCCACCATTCACCGGCATACGTTGCCATGGTAACCAGCAGCGCACCAAGCAGACAGAAACCCTACGTCACGAGACGCGCTCTGGGTGTCGTGGTAGACAACGCCTACCTACCGAACCTCCTACTCGGCCAGTCAGGGTTGATGCCGCCGCCTACTCGTCAGGTAACCACACTCACCTGCGAGCCTGAACGAGGACTATATAAACACAGACGGACTCGCGTGTCAGTGCAGGTTGGTTCACCACGTAGAGAGAGCTAGAGACGCAGCGCGCTCGTAGAGCGAGCCTTGGGTGGTAAGTGGCATAGAAATGCAGCGCCTCTCTGTACCACATTGCTATATGCCTGATCCACACCCTCACCACTCTATCCATTCATAGGCTTCATGGAGCAGCAGCAGTAGCAGTCCTGACGCGGAGACGGAGAGCGGAGCAGCCGCGTCTATGGACGAATATATGTAAATGGCCCGGTCGATCAATGCGAGGACAAGGAGCTCGCATCTCCCGGACGCCTTCATTCATCTCAGGTCGTACCTTTAATCTTACGTTCTATGGACGGCCATAGAAGACTGTTAAAGAAGACGGTGATTAACAATTCGAGCCTGGCCAGCTCCCATGGACATTGTGTGAGCGCCTCGATCTGAAAGAAGAGATCGCAGGGGAAGAGACATTGAGAAGCTATTATTATTATTACTATTTGGCCGAAGATATCGTATAGCGGTGAAGGACCCACCCACTCAACCGTATCCGTCTGAAGATCCGGTTGGGCCGGGCTCCGTGTCTAGACGCGCACAAGAGAAAGCCTCTTCTAGACCCACCTGCGGCAGTCAGGCGGCCCGAGGGCGCCCCCTAGGGCTCTGCCGCCGTACCAACTGTCCAAAAAGTGAAGTGCTAAGAAGAGGATTATTATCGGGGGTTTAAACGTTGGTAGACCGCCCTGGGTGGACCCAGGGCCCCAACGTATGTTTCTGTTGGTTGTCAGTGTGTAACTCTGTGCCCTCTCACCCTACAGACCGGACTCCAGAGGAGAACAGAGCTTCACCCCCCTGAACATTGCCTCACACTGTTTATTTCCCCGTGTGAGAAACCCTGAGAAAATAAAATCTGTGACTAGAAAAAGTCCAGACCCTGGTTAACCTGAGCCCTGTGTTTGATTTACATCGGAAACATCACATTTTCTCGTGACGTAGGGTTTCTGTCTGCTTGGTGCGCTGCTGGTTACCATGGCAACGTATGCCGGTGAATGGTGGCTGTCACTGGAGACACCACAATATGTACAATATATACTTACTTTCATGGGGCTCTTGGAATGTACTCTGACCTGTCAATGAACACAATGTGTCACATAACAGATCTGTATCATTTGAAACAACACCAAGTGTACACATTTGCATTTATGTTCTACAGCAGTGGTTCTCAACCTTTTCAGGCTGGGGGGGACCACCACCCTGAGAAGCATTGAATTGTAGGAGTTCAGAAAACAGCAGATCTACAAGCTGGCGTTGTTAGTTTGTAAATCGGCTATTTTCACTCCCCCAATGTTGACCAATGTTTCACCAGTTTTAATAGTACAGTTTGTTGATTACTTTTGATGCAGTAATGGTTTTCTTTTTTTGAGGTATTTAAAAAGGTCTTGAAAGTCCTTAATAAATGGTCACTTAACTGTCATCTGTGGACTCTTTCTTAGTGTTGGTGTGGTGTGTGCTTATGGGTACAATGCAGTTAAGTAAGTGCTAAATAATCATTGTCCTCACAGGCCTCGCTGTGGGTACACTAGAAGCCACTTGCCTATCTCTGGGCGGACCTGTTAAGACAAAGGTTAGTATGATTTGACACATCGTACATCTATGTCTTAACTTGATTTATGCTACCTTTGGGGAAGTTGTCGTGTGTAAACACGGAAGGCTTTCTTCCTATTAGTGTGGTGTGTCCTTTAATTATATGGTTACAATGCATATTGCCTTCTTTTTAAAGAAATGCTAAATAATCACTCTTTAATACCTTGGTAGCTCGAAATCTCACGTGACGCCCCTGGCACCTCAGGAGGCATACTGTATCTGGGAAGACCTGCGTAGACAAAGGTTTGTATGAGTTGATACATTGGACAGCTGTATCTAAACTTGATTTATGCTACATGTGAATAATGTGCACTTACTTTGGTCACGTGGTCTGTGTTGATCACCTCGGCCTGTTGATGCACAAATGTGTTACACAATGCTTCTGTAACTGATGTACTGTATGTCATAACTTGATTTATGCTAGTTTGGGAAAACGTGGTCTTATTTCGGGGCAGTTTTCCTGGGTTTAAACACAGTCTCTTAGTGTTGGTGCTTATGGGTACAATGCCGTTAAGTAAATGCTAAATAATCATTCTCTTACTTTGGTAGGCTGGAATCCGAGTCGAACCCACAGGCCTCGCTGTGGGTACACTGGAAGCCACTTGCCAATCTCTGGGCGGACCTGGCGGACCTGTTAAGACAAAGGTTTGTATAATTTGACACATCGTACATCTATGTCTTAACTTGATTTATACTACCTTTGGGGAAGTTGTTGTGTGTAGGCTTTCATCCTATTAGTGTGGTGTGTCCTTTACTTATATGGTTACACTGCAGTTGCCTTCTTTTTTTAAATGCTAAATAATCATTCTCTTTAAAAACGTGGTCTTATTTCGGGCAGTTTTCCTGTGTGTAAACACAGTCTCTTAGTGTTATTGCTTATGGGTACAATGCCGTTAAGTAAATGCTAAATAATCATTCTCTTACTTTGGTAGGCTGGAATCCGAGTCGAACCCACAGGCCTCGCTGTGGGTACACTGGAAGCCACTTGCCAATCTCTGGGCGGACCTGGCGGACCTGTTAAGACACAGGTTTGTATAATTTGACACATCGTACATCTATGGCTTCATTTGATTTATGCTACCTTTGGGGAAGTTGTTGTGTGTAAACACGGAAGGCTTTCATCCTATTAGTGTGGTGTGTCCTTTACTTATATGGTTACACTGCAGTTGCCTTCTTTTTTTAAATGCTAAATAATCATTCTCTTTAAAAACGTGGTCTTATTTCGGGCAGCTTTCCTGGGTGTAAACACAGTCTCTTCAAGTTGTTTAAGACTTTACGTGTAAGGTTAATTTGTGCAAGATACTTGTACTACGATCACATACTGTGAAATTACTACAGACCAATTTCCCAAACATTGGATTCTGTTCATTTCAATATGATATGAAAAACGACTCACTGATACTTGCTTGAGGTACAGTAATTAATCAACTGGCTAAATATTGCACAATAATTGCCATGCGTTGATTCAGATCCGTCTATGCACAAATGTGTAACACGTACAATATTACCATATGAGATTTGGAGAAGAAAATGCACATTCAAAGCAAAACAAACTTATGTATATGTACAATATATACTTACTTTCATGGGGCTCTTGGAATGTACTCTGACCTGTCAATGAACACAATGTGTCACATAACAGATCTGTATCATTTGAAACAACACCAAGTGTACACATTTGCATTTATGTTCTACAGCAGTGGTTCTCAACCTTTTCAGGCTGGGGGGGACCACCACCCTGAGAAGCATTGAATTGTAGGAGTTCAGAAAACAGCAGATCTACAAGCTGGCGTTGTTAGTTTGTAAATCGGCTATTTTCACTCCCCCAATGTTGACCAATGTTTCACCAGTTTTAATAGTACAGTTTGTTGATTACTTTTGATGCAGTAATGGTTTTCTTTTTTTGAGGTATTTAAAAAGGTCTTGAAAGTCCTTAATAAATGGTCACTTAACTGTCATCTGTGGACTCTTTCTTAGTGTTGGTGTGGTGTGTGCTTATGGGTACAATGCAGTTAAGTAAGTGCTAAATAATCATTGTCCTCACAGGCCTCGCTGTGGGTACACTAGAAGCCACTTGCCTATCTCTGGGCGGACCTGTTAAGACAAAGGTTAGTATGATTTGACACATCGTACATCTATGTCTTAACTTGATTTATGCTACCTTTGGGGAAGTTGTCGTGTGTAAACACGGAAGGCTTTCTTCCTATTAGTGTGGTGTGTCCTTTAATTATATGGTTACAATGCATATTGCCTTCTTTTTAAAGAAATGCTAAATAATCACTCTTTAATACCTTGGTAGCTCGAAATCTCACGTGACGCCCCTGGCACCTCAGGAGGCATACTGTATCTGGGAAGACCTGCGTAGACAAAGGTTTGTATGAGTTGATACATTGGACAGCTGTATCTAAACTTGATTTATGCTACATGTGAATAATGTGCACTTACTTTGGTCACGTGGTCTGTGTTGATCACCTCGGCCTGTTGATGCACAAATGTGTTACACAATGCTTCTGTAACTGATGTACTGTATGTCATAACTTGATTTATGCTAGTTTGGGAAAACGTGGTCTTATTTCGGGGCAGTTTTCCTGGGTGTAAACACAGTCTCTTAGTGTTGGTGCTTATGGGTACAATGCCGTTAAGTAAATGCTAAATAATCATTCTCTTACTTTGGTAGGCTGGAATCCGAGTCGAACCCACAGGCCTCGCTGTGGGTACACTGGAAGCCACTTGCCAATCTCTGGGCGGACCTGGCGGACCTGTTAAGACAAAGGTTTGTATAATTTGACACATCGTACATCTATGTCTTAACTTGATTTATACTACCTTTGGGGAAGTTGTTGTGTGTAGGCTTTCATCCTATTAGTGTCGTGTGTCCTTTACTTATATGGTTACACTGCAGTTGCCTTCTTTTTTTAAATGCTAAATAATCATTCTCTTTAAAAACGTGGTCTTATTTCGGGCAGTTTTCCTGTGTGTAAACACAGTCTCTTAGTGTTATTGCTTATGGGTACAATGCCGTTAAGTAAATGCTAAATAATCATTCTCTTACTTTGGTAGGCTGGAATCCGAGTCGAACCCACAGGCCTCGCTGTGGGTACACTGGAAGCCACTTGCCAATCTCTGGGCGGACCTGGCGGACCTGTTAAGACACAGGTTTGTATAATTTGACACATCGTACATCTATGGCTTCATTTGATTTATGCTACCTTTGGGGAAGTTGTTGTGTGTAAACACGGAAGGCTTTCATCCTATTAGTGTGGTGTGTCCTTTACTTATATGGTTACACTGCAGTTGCCTTCTTTTTTTAAATGCTAAATAATCATTCTCTTTAAAAACGTGGTCTTATTTCGGGCAGCTTTCCTGGGTGTAAACACAGTCTCTTAGTGTTAGTGCTTATGGGTACAATGCCGTTAAAGGACCACTTCACCACTTTTCAACATCTCTTCATATAATTGGTCCTCACTAATGTTCATGATAAAACACCACCATTTTTTCCTACTGAGTCTGTGTCTCATAGGAGGGCTTTGGGCAGTTCGGACACCCGTCCACCAGTGACATCATCATTAGGCGGATTTTTTTTAAACAAGATTTGTTTTAAAATATATTTAGATTTGTATTATCGTAAGAACGATGGCTTCAACTTTTGCATTGCAACTTTTCAGGAAAAGAAAGCCTGCCGGTTCTATTAGCTTGGATTCACCATCGATGATGTCACCGGTGGACAGGTTTCTGAACTGCCCACAGCCTTCCTATGAGACACAGACTGAGTAGGAAAAAATTGTGGTATTTTATCATGAACATTAGTTAGGACCAATTATAGGAAGAGAAGTTGAAAAGTGGTGAGGTGGTCCTTTAAGTAAATGCTAAATAATCATTCTCGTACTTTGGTAGGCTGGAATCCGAGTCGAACCCACAGGCCTCGCTGTGGGTACACTGGAAGCCACTTGCCTATCTCTGGGCGGACCTGTTAAGACAAAGGTTTGTATAATTTGACACATCGTACATCTATGTCTTAACTTGATTTATACTACCTTTGGGGAAGTTGTTGTGTGTAGGCTTTCATCCTATTAGTGTGGTGTGTCCTTTACTTATATGGTTACACTGCAGTTGCCTTCTTTTTTTAAATGCTAAATAATCATTCTCTTTAAAAACGTGGTCTTATTTCGGGCAGCTTTCCTGTGTGTAAACACAGTCTCTTAGTGTTAGTGCTTATGGGTACAATGCCGTTAAGTAAGTGCTAAATAATCATTCTCTTACTTTGGTAGGCTGGAATCCGAGTCGAACCCACAGGCCTCGCTGTGGGTACACTGGAAGCCACTTGCCTATCTCTGGGCGGACCTGGCGGACCTGTTAAGACAAAGGTTTGTATAATTTGACACATCGTACATCTATGGCTTCACTTGATTTATGCTTTTGATTTTTTGATTTAAAATTTTGAATACTGTACAGAACCCCAAGAGGGGTTCCCGTCCAGAAGGATTATAACACCAAATGGGGTTCCCGCTTACAATGCAGTCAACTTCCTTTTGTAAAATGCTAAATAGTCAGTCTCTTACGTTTGCAGGTTGTCTTAGTCAAACCCACGAGCCAGTCTGGAGGTGGACTTGGCTCCAGTCTCTCTTGGGGTGGACCTGAGACGATGACAAACATTTGACAAAAAACAGTGCACAATCAAAACAAAATATACAGTACCTGTATATTGTGGCTTGTCAATGCACACAAGGTGTCGCATAACAGATCTGTATCATTTGAAATAACTACAATTTTTGGATAATAATGCAGGCTTATTTTGGTAAGTTTCTCTGGGTTGACTCTGGCCTATCAATGCACAAATGTATTACATATTCAAATTATCTTCACACACATAATTACTTTTATTTGAATCTACATATGAATAATGTGGTAATGATGTTTGCCAAGGCATTTGTAACTTCTTGTAAAATGCAAACTAATCATTTTCTTACGTTGGCAGGCTGGAAGCTGACTGTCTCGGAATGGACCTGTCAAGACAAGGGTTTGTATCATTTGACACATCGTACATCTTCACACAGATTGACTTATTTTAATCTACATATATGAATAAAGTCTTACTCATGAATAAGGACTGGCTCGGATCAAACACACTCTGATCTGTCTGGTCTCTGTGAGGCATTGGACCTGTGCACATGTGATGCAGTATTGTCATGATACGATGAGTATCATTTGAGACATCATACTACTTCACACATAACCACCTTTGTTTTGGATCAACAGTTGTCTCTGTCTGGTCTTCATGGGGTGGCTTGGACTAGGCCGCATGTGACGCAGCATTACCACATAACTTATGAATGTAAGTATTTTTTATTTATGTGACATGAATATTGTATTGTGGTCTTACTTTGATGTGTTTGTGTCAAGGATTGACTCCACTCATCAAACATGGGCTGATCAAATCTTGGATCTGTTAAAACACAAATGTGCCACACAACAATGCCATCATTAGTATTATTTGACATAAAAGGCACATTGAAAAATAAACAAAATACAATTCCATTTCTGCTAGTGTATAATGTGGACTTATCATACATATGGACTTACGTTGATGGTGTTCCATGGATGCACTCTGGCCTGTCGGTGCACAAGATATGTCATAGTATTGCCAATAGCATTTGCATTTGAAATAACAGTTGCAGTCTCCACAAAATGATTATGATTGTATTTTTTCTTATGTGAATAATGTGATCTTACTTTGCTGGTTGTCTGTTGACATGGCAACTTGACTCTGCTGTTGCTGTTGTAGATTTGAGTCTGAGAATGGACATATAAGGCAAAACAATTGTTACTCAATTGGGGGTTAGAAAGCACAGATTGTTGCAGTATTTGTAATTGCTATAATGCCATGCTGTAATGAATGTTTAAATTTGTGTTTTCCTAATTTATAAAACATCACTTAAACCTACAGGTGCTGGGGGTATCAAGAGACCTTCCATTCTTGGTAAGCTCAGGCCTGGTCCTTAACGAAGAAGGAACTACGGTGAGGAAAATAAAAATAAATTACCACATTTCACTGATCTGGCTTGTATTTCACTACTAAACTGAGAACACCGTCCATAATATCAATTAAAGGCCCAATGAAAGGCCCATGTGCTTGAGGTTAAACTTTGAGTGACATCACTTACCCTTGGACTTAATCATTTGTTTTTTTGGAGGGGGTGGAGGGGGGGGAAGGGGTGGCAAACAATCTGATTTCCTTTTTTTGATGGCCGGTGAGTTCATTTTTCTAATGGGGATGGCCGGTGAGTCGGTGTCTGAGTTGGTGTCAGCTTCTGACATAGCCAACCACCCAGGCTTTCTTCTTACTCTACAAGAACAATAACATTAAGAAGGTTGGTTCCCTTGAATTACAGACTAGATGGTGTTAGAAAATATGTATATTTGCTTCTTTTGAGAGGGAGAGAGAGAGATGCTGTAAAGTGCAAATTTAGAACGTACCTAGGTTTATTTTTAGCCTGAGCATCGGATTTTTCAATACGTTATCCAGTACATCTGAAAGACATTACAAAAGATTTCTGTTACAATTGCATGTTGTTGGTTTAGAGCCGTGCAGCTGCCATTTTAACATCAAGAGTTGATTCTTAGGGTTAATGACAGTGATGCTTCATTGATCAGTTCTCACAATGAGTTTGTTGATTGAATTTGTTTATTGATAGCATGCATGTTTCTTTTTGTATTTTCAGATTACCTGATTTGTAGAGGACACGACGGATGACATATTTTGCCCACCCTTTGTCTGCCTGTGGGGTCTCCCTGGTTTTGATGCTTCTGATGAGCTCTTGTTTCTTGCAATATGGCGGCCACCATGCCCAATTCTCATCCATCCAAGCCTCCGCCACTGGACCAATTGAGCCATCTTCAAACTCTACCAACAGGTACATCTTGTATCTGGAGGAAACCAATTTTTAAAAAACCTGTACATAGACCCCACCCCACCCCACCCCCCTAAAAGGACTAAAGAAGGGGCCTTTCAATTGTGTGCAAAAGGGGTATTGACACAAATCTGTCCTCGAAGGGTACCAGAAACACCTTATGGTCTATGGCCTCAAGTTTGCACATCTCGGTGTTGTCAGAACCATGGCCTACCACACTAATGCCAAATGTGTCTGATGGAAGGGGGTACTGGAAAAATGAACCGTGATTGGCTAGCTTCTTAAAAACAATATATGGTTCACCCCTGCAGGAAACTATGTTGAGGGCTTTTGCTGTAGAGCCCTGAATGGAAACAAAGCAGTTTGCCCTGTCCAACTTCAATGTGAAGCGCCCCATTTTTACCTCACGGTACTGTGTGACCTCTGATCCATCAAAGGACTGCGGCACAGGACCAGAGCGGTGTAGTTTTTTCAAAGTTATTGTGGGAGTTTTTGCCCTGGGTGCCATCAGAGGGGTCTCTGATAAGCGCTTTACAATTTGGCTAACTGGGTGCTGTGGCTTTCTCACCAGTTTCTTCAGCTTTTGCAAAAAGTTTTCAAATTTGAAGGCACTGAAATCGTCCAATAGTCCATGCTTCCTGACATCCTCTGCCAGGTGAACAACATTATGCACGTTGTAGGACATAAACTTTTTCCCATACAGCTCCCCAAAATGTTGGACAAAGGAAACCAGAAGTCCATTGGCATAATCCAAATAGTCCTCTGTGAGTCCTGGATGGGAAAGAATATAGATCCCTACAGAAAGCAACAAAACATTGTGATAAATCACTTCGTTTAAAATGTCTTTCAAAATGATTGGGCCCGTGTACAACAGAAACTGCCTAAATTCTGTCGCTTTCCAGCGTTCCAAGTCTCTGAGGGCTCTTGGTTTTCGAGCAAACTCCAGGGGGACATAACTGCACACTTCAATGAGCCTTTGAGACAACGTGGTGATGTTGTGAGAGGACAGCCTACAGTTAAGTGGACCCTTGAGCCACAGCATCAGGAGTCTGCGCATCACCCCAAGGCAAATAAGATGCATGTAGTCCAAGGGAAATCCTGACACCATTCCAAGGGATGTCCTTTGGAGGGGTGAAGTACCAAGATGGTGCTCCTCATTGGTGAACTCATTGAAGTCCTCATCGGTCCTCAAAGGAGCACCGGTATCAGGAAATACCACTCTATTGTCTGTGTATATGCCCTCCTGTGTGCACTTCCCACAGCCAAAATATCCAGTGTGCCCTTTAATGCACTTGACAAAAGCACATGCTGGAGCATCACACACAACTGAAGAGAGTTTCAATGTCAGTTCCAGGCCTTCAAAGGCAAAACCGTTCTCTAAATGCAGTAATTCAGTGATAAAGTCCTCAAAGTACTCCTCGAGCGATGTCGGCTTTGCAGAGCCACAGAACAATCCTAAAAGCACAGGGTCACAGTTAAAGTTCTTGACATGTCCGAGAATGGGCCACAATTGAGTCCTCAAGCTTTTAAAGAGTGGTAAGCAATCAATGTTCACTTGCAGGTTTACACACATATTTTGCTCTAGCTGAGCTTTGTTTACTTGCAGGATTCCTTTAATGGCATTCAACACCCCAAAGTTGTGGTATTGCCCACCGGCTTTGTCAACCACAGCCACAGAGCGCACAGTACCTAATAATGTCCTGGCATCTTTTGGAAGAGATGGGTGATGCACTGCAAGTAGCTTTAACAAATCATTTAGAGCAGTATGTGTGACACTGTGATCTGCTGCCCAAGTTGCTAAGCTGCTTTGCAACGGCTCAAAATCATCTCCATCAGAGGACTGTTGGGGAAATGTCTCATAGGCATCAACAAAATCATCAATGTTCAGCTCATCTGGCACTTCTACACAATCCATGTACTGATGATCACTGTCGGCAATACTCTGGTCCTCGTAATAATCCACCTGTGGATCAGTGGCACTTATCTCAGAGTCCTCAACCAGTGAACAGTTGTCACTGCTTTCTTCCCCCACTGACCGAGTGGCTGCACTTCTCTCATATAAACTGTGAGTGGTGGTAGCTCTGTCATACCTTTGTATAATGGACCTATGACCAAGAACAATAAAGTATTAAATCTGGACTAGTATTCAGTTAGGTTCGGCTCTGGGAGCATAAAAGAGTAAAATGATTGAGATGAGACCACACCAGTATGTAGCATGTAATAAAGAACGGCCGGCTTGTATTATAGAAAATAGTAAATAAATTGAATGGTACCAAAAACACACATACAGACATAGACAACAGTAAACAACAATAATGAGCTCAGATAGTGCGTAACTTGTAGTCACCTCTTGACGTCAGTGATTAGATCACTATTATCTTTCAAATTAAACCCTTTAAATATTTTGGGTGAAGTACCCTTTAATTTATGCTACAGGTCCTATGGGTTTGAACCTATGGGTTTTAATCTAGTTTTATGATCTACTGGTTTTTATCCTCGGGTGCACCCTGGTAAGTATCTTTTTAGTTAGTATCCTTTTAACTATAGATATCTTTTTAATTGTAAATATCCTTTTAACTGTATGGTAAGTATTTATATTAATGAACTATGGATCCATGAATTCTTAATCCCAATACAGAATGAAATTACAATTACCTTCAAATCAATTTACATTACACATCAATTCGATACAGTGTCAATACAGTCAATGAACCCAATGTAAACCACAAATGGATGAATGTGAGAGTGAGTTCAATGACAGTCCAACCACACTGCGGGGTGTAGTAGTGTGGTGTACTGAATGTTGTGCAGTGTTCACTGTTTAGTGTTCAAGTTCTGTGATTGTGCTCAGTTCTGTTCTACCACACTGATAGAACACACAGACTTGATGCAGAGTATGTCTCCAAGGAAAATCAAAGATGGTCTTCGCATGCAATCCTCCTGGGTTAGTCGCTCGCCATCCTTGGTAGACCTAAACTCTGGCCTCATCCAAAAAACCTGACCTATGGTATGCAAATAAAGTGCTCTCAATCACCAGGAATGGTGATGCTGCAGCTACCCCCAGCACACAGTCACACACAGCAATGTTTAGAAGAAACTAATTCTCAGCCCTCAGGGATCTATGAGTTGATGGGCAAGGTGTGTGTGCTGTCTTATCTAGCTTTTAAGCTTATTTATTGTTCTAATTATTGATCTGTTTGGGCTCTGTGCCTCTCTCTCTCTGTCATGGGGGACTTCTTCAGTTCAGTGCAGCTTCTGTGTGAGACTGGGGAGCAGAGAAGGGCGGGGCAAGCAGTTGAGGTGTGTCGTCTGATTGGGTGAAATTCACCTGTCAGTCTCCATGGCCTTGGCTGACTATTTGTCAGCAGCATGACAGGGGGAAATCAAGTTAGGTAGACTTGCTCCATTTCTTCATTAGTAACCAGTTTCCATGACCTGGGTTACAATTGACTGGCTGAGGCTTCGTACACACCTTTCGGACACACAGATCTGTCCGACCGACCACTGATTAAATTTTTATGATTTGATGCCTCCATGTCCCACAATGCTTTGCGCGATTTGGGCGGTGCTACGACACGCGGAAATAGATGCACATATGTTCAGTGTAGTTTTCTTGACTGCAGCAGCAGCTAGCAGTAGTTTGTCGAGGCCGTTTTTCACACTCAAAGTTCACTTAGAAGGTCCGGACCAAGGACCAAATATTTGCATTTTGATTTTGGTCCGTTTGGTGTTCACACTGGACTTTGTAAAGCGTACCAAATATGTAAACAAATGACACGTGGACATGTTAAGCGAACCAAATAGTGAAAAAAAGAAAAGAGGTCATTTTGCTACGGAGGGAAAAATAACATGAGGGGGTGCGGGAAATCACTGTACAATTTTTGGGCGCAAACTTCAGTCACACAGAGAGAAGAGAACAGCAACATGAATCATGATTGCAGCAACAACTTGAAATTGCATGAATTCTTAATAAGTATTTTATTAGCCAAATAAGACAACAGATGAACAGAGGAGCAGGTGTTTGAACAATAATGTGCTTGCTGCTGGTGCATACAATTCACCGGAGACGTATAGCCTACAACAAAATATCCCCGAATCCCGATAAAAAGGACTTTTCTTCCATGTGTGCACCTTAACCTGATTCGATATAGGCCTATGTTATTTCTGCGCATCAAATCGACGGGCATTTCCATGTCATCTTATGGTTTAAATTTGAAGCCGTGCTGGTCAGTTAAGCTTCAAGTCAGAACAGCTCCGCTGCAGTTGAGTTGACCTATATCACGTCTTTTGCTATAGTGATGTAATCAATTAATCATTTAGGACCACCTGTGTAGCTTATTTAACATTTGCTCCATTGGCTCTTTATGCGTGCGGCCTTGCGCTAGAGCGAGACAGGATGATTTTAAATATTTCTCTGTCTGCGTCTCTCCCATAGAGCTATAAAATATATCGGGTCTCTCCCCCCACATGTGCGCGCGTCATAACTTTGCGTGGTGGCGGTGGCGCATGCTTAAAATAAACAGATCTACAAGCTTACATCGTGTACCAGACTGTAAGTACCATTCGTGTCGATAACTTGTACATCTGTTATATTTGCGCATGTGAACCTCGTACGCTGCCATTACATTTCTACTCTAGGCTACTCATAGACATATTAGCCTGGTTAATAAACCAGACCGAATCAGCCGTTGGCAAAAAAAAGTTGCCTACCAGCGGATTACGGTCTGGCGAGGCTCAGTAGCACGCCTCTTTCCTACAGCAGAGAACAGGTCGGACCAATCGGGCCACGGTATGCAATATAGGCGGGCTTTGGTACAGTGACGTTCAATGCTTGAGACCTTTGACTGACAGTAGCTCTGACCAATTGCGTCAAAGAGAAAATGTTCCCCGGGAAATGAAATCCAAGTGGAGCCAGCCCAGACTGATATACCGCGACAGTGTTGTGTGATATTAGTCTGGCTTATTAGCCAGGCTATAGACATATATGCGTCTACTATTAAAATCAATAGTGATCCCCGTAAAAAAGACATGCTTTTAGAACTAATTATTAATGCAGCCTCACAACTGCCGAGGCCCGACGGCTATTTTGGCTATCGTCCTGTATTTCTGTATATAGAATAGAACCAGTACCAGACTGGACTCACTCACTGGAGACAGCCGTGCGCAACTTGGACTCTCCAAGTTACGCACGGCCGTAGCCAAAAGAAGACATACAAACAAGCGATATAATAGTCTGTGTCACGTAACTCAGAAGACTACAGCCTAAACCCCACCCAGTGCTGTCAAGAACGGAAGTTCTCTCCTATTAGTTGGCGGTTAAAAACCACCCTTCTGTCCGATCTGAAGTCCCACCCTGTTCGTTGGCTGTTTTGACTACAAGGTGTCCGATGTGTTTGTTGTGCCCTCCGCCCCCACATTGGACAGGTTTGTCCGATCAAACGACGTGACTCCCATTGAAAATGAATTGGAGCAGCAATCAAATAGCAATCAGGCATCGCACACGGACCAAACATTTGTTCTTTAGGTGTGTACGCAGCCTGAGGGTGCTTCTCTCCTCTAAACTAATTGACTCCAAATGTCTGTCAACCATTTCTTTGGATTTACGCCTCAGAGTCCAATAGGATGGTCCACTACTGTATGCCATACTAAACAAAAGATTGACACAAATACACAGCTGATAACTTATTCTGAAATATTTACTTTCTGCATTTTATGGTATTAACTATGTAAGGAGGAGTTAACACTGAATTGAACATGACTACTTACTTGATGGCTTCAACTGCAAATGGATGACCTAAAAATAACAAATTGGATAGAATTAGATGGGCTTTTTCATTATTATGTATGATTTATTTTCTATTTTCCAATATCAAAATGTATTAATGATTTTTCTTGTCGCTATTGTATTAAAAAATAATTCTTACACATACACTATAACAACATTTTAAGTGTGTGTGGTGTAACTTGACACGGATGTATTTAATCTTAATTTCTCTTGATTGTGTTTTATGGATTGTTTTCTCTGCCCTAGCTTCATAATATTTTCTATGTAATTGTTGTTTGCTTGTATTTTAAATTTTGCAGTTTTTAAAATGTCCTGTTTTGTGTGTACTGTTTGTTTTGTAAAACACTTTGTAACGCCGTTTTGAAAGGTGCTATATAAATAAAGGTTTATTATAATATGTTATTAGTGTCACCCAAACGTATTCATTTGTATCCAACCTGTATAAGTGGAGATAATTAAAAAAATGTGCAAAGCAATGTCGTTTTATCATGAACTGCAGTGTGCGTTCCTCCAGTTTGCCTGTAGATGGCGCATGCCTGTAACTTAAGTTGGTTTACAGCAGGAAAACAAGTCCCTGACGTAACTTCCTGTTCTTGATTCAGAATGTGAAAAGTCGTCTGATCTGCATCGTAACATTTTCATTGTGAGTAATATATAATGCACAAATTATGTGCATTAATCATTATGTGACAATGATTAATTGTGTATGTATGCGTGGTGGGTCTGTTTTGTATAACATGCATTGCCTTTGCAGTTCCATCAGAGCCGACATGATGGATTTGGGGAGCGAAGACCCGGACATATTATGGTCAAACTCCACAGTACTGCAGTGTTCAACCATGGTTCGATGTTACCATCGGTGAGTAGTTTGAAAAAACATTTCTGATGATGCATGTGAAAGTAATGGGTTTTTACTTTGGATATAGATTACATTACGATAAATCCTCTGCTCTATGCTTAAGTAAACTTGATGCTGCTGTAGGCCTACATTTATGCGACTTAAATAACTGCATGTCGCTAGCCCTGAAACATGACTGTCATACGAGCGTCATGTGAACCATGGCTAGCATGTCGCATACACTGAATAGCTAAGCCTACGGTACATGCGACATACTGTCTCATTAATTATAGTAGCCATGACACTCGTACTAAACGAGTCATGTTGCTTGACTATAAGCATAGTAACCAATACTAGTACGTGTACACGTAAAGCTTATTCTGCTTAATGTAGCATTAGCTATTAAAGCCGGGGCCTTTAAAAGCCAAAAATGGCCAATGTTAACCATAGCCCACTTAAAGTCACCTCCCAATGTATAAATGAATGAACCATTGTAAAGCGCTTTGAGCACTTGGAAAAGCGCTATAAAAATGCAATTCATTAAAGTGAAGAATAACTAACGTAACGCAATTAGAAAATATATTATTTCGTGCGCGTCAAGGCCTTTTAAACATTAGTCATGTTTGGCTAGCTAGCTCGCTAAATGAATTGGTTAAGGAGACCGCCGAGCGAATAATATAATTAACACTAAAACCCTAGAATTTCTAACGTCATCTCTTGAAATATTATTTGTTATGCTCGTCACATACAATATATTCTTGAGGATACATTTCATTGCCTAGGTTCTTGTTAAACAAATGATACTGTAATTAATGCCTGCCTTGGCTGGGCTACAAATATTAGTCCAGAGGCTTAGTGCACTTTTTTAGGAGAATAGTGCACTTGCGGATAAAAGCGCCAAATTTTGTATGAGGCTTCTTTACGTCATGCTAAATGATTTTAGCCTAGGAGCCCTTGTCAAATATCTATTTTAAATATCAAATTGCAAGACTATCAATATCAATGAAATATGTGAAATATGTGAAAATCCGCCTAGTATTTTTCAGACTATATACATCATAAAATGATCAGATTACTTCCAAATGTGATAAAGTTGACTTATTTTGACATTATTAAAGTCACAGAACATGAAATATCATCAATAACACCTTTATTGCAATGAAGAATACAAATTAATATGCATCATAGTGCGAAACATGTTATAGAGCTGTGCACATTCTGCCTAGCTGTCACAATTGCATTTGCAAAGTGGGGAACAGTCCAAATTTGCATTGCTGCATTTGCAGGTATACATCACCTTTACAGGTGCATCTGATCAGCTCTCTGCAAGCTCTGGAAACCTTTGGAATGGTCAGTCAAACTAGCACCCATGACCCTTCTTCCTTGGCTCACCCATAGTTTTGTGGAGAAGGAATCATTTGATGGCTTTGTGTGCTGGTGGCCCAGATGCCTGCTTGGTAGACTGCCCGTTTCACATGTGAGTGCACCCTGGGTGGGAGGTAATTTCTCTATCGTTCGATTTTGTTCACAGAAGAGTTATTTTCTTTTTTCGTTGATGGAGCTCAAAGGACTGGATTTGTCGTACAAAATTACTGTCAGTCTTTCAAGCTCCCGGAAGTGCTGGCAGTCAACATCTAGTTGCTGGAAGGGATGCTTTGCCAGATTGACGAATGTTTCTGTCGCAGCATCATAGGCTTGCCAGGTCCGCCAAGCTGACTTCTTACCCTTTCCATTAATAGCCGGGGAGCGGGAATAGAGATGAACCTGTGATGTCATGAAATACTTTTTATTTGTGTTTTTTCTATTCACTTGGTCATTAAGGTCCACAGAATGAGAGGTCTGCTCTGACCAAATTAATAGAAAAAAATGTTATGTTATGACATCATAGGTCCTCTCAGATTTTGGGTGACTGGCTCCCCGGCTATTAAGGCATATGTTGTGTCACAACCGGAATATGCATGAAACATAGGCAGGGCTCGAGATTTGGGTTCCCCTAGGCTTTTGCAGTCTACCAAGCGGGCATCTGGGCCACCAGCACACAAAGCCTGCACCAAGTGATTCCTTCTCCACAGAACTATGGGTGGGTTAAGGAAGAAGGGTCATGGGTGCCAGTTTGGCTGACCATTACAGGTTTACATGCACCTGTAAAGGTGACTGTAGTGTAGTACCTGAAAATGCAGTAATGCAAATTTGGACTGTTCCCCACAGCTAGGCAGAAAGCACAGCTCTATAACATGTTTCACACTATGATGCATATCCTTGTACTATAATGGAAAGGGGGAGCTCAGTGTTGAGAAGACTGTAGCAACAATGTTCCACCTCTACAAAAGGGAAGCAACTCGCCAAATCAACATCATGGTCGACGGTGCCCGGCTACAGTCCCAGTAATCACCGACATACCTTGGAGTGAAGCTCGACAGAACACTGTCCTTTAAACAACACCTGGATAGTGTTAAGGGAAAGACCACCGCCCGTGCCGCACTGATACGGTATCTAGCTGGCACCACGTGGGGAGTCACCACAAAGACATTGCGCATCTCCACCGAGGCCCTAGTTTTCCCTGCCACTGAATACTGTGCCTCAGCCTGGAGCCGTAGCCCCCATATCCAAAAGCTGGACATGGTCTCTGGATGCCTACGAGCCACGCCAACCAACCAACTGCCAGTCCTTGCTGGAATCGCCCCAGCAGAGGTCAGGCGAGAAGCAGCCACACTGGCCCTCACTCGGAAGGCACAGTTGAGCAAATCTCACCTCCTCCACAAGGTCGTCACGGAGACACCACAGCGTACGTGTCTCAAGTCCCGGCGGCCCTTTGCCACACAGGCCCAGGAACTGCTCGGCACAACACCAGCCGACACCTCCAAGGCTTCCTGGGTGAAGGCAAGATGGAGAGACCAGTGGAAGGCAGCAGATCCTTCCAGGCTTCACTACTACATCGAGGATCTCACAGATGCTCCTGGCCAGCGCCTCCCCCGCAGGGAGTGGACAACCCTCAACCGCCTGAGGACGGGTGTGGGACGCTTTGGTGCATCCATGCAGAAGTGGGATGTCACAGAAAGTGCCCACTGCGAATGTGGGGATCCATTACAGACTGTGGAACACGTGCTGACCAGCTGCCCCACATACCGGCCACCAAATGGTGATCAAGGCTTAATTGACCTAGACAATGACACACTGGACTGGTTTGCTGCAATGGAGCTGAAGGTCTAAGGACATATACGACAGAAGAAGCACAAAAAAATCTACATGCCACAGGAATCCATCTGCACTACATTGCCTCCGCTCACCTGTCATATGTATTGTACAAATATTGCTTTTGTGTGCCATACTGTTATTGTGCAACATTTTGCTGTGACGCAAATTATATCACAATTTCCACATTCACCGACCCCTCCCTTTTTCACTTCACTTCACACACGCACACACACACACACATGCACACGCACACACACGCACACAGCAGCACGGTATGGTATACAGTACAGTATGGTACGGTACGGTAACGTACAGTCTGGTACAGTACAGTACAGTACAGTACGGTACAGTGCGGTACAGTCTGGTACAGTACAGTGCAGTATGGTACAGTACAGTGCAGTATTGTACAGTACGGTACAGTATGGTACAGTACAGTACGCTACAGTATGGTTCAGTATCGCACCCAAAATGTAGTCTGACTGAACAAGTGGGCACCCTGCACAAGTGGCCACCCGGACAACTGGCCACCTGGATGGTGTGGCGCGAGACCGTCCGATGGCCGGTCGAGTTCTAGTTCATTTGTATGTATTCTTCATTGCAATAAAGGTGTTATTGATGATATTTCATGTTCTGTGACTTTAATAATGTCAAAATAAGTCAACTTTATCACATTTGGAAATAATCTGATCATTTTATGATGTATATAGTCTGAAAAATACTAGGCGGATTTTCACATATTTCATTGATAATAATAGTCTTGCAATTTGATATTTAAAATAGATATTTGACAAGGGCTCCTAGGCTAAAATTCAATAACTGACCCTAACGAACCATCATGCAAAAAATTACGCTTTTATCCGCAATTGCACTATCCTTTCACTAAGCCTCCGGACTATATGTAGTAGCGGTACTTACCAAACTAAACACACAAACAAACACAAACAAACAACTATAAACGTTGTCAACCGAATAACAGCAACTGAAATGCAATAACTAATTATATAATAACCTAATGTTATACATTAAAAATAAACTGTTGACTTACGACGCTTAACAGCTGGACTTTGGCATTTAAATGGCTAAGCTGCCAGCTGGTTTTTGAGGCTGGTTTAATGTTCCCGCTCTTTTTTCCTCTTTGCTGTAAACTGTGACGTTTCTGTGGGTTAGGTACACACAGCAATATAGTAATATATAAATATAGAATTAATTACTGTAATAAATACAATATAGTTAATTAATATTTTAGTGTGTGTGTGTGTGTGTGTATATATATATATATATATATATATATATATATATAAATACAAAAATGTATTAATTACAGTCTTATTCTATAACTCTGGGTACACATACTGACTTCTTAAATTATATTTATTTACATGCCATACATTTAATATTACTTGTAATATTTAATAGATAAAATATATATTTAAATTTATGTAATGTCTCAAATCATGAAGTGACCCCTGGTGCCCTGAAAATGGAATAATGGAAAGTAGTAGAGGGTATATTTGTCTGTTTTAAAACCTCAAAAGCAGCAGTTCTTACTCGACCACAGCAGATTGTGGGAATTTGCTAAGTAATCATATAATTCACCCAGATTTTATTCATTTGATGTTATATTTGCTATTTATCTTCAATTGCAGATGGGACAAAATCATCCAAGGATCCAGGGTTTCCTTGCTGCTCCAGATAAAGAAGGAATTATTGGGCAAAAGTACGAGCTGAAGCTAGCCTCAAGTAGGAGACCGCAGGTGTGGTGTGAAGGTAATTAATTTAAAATGTGTGTCTGTGAAATTAAAATGTTGTATTAGTAACAGGCCATGTATTAATAAGAGGCTATTTTGTTTTCATGGCACTATATATTTGAAGTTGTTGGAACATTACATTATTGTGAAGTACCTCAACCTTGCACCTTGCCTAAACTGCATACATTATTGTAATTTGACTATTATTTTGTAGCTCATATGTACAGTAGCACATCAACGTATGTAATTCGTTTTTATTTAACCATCATTGAACCAGACACATTTCATCCATTTTTTTTTGCTGTTTAGTATTCTCAATTTACTCTTCTGCCCTCATTACTGATTCATCCACCCACCACCCTTCCTCTAGAGTACAGCCAGCTGCCACCATCTAGGGACTCTGGAGACGGCCCAGTGAGCGCGACGGGAGACTGTCCGTGTCGGGAGGGTACAGCAGGCCGATGCCGTGACGAGTGGTCACACGGGCGGGCGTCTTCACCAAGCGCATCCCTTGGCCTTCAAGCTGTGGGACGAAAGATTGGTGAGAGTAGACGGCCATCCGCAACGCCCGTCTGGAACAGAGAGGAAGCTGAGGCAGGTCCAGGATCTTCTGGCTGCCAGTCTGCGACCGGATACACCAGCTGATCGGACAGAGCATCAATGACCTCGGGTGATAACAGGACTATAATAGCATGAATGGAATTATGACAGAGGTGATGGTTAGTTTACTACTTAAGTCATTCTTTTCCTTTTACAGGATTGCCCAAAAGGTAGATTGCGATCTACCAGTAGATCACAAAGTCTGTGCAGGTAGATATCATGACATGCCCCTAAAGAATATTTAATTGAAATGCACAGGACATGCCCCTAAAGAAAATGTAATTTAACTGCACAAACATCGGTAGCATTACAAATAAAATAAAACCCTACCTAACCCCCTCTATTTCCCATTCCAAGTGCATTTGTCTTATATGTAATGCCATTGGCGCTATTCCAAAGCCCTCAGGTACTATACAACTATTTTCAGCATAATAATTATTTCGGTGGGTAGATCTTGACATTTTGAAAGTAGCTCTCAAGTCAAAAAAGTGTGGGTTGAACATGGTATGATCAAGTCAACAAGATGGCCCCTTGGTAGGTATGGGCTGAAGCTTATTCTGCCCTTATTTCTTCAATGAAAGAAGTAATTCACTGATTACATATCCTCATTATTGCAAACCTTGTGGTCACTAAATTATTACACTGGATCCAATTCCAGGAGAAGAGCGTATGCTAAATGCCTAAATTGTATAAAGAACAGTCAATGCATCACTTTATTCACTATCAATCTGACAATGCACCAGATTGCACCATTTCCTTGCACCATTTCCTTCTACAGTGGAATGGTTGCATAATTATACTGTGGTTTAAGGGTCCTCCTAACTGTATGCTGTCCTCTTATATCACCAGGTTGTCTCAAAGGCCTGGAGTCCCCCTGGAGTTTTCTCGAAGGCCAAGGAATGGTGTCAGGATTCACCTTGGACTACTCATTTCAAGGACCATGTTGACCTGAAACTGATACCGTAACATTGTTTATTTTAATGTTGTCAGTGCAAAATGTGTAACTCCATTCATGATTCTGTCATATTTCAGATAAACATTTACTTTGAACAAATCTTTGAAGTCCATTTGTGGTTACAGAAAGTACAGCGTCACAACACTTGTGTATTTAAGTTAACACCATGATCAATTGACAACCAGGGCACAACGTATAAAAGAAGACTCTCTTAACCGTTCACAAATTGGAACTTGTGTTTTCATTTAGTACACAGCCGTACACACATACCATTACAGCACAAACTGTAAACTGTAGAAATGGAACACCATATGAATGATAATCTCCTTTTGTAAATTGATTTGAGAAGTGTGCAGTTGACAGTGTAAAGAAGTCAGTCTAATGCAGATAAGGTAGTGCAAATTATGCCAAATTTTCGATTTGTGGAAAACTACGATACCTGCAACCTTTAAGGCCAGCAGGATAACTGGAAAAAACTGTCAGTTTCTTTCCTGTACACTCAGTCCCTTAACTGGTCTGACAGAACGTAAAAAAATGAAATGGCTGTACTCTAGGGTGGACTTGAACTCAACTGTTCCAGTGAAAATACAACACATCAATGAACCTGAAAAAGGGTTATCGTTGTGTACAACATCCTTCTCAAACTTCCCCATGAACAGATTTGTGCAATTGCTGACCCCAGGAAGACATGGGTACCATCAAGTCACATACCCCTCAGCTATGGATTTGGGGATTGCCCTGCCATCAACACATAAAGTTTAACAAACCAAATATGGTCTCGTATTAGGACCAATAATGTCCTAGCATGGCAGAGTTCATGAATATGATTTACTTTTCTTGGAGGTAAAGTATGGAATCACATGGTATTAAAACAAAAGGTTATGAAATGGCAAGAGATGAAGTGAACAAACAAAATATTTTATTCACAGGAAAGAATGTAATGGTGAGGAAATATTGGGCAAGTTACAACTGATCAAATAACATCACATTGTGGGAAAAACAGGCCATTACAGAGTCAGACAGGTTAAGTTATTGCACTTTTTTTCCAATAGGGGCGGGTGAAGTGTGGGCTGCCCCATGGGAGGTTAGGTGTAGGGTGAGGGTTTGAGATAGGTTGTAGGACTAATGCCTGGTCTAACCAATGACACGGTCTAAACTAAGTACTGCACCCGGTTTACACACGTTTTGCTCTAGTGGAGCGTATTCCTTTAACCCATTTAGACCTGAGGACGATTCTACAAATGCCTTCTAAATCATGACAGTTTTCTGAAAAACCCATGTTTGTCAGTCATTCTCAAACATTTTCATGTCAAGGACCCCCAAAAATACATGTAATAAAATATGTTGTTCCAGTGACCACCCAGAAGCAAAGATGAGTAAAAAATGCTTGCTCTGAAAGAATATATTCAAAGATTTGTGCCACATTTCACATTTTCATGATTTTTCAAAAATAGACCTAGTAGCGCGGAACTTGGTGCCACACTATGAGCTTGTATATCTGCCATTTTACAATAGCTAAAGTATAACACAATGCTTAAAACACCAAAAGGGGTTCCCGCCCAAAATGGGTTCCATTGATGGCAGAGGCCGAATCTGG
This sequence comes from Electrona antarctica, assembly GCF_951216825.1. NCBI lineage: Eukaryota > Metazoa > Chordata > Actinopteri > Myctophiformes > Myctophidae > Electrona > Electrona antarctica. Next base: position 31,740,276 of record NC_136807.1, read on the forward strand.
GAATGCCAGATTCAGCATTTTAAATAGTTGTCATCTATTGCTATACATGTAGCGACATATGTGGTTTTCTGAAAACCTTCAAATTTGTATTAAAAAAATCACACCCGTGTGAACTGAGTGGTGTAAGGTCTGTCTGACGTAATGAAATCACACCCGGGTGTGATTTCATTACCTGGCTTTGTTTGTGCAGAAAAAATGAGCATGGTTGCTATGTTCACCCGGGTGTGATTTCATTACATCATTACAACAGGGTGAACATAGCAACCATGCTCATTTTTTCTGCACAAAAAAGCCAGTTGTAGGAGTGGTTTACACCACTCAAAAATAAAGATTGTTGATTATGACACAGGGGGTGCAGCCAGCATTGAAAACATATAGGTTACACCAGGTCTAAATGGGTTAACAAAATCATTTAAAGCAGTATGCATGGGACACTTGACAAAAAGGACTCTAAAAGGTTCCATTTTGTGGGTTTTATTATCTGAACCTGGGTCATGTTAAGAGGGACGGCAGAGGTATTCATATTGCGCCGCTATATGTGAAATTCTTGGACCAGTGCAAGACAGAAAAACGCCTAAGCCGAGAATGTTTTCATTAATCAAGAACGAAAGTCGTTCAAGGCGATCAGATACCGTTGTAGTTACAACCATAAACGATGCAGACTCGTGATCCGGCGGCCTTACACCCATGACCCCCTGCCCCTGGGAGTGCCCAGTAAACCGAAGTCTTTGAAAAGTACATGCTGCTGCATCACACACACCACTAAAGAAAGTTTCAATGGCAGCGCCAGGCCTTCAAATGCAAAACCGTTGTAGTTACAACCATAAACGATGCAGACTCGTGGAGAACACGTACAATAAATTATCTATATATGTACACACATGAAGCCACTTGCCTATCTCTGGGTGGACCTGCAAGTTTGCACATCTGTGATATCAGAAACCTACCACACTATGGCCAAATGTGTCTGATGGCAGTGGGTATTGGAAAAATCACACCCATGTGAAGCGAGTGGTGGGGGGGGTGGAGTTCCAGACCCACAGGAACGCACCCAGGGTGCGCCGCGTCCGAAACGGTTGAGAAATGACAGAGTTACCGTGTGGGGGTCCCTCTGCTGTACTGTACTGTCACACCCATATATACAGTTAATATGTGCGTGTGTTAGGTTGCGCACAGGTGGTGAAAAACAACCATGCTGTTTTCGTGCTCAGACGCACCCACCCAGCCAGCCAGGCACCCACACACATAGTCCCGTGATTGCCTACAAACTCTACCAACAGATACATCTTGTATATGGAGGAAACCAATTCTAAAAACAACCCGCACCCACCCCCAGTCCCACCCCCCTAAAAAGGACTAAAGAAGGGGCCTTTCAATTGTGTGCAAAAGGGGTATTGAGACAAGGGTACCAGAAACACCTTATGGTCTTGGTCTATAGCCTCAAGTTTGCACATCTCTGCACTGAAATAGTCTAATAGTCCATGCTTCCTGACATCCTCTGCCAGGTGAACATTATGCACATGTAGGTCTGTAGGACATAAACTTTTTCCCATACAACTGGCATATTCTAAATAGTCCTGTGAGTCCTGGATGTGAAAGAATAAAAAAAAAAAAGATATTATATTATATTAATATTATATTATAATTATATTATATATATATATATATATATAGAAAGCAACAACATATTGTGAGAAATCCATTTAGACCTGGTACTACGTTGTTTTACCTTTAATGGCAGCTGCGCCCTCTGTGTCACATACACCTGTGTCTCATATAGAATCGTTACTGGGAAAAGTAATATTACAGTAATATGTTACTAGTAATATAGTAACTAGTTACAAAATTCTAAAAAGAAAAAAGAAAAGTGTAATTGAGGGGGGCCGTGGAGGAAAATGTTATTCACAGGGGTGCCCTGAATCAAAAGGGTTGAGAACCACTGCATTACAGACCATTTATATTATAAGCAAGATCGTTGCTAACAAGCGAACTAACCAGGGAATGTACCCGGTGAAGCCGTGTGTGTGTTGGTGGGGCATCAGTGCCTCCTGGTGGTGAGACGATCGGAAGACAGCCATTCCTGGATCACTTTTGTCTTGTCAGGGCGAATACGTCGATCAAGTAGACCTCATTCGCCTCAACAGGGATTCCTAGATGCAAGAAATGTGGCAAATCACTGACAAACCACTTTTGTAGAGCTGTGTAGTCCATACTGCTGTGTTTAACTCATTGACTACCAAATGTTAGGTAAGATTTAAGAGTAAATGTTTGTGTGAAAAGGTTGCATTTAAGACAGTACTGGCAGTTTCTTTCTTGCACCTACACTAACCAAAATTAAAAGAATGAGCGTTGCTCATGAAAATACACATTCAGAAGAGTTCAGAAGTACAAAGACATGGGCACGGTCACTGTTCCTCAACCCACCTCGATGTTGCCACACTCCAGAGCCAGACTAAAGTCTTCTCGTCCATGACAAAGGGCAGCGCCACCTCAGGGTAGCCCTTCTTCTGCAGTATGCTGTGATGGACTGGCCCACCAGCTTGGCGTTAGGCCTCATGTGGAGCACCTGGACGGGTGAGCGGTAAGGAGACATGGTCAAAAAAATTCCATGTCCCGTTATACACATATAATCACAGAGACACAAAAGATGAAGTACATAGGGTTTAAGTGGTTATTTGGTTAGGATGTGGGTGTTTAACCAAATTATGTGCGACTGGGAAGATTTTGGAAATTATAAAGTGAGCTATGAATAAATACTCTTTGCACACTGGCAGTGATGACACAATAAACGTTACACGACAAAATGAAATCTGAAAATGCAGAGATAAAGAGACATATTGACACACAGGCACACAAAGACAAACACAGAACCGACACCTACCTCCGTAGCTGCATGACAGCCGTGTCCTTGCTTGAAGTCGACGTAGTACAACATGTTACCGTGCTTGCGTGCCAGCTTAAACACCAGCATGCCACTGTCATGACCTGGACAGCACGGACAGACGAGTTAATGCAGTGACAACGAATCGGAAACAAAATGTGTTGCTTAATAACAGTCAATCATAGGCGGCGGGTGTGTAAGGCTAGGGAAGGCTTAGCCTTCCCAAAAATGTTGCTGGGTATTTTTTTAATATATATAATATATGTGCGCAGCATTATATAGAAGGCTATTGTGTGTGCGTGTGTTGTCGCTGCCCCCTGGTGATCGCTGATCGGGTCATATGATTGGCTACTTGGTAGCCTTTCTATTCTTTCTTGGTAGCCTTTCTTTTCTCTTCCTTCCAGTCGCTTTGTAGCAAACAGACTAGTAGCGCGCGCTGGTTTGTTTTGGAAAACAGCAAAACGCAAAATGGATATAGCCTACGCCCTACGGTCTTTTTCAAGGCAAAGATAAAGTAATTCAGAACTAAGAAGAAGCTGTGAGTCCGAGTCGGCTCGGCTGTCAGCACTCAGCAGCACCACCAGTGACCGCACGGTTCACAGTTCACACCACTGCAGCAACACTGACACGTTCAGCGGAGTGGCTGCTGTCTCTGTGCCGTCTGTGAAGAGCCATGCGCCGGGAGGGGCAGCAACACCGCCGGGTAATCTCCACACTGACTCGAAACTTAAGAATACCCATATCGGCCAAAATATCCCAAAACAATGCCCGGGGAACTTTAATTAAAAGCTAGATGCAGTGTCTATAATTGGGTCAAGGGTGTTGCTTTCGTGAGCAATGGTGTACGAGATTGGTAATAAATTGGTCAAAGTAACTAATTTTTAGACCATCTGGGGGAAATAAATAAATAAATTTGCGCGGCCTCGCTCCGCTCGGCCGCGAGAGTTGCCCCCCCCCCCCACGCAATTCTAGCCTACCCAAAGGTAAAATCCACCCGCCGCCTATGCAGTCCATAGAATGTATCTGCAAGTATCTGACCAGAATCTGCTGTACTAAATCGTACACGCTTGATTCAAAGTTATGTCACCACCATTGTTTGTTGAGGAACTGCAATTTTGACACTACATTCAGCCCTCTGTGGTTTGCTATCGTACAATGTATCAATTGGTATGTAATTGGTATGCCGTTTACCAGTAGCAAACAGGTTGAGGTTGGGATGGGCGCAGAGGACCCAGAACCAGTCCTCTTGGACATGTCCCACACCCTGACGAGTTGCACAGAATGAGCTCCTGGCGCGGGTGGAAGACGGCACAGGCCACGGCACATGTCGAGTTTGCCTTGGACTCTGGATGCAGACAATGAGAGAGAGAGATGATTGAACAAAGCGAAGAATGGAGAGATGGGACATCTCACCAACCTTATGTCTAACCAATGTGATAGACCCACATATTATTATACCAGGAGGCAACTGCTTGGCTTAAGAACTTTGTACTTGCTATTGCTAAATAAAAAAATAAATAATTAACCCATGTATTGGGCCAGCAAATTAAACACTACATTTAATAAATAAATAAAATGTTCTGAAAATCTGCCCTAAAAAGGGATGGAGGTTAATGTTTTTTAAGTGCTATATTGAAATCCGATTTGTAAGCACAGTAAAGAACTAGAAAGGTCGCAATTTTAAAAAATTGCAAAGTGTGGTTGCCGCAGTGGCTCACATATGCCCCTCCCACTGATATTGCCAGCCAATTACAATGTTGCGTCACCCCTGCGATCATGCGTAAGTCATTTGGAGGGGATTTATCCCCCAAAAATCATGTTTTCGCGACAAACGGTTAAATTTCTCGCATTTGCGGCGCCCCCTATGGATGAAAATTGAATTGCTTTTGGTACTTGGTTGATTTAACCACCCGCGACATGTGATTCAAATTTGGGATGGATCGGACATTTCGTTCGGGATTTTAGGCATTTTTTGTAAAATAGGCCCATCCCACTAACTTCGGAAGCCGATTACGGCCGAACGATACGCACTATCAAAATTCCGCCTGTGGTGTCTTCATCGGAAAGGTCCAGAGATTATGTGTACAATTTGGACAAAATCTGTAGGAGTAGGAGCAAAAAGTGTGTTTTGGAGAAAATTCAAAATGGCGGAAAATCTATCATGACGCAAATGGGCGTGGCGTCATGACTCAAGGAAATCAGGGAAAAAATAATTTTGATTTTACAACCTACGGTTCAAGAGTTATAAGCCAAAATGTAAAGTGGGCTGTTATAGCGCCACCATGAGGCCGACCGATAACATTATAAGTTGATTAATTTTAGTAATTATTATGAACCTACCCTCCAAGTTTTGTAACTATAGTGCTTACAGTCTCTGAGGAAAAAATACTTGAATGTGACAAAATGCGAAAAATCGCATTTTCCCATTCATGTCAATGGGGAAATTCTATTCACTAATAAATTCATATCAATTAAACTATACAACATTTCTCTTAAAAAAATACAAGCACATCCTTCCCGATGAAGCCGGTCAATTTGACATATGGGTCAAGTGCATACAGTTAAAACTGTGGGAGGAGTAGCGTTTCAAAAAAAAGGTTACTCCAGTAAAAGAAAGAAAGAAACTAGAAAGCAGTTCCTGTAGAAACTGCGTGGGCTCGCTAAAAACGCAATGTATAAAGTTATAGCTGTGTCTGTGGGACCACCCACCAAGTCTGAACACTGGAAAAAAGTACAAAAAGTTAAAAAGTATAAAATTTAAAAAATAATAATAATATAAGCATAAATAACTGCATAAAGCGGAACATGTTGAAGTTTGAACTACATTTCTAGCATAAAGTATGTGGAAGTAGTATGATGCCCAAAAAGTTGCAGAATAAAGTAAGTAAAGTTATAACTGTGTCTACTAATGATTTGTAATGTATGAATAATGCTTTACACTGTATTCTTGATTCATTAAGAAAGGGTAAAAAAAAATTGAGCATAAATATAAAAGCATTAATGAGCTTAACAGAAATTGTATTACATAGCATACTTTTACATGTAATAAAGGGTCAAATGGCATATAGGCCTATCTATAAAAGCACAATGATTATTGATAACGGTCTAAGATTGTAGAGACACCGGATGTAGAAAATGAATGGAAAGAACAGATAAGTGCCATTCTCAAATAAAACAATGTCCAAACGAACACCGGATGTAGAAATTGACTATCTCTTGTCCCTTCCTAACATTTGAGTCTAGTTTTATGGTTGATTTTTTTTCTTTTTTTTCCTGGGAGATTTTTTGATTGTCCTAGGGAGAAAGAGCACAATCCTCACATGTCCTCTGTTAGCTCAGTTAGCTAGTGTGCTGGTCCAGTGAGCCGATTGTCTGTGGTACGATTCCCACATTTTCCCAAAAGTATACAGGGAGTGAGTGGGCAAGTGGGTTTTTTTGGTCCCTCCCACCTGGGCAACAATTTGGCTAGTCAAAAGTACCCTTTTTAATTGCTTATTGTAGCCCTTCGGGCATACATTATGTGAATCCTTGCAGTGTCTTTTGTAGAAAAAAAGGTTCTGACTGGGTGATACAGGCTGGGTGTGGAGAGGAGTGTCGCTTTGGCCTAGGCGAGCCTTTGTAAAAGTAGTTTTGGATTCTACAGGCCACTGATCACCACCTCCCACCTCATATAGGTGAGGGCATATATGAAAAAAAGGCACCTTACCCTAAAAAAATTGCAACAGAAGGTTTCTCAACTGTTTTGTGTAGTATTAGGTGTCCTTAATAACATACTAAAAGTTTACCAAAGTTTGACCATGCGAAAGGTGTTATTTTAGCATAATATGCATAATATGCCCATAACATCCTATATAAGGCAAAAAAGTCCAAATTTCATCATTCTTTAAGTAGCATGTGACATATGAAACTAGGGTGATTTCATGATGCTGAATCCATTCCAAGCATTAGTTTTGCAAAAAAACACTCATTGGGCTAAAAACGGCCAATGCCGTCATCACAAATTGATGATGCCAGCACATTTGGGCAAGTGGGCATGGCCGTTTTAAGCCCAATGAGTGTTTTTTTGCAAAACTAATGCTTGGAATGGATTCAGAATCATGCAAACACCCTAGTTTCATATGTCACATGTTACTTAAAGAATGATGAAATTTGGACTTTTTTGCCTTATATAGGATGTTATGGGCATATTATGCATATTATGCTAAAATAACACCTTTCGCATGGTCAAACTTTGGTAAACTTTTAGTATGTTATTAAGGACACCTAATACTACACAAAACAGTTGAGAAACCTTCTGTTGCAATTTATTTAGGGTCAAACCATAATTGCACCTGTCTAATAGTAACTATTAAATATAAAGAGGGGACAGTGCTCAGTGGCCAGAGCCCTGGCCCCGTGTGCCAGAGGTTGTTGGTTCAAGTCTAGCTTATTCCAGAAGGAGGCAGGGAGTGAATGTTTTTTTTTTGTCCCCTTGGAGACCGTATAAGCGCCATATTTACGAGACTTGGGGGGGAGGTTCATAATAATTATGAAAATGTATTGAAAAGGAATTACATCAGTCGGCCTCATGGTGGCGCTATAACAGCCCACTTTACAATTGTCCCTATAACTCTTGAACCGTAAGTTGTAAAATCAAAATAAAATTTTCCATGGATTCTTTGGGTCATGACACATCTCCGCATATAGGCCATGCAAATTGGCACCTCGGAAGAATTTCCACCAAATTTAAATTTTCTTCAAAACACACTTTTTGCTCTTCCACCTAGAGATTTTGTCCAAATCTCACACAAATTGGCACCAATGAACTCTGGACCTATCCCATTAAAACACCACAGACCAAATTATGATAGTTCGTACTGTTCGGCCATAATCGTCCAACCAAAGTTAGTAGGAGGGGCCTATTTTACAAACATTGCCGCAAATCACGAATGGAATGTCCAATCCATCCCAAATTTGAATCACAGGTTGCGTGTGGTTCAATCAACCCAGAGCCAAAATCAATTACATTTTCATCCATAGGGGGCGCCACAAAAGCAAAAAAATGTAACCGTTTGTTGTAGAAAATGATTTTTGGGGGTGTGGCTACACAATGACCAAAGAACATGAGTCTAAAGTGAATATTTTGGCCGGGACGACAATTTCTTTGGTAAATTTCCAAGGAAAGAATTTCAGTTTCCACCCTCTAGTCTACAAGGCCCGGCACTCTAAGCGGGCACTAATTATGCCAAACGGCCTGCGATTGAACTGCGACTTCGGAAAAAACCTGTAACGTATTCGAATACGGTTTGAACCACGAGAAAGTCCAAAGTCGTGTGAGCTTGCTAAAGTTTAAATCACGTTTCTACGACAAACTATGCCAGAGTAATGAGGCTGCAAAAGTGAGGTTGATTTGGGATAAAATCCCATGCATTGTCTATGGGAGACGAGAATTATAAATAAAGTTAAATATCTAAAAAAGGTATAAACTTTTTCAAAACAACGTTTTCACCAATGAAAATTCAAAGATAGATGAACATTTTAAAGTTTGAATGGAGTTTCAAAGTGAAAGTATGACGGAGTAATTAGAGCACAAAGAAAATGGGACCTTTCTTCCATCGACTCTCATTATAAAGAATGTAAAAAGTTAAAAAGTTAAAAAAGTATAAACAATTGTAAAAATCTAAATGCAAGCACACATAACTGCAAAGAGCTGAACAGTTTGAAGTTTGAACTAAACTTCTAGCATAAAGTGTGTGAAAGTAGTAGCGGTTCGAAGAATGAAATCTGTGGATAACAATAGTGTGCTCGCTGAGGCGAGCCCACAATAATAAAGTGTTACAATTACAATAGTCTGGTTGCCCTTTAGGGCAACCACACTAATTACAATAGTCTGGTTGCCCTGTTAGGGCAACCACACTAATAAAACACCACTAACACTAATAAAGCACCACTGTATCAGTGGTGCTCAATATTTCATATCAAGGACCCCAAAAATTATATGTAATTGGCCACCGACCCCATCTGAAAATATGTTGTTCCAGGAACCCGTCAGAAGCAAAGATTTGAGTTAAAATGGTCTCTTTGAAGCAATAAATATTCAAAGATTTGCGTCACATTTTCACAATTTTTCAAAAATAGCAGACCTACAAGCTTGTAGCGCGGCACTCGGTGCCGCTCTATGAGCTTGTAGATCTGCTATTTTGCAATAGCTAAAGTGTAACATAAGGCTTAAAACACCAAAAGGGATTCCCGCCCAGAATGGGTTGAGAGGATTTTAGTTTAGTCTACTCAAGTCTTCCCAGAGAGACACACACCGTTCATCCTCCATATTTTGACGTGCCTGTTGTGGGGCTACAGATACAATGAGAGGCATCATCAGACATGGTTCTGATGGCCTCAGGCCTCTTCGCTGAGGCCTGAGCCAGGCACAAACCTGACCGCATACCAAAAATAAATAACAGTATTCATTACCATTCTTACCTGGAAGTCATGGCTGCTTGGCAGTGAAGATGACAAAGACTGAGCAGGGGTTCTGTACAGGGCTCAAGGGCTGATGAAGACAACACAATAAACTCATTCATATACAGTACATTTACAGTGTATACATACATACCCCCTAATACACGTGTGTGTGTGTGTGTGTCTCTCTCTCTCACACACACACCTTTGTGGATGTCGAAGATGTCTTGGTTGACTGTTTAGCTTGATAGAAGCAGACTGGTTGGCACTGCAGACAGCAGACTGTCCTGCTGTGATTCCTGACTCTGGTAACATTGGCTCCAAACTGCAAACACGCATAGAAAATATAAAATAAATAATATATAAATAATATTTATAATATAATATTTCTCTACAATTGAATGGTGTCGTCCGTTCTGACCAGTTATCGATTACATTGGTGTTCAAATGAGAGCCGAATGCACACATTTGGACCCATGGACTTACTCACTGGCTTTCTTGTACCATATATCAGTCCCGGAATCCTAACACGAGGCCTGCCAGGAACATAGACACGTAGAATAGCGTACGGTGCCACACCCGGAAAACCCGTTTTAACAGCGATGTATTATTTAATGCATGTTTCAATACGATCGTATTAAAAGCTACCGTTCGTTAGCTCTGTATGCTTCTGAGCAGCACTGTTCTTTTGGCAAATCTAAGTGAGCAAATATAAGACTTCCGGTGGACGATCTCTTCAAAATAAGAGTACCCTCTAGAGTATTGAAAAAAAGATTAATTTGCACATTAAAACTATAAATTAAGCATTTAAACGATGCTATAGGACACACATTATGTTTCTGTGTAAAAATAAGTAATAAGTAATGTTTCTGTGTAAAGATAAGTAATTAAAAAGTTATCTAAATGGATAAATGCTATTCACTGGAGAGCATGGACTTTATAAAGTGGACGCTGGACAAAAATCCCTGCTATGTTTCGACTAGTGTGACATACGCACGCGTCCGGGGAGACCTCCTCTACAACACCACACTGTCCGCTAAGCAGCAGAGGTGTAAAACAAAAATTGGCACCAGGTCACAGGTCAAAAATGTCAAAAAAAAAATCCCATTTCCAGACTACAGTGGACTAAAGTGGACGCTGGACAAAAATCCCTGCTATGTTTCGACTAGTGTGACATACGCACGCGTCCGGGGAGACCTCCTCTACAACACCACACTGTCCGCTAAGCAGCAGAGGTGTAAAACAAAAATTGGCACCAGGTCACAGGTCAAAAAACTTCCCATTTCCAGACTACAGTGGACTAAAGTGGACACTGGACAAAAATCCCTGCTATGTTTCGACTAGTGTGACATACGCAAGCGTCCGGGGAGACCTCCTCTACAACACCACACTGTCCGCTAAGCAGCAGAGGTGTAAAACAAAAATTGGCACCAGGTCACAGGTCAAAAAACATAAAAAAACTTCCCATTTCCAGACTACAGTGGACTAAAGTGGACGCTGGACAAAAATCCCTGCTATGTTTCGACTAGTGTGACATACGCACGCGTCCGGGGAGACCTCCTCTACAACACCACACTGTCCGCTAAGCAGCAGAGGTGTAAAACAAAAATTGGCACCAGGTCACAGGTCAAAAAACATAAAAAAACTTCCCATTTCCAGACTACAGTGGACTAAAGTGGACGCTGGACAAAAATCCCTGCTATGTTTCGACTAGTGTGACATACGCACGCGTCCGGGGAGACCTCCTCTACAACACCACACTGTCTGCTAAGCAGCAGAGGTGTAAAACAAAAATTGGCACCAGGTCAGATGTAAAAAAACTTTAAAAAACTTCCCATTTCCAGACTACAGTGGACTAAAGTGGACGCTGGACAAAAATCCCTGCTATGTTTCGACTAGTGTGACATACGCACGCGTCCGGGGAGACCTCCTCTACAACACCACACTGTCCGCTAAGCAGCAGAGGTGTAAAACAAAAATTGGCACCAGGTCAGATGTCAAAAAACTTAAAAAAACTTCCCATTTCCAGACTACAGTGGACTAAAGTGGACGCTGGACAAAAATCCCTGCTATGTTTCGACTAGTGTGACATACGCACGCGTCCGGGGAGACCTCCTCTACAACACCACACTGTCCGCTAAGCAGCAGAGGTGTAAAACAAAAATTGGCACCAGGTCAGATGTAAAAAAACTTTAAAAAACTTCCCATTTCCAGACTACAGTGGACTAAAGTGGACGCTGGACAAAAATCCCTGCTATGTTTCGACTAGTGTGACATACGCACGCGTCCGGGGAGACCTCCTCTACAACACCACACTGTCCGCTAAGCAGCAGAGGTGTAAAACAAAAATTGGCACCAGGTCAGATGTAAAAAAACTTAAAAAAAATTTCCCATTTCCAGACTACAGTGGACTAAAGTGGACGCTGGACAAAAATCCCTGCTATGTTTCGACTAGTGTGACATACGCACGCGTCCGGGGAGACCTCCTCTACAACACCACACTGTCCGCTAAGCAGCAGAGGTGTAAAACAAAAATTGGCACCAGGTCACAGGTAAAAAACATAAAAAACTTCCCATTTCCAGACTACAGTGGACTAAAGTGGACGCTGGACAAAAATCCCTGCTATGTTTCGACTAGTGTGACATATGCACGCGTCCGGGGAGACCTCCTCTACAACACCACACTGTCCGCTAAGCAGCAGAGGTGTAAAACAAAAATTGGCACCAGGTCACAGGTAAAAAAAATTAAAAAAACTTCCCATTTCCAGACTACAGTGGACTAAAGTGGACGCTGGACAAAAATCCCTGCTATGTTTCGACTAGTGTGACATGTGCACGCGTCCGGGGAGACCTCCTCTACAACACCACACTGTCCGCTAAGCAGCAGAGGTGTAAAACAAAAATTGGCACCAGGTCACAGGTCAAAAAACGTCCCATTTCCAGACTACAGTGGACTAAAGTGGACGCTGGACAAAAATCCCTGCTATGTTTCGACTAGTGTGACATACGCACGCGTCCGGGGAGACCTCCTCTACAACACCACACTGTCCGCTAAGCAGCAGAGGTGTAAAACAAAAATGTAACAACAGACATTGTAATTACTGGTGTTGGAACACTAATGTCTGCATGAATGGTAATGGTAGTACTTAACTACTGTGAAGTACTATGTAGATCGACCATTAACAGTCATAGTGAAACATTGATAGCTCTAAATTAGGGCTTTTAGGGTTTGACAAGTTGTTAACGGCATGCATGCACACTTGAGTACAGCCATTACTGCCCCCCCAACCCAACCATCTTTCTTCTGGCTGTTCACCACTGGCTGGGCGGTGCCCAGGTAATGAGGTGACAACGATCAATCGTTGTCACCTCATTACCTGGGCACCTCATTACCTGGGCACCGTCACCTGTTCACCGTCCACCGTCACCCTCCGCTAAGCAGCAGAGGTGTAAAACAAAAATTGGCATGCCATACAGCAAGGTGAAAGGTCAAAAAGTGGACTAAAATACAATAGAATATAAAATAATACAGACAAGGCTTTGAAAGTTACAAAAAAATACCTTTTAATTAATCATTGCTAATATAACAGTGTACACTTTCAATGGAAAGAAAAAGGCATACAGTTTGCTTACGGTGTTTCTCATTCACTGTTACACAGAAGAAGAAAAATTCACTCTGCAAAAAAAGTTTCCAAATCCCTACAATATTTGTTTTTAAACGTAATTTGTCTTAAGGTGGACTGAGAATCTACTTTAATAGTTTAGTAGTAACTTTTGATCAATTTACTGTATGTGTGTGCATCTGTGTTAATACAGCAAACATTATTCAAACACATGCAAAACATGCAAAAACTACAAACGTCAATCAGTGCAAACGTCACTCAAAAATTCAAAATGATACTATAAGTGCAAACGTACCTATAAGTGCATACATTACTCAAATGTATAAAAAGGTAAGACGTTCAATGTACCAAGTGCAAACGTTACTCAAAAGTATAGGTACAACATGCAATGTACTTCAATGCAAACGTCACTCAAATGTATAATATGGTACAACATGCAATGTACCTATAAGTGCACACATCACTCAAATGTATAAAAAGGTACAACATGCAGTAAGTACCTATAGTGCAAAAAATCACTGCAAACATAAAGTGCTGACATGTTTCACATTGTTCAGATTGAGCAGGTAATATTTGTGCAATTGTGTCTAAGATGCCTTTTTGTGACACTTCAAGTGGCTGCACTATGTATTGTGACATGTTCTTTGTAGATGGTAAGGCCTTGTCACCACATTGAGTACAACTATACAGACTAAGACTTTTAAGGCAAAGCAGGTCATTTCCAAGGAAAGGAGGCAGAAGTGTGTATTCTACAAAGCTGTTTAATATGGTGCATACGTCTGTCCTAGAAAATTGCTGAGACACTAATGACACTGATGTGTTGGCTAGATTGAATTTCTCAAGTGCCCGTCTAAATTGTGTGTCCTGCGCGGCTGCTTCTTCAAGCCGTGTATGACATTTTTTGAAAGCAGATGTCTGTTGTAGAAATGTTAGAATTGGTAATGGTATGGCTTCACACATATTGTGATTTTTGTCCAGCGTCCACTTTAGTCCACTGTAGTCTGGAAATGGGAAGTTTTTTTATGTTTTTTTACCTGTGACCTGGTGCCAATTTTTGTTTTACACCTCTGCTGCTTAGCGGACAGTGTGGTGTTGTAGAGGAGGTCTCCCCGGACGCGTGCGTATGTCACACTAGTCGAAACATAGCAGGGATTTTTGTCCATCGTCCACTTTAGTCCACTGTAGTCTGGAAATGGGAAGTTTTTTTATGTTTTTTTACCTGTGACCTGGTGCCAATTTTTGTTTTACACCTCTGCTGCTTAGCGGACAGTGTGGTGTTGTAGAGGAGGTCTCCCCGGACGCGTGCGTATGTCACACTAGTCGAAACATAGCAGGGATTTTTGTCCATCGTCCACTTTAGTCCACTGTAGTCTGGAAATGGGAAGTTTTTTTAAAAATTTTTACATCTGACCTGGTGCCAATTTTTGTTTTACACCTCTGCTGCTTAGCGGACAGTGTGGTGTTGTAGAGGAGGTCTCCCCGGACGCGTGCGTATGTCACACTAGTCGAAACATAGCAGGGATTTTTGTCCAGCGTCCACTTTAGTCCACTGTAGTCTGGAAATGGGAAGTTTTTTTATGTTTTTTGACCTGTGACCTGGTGCCAATTTTTGTTTTACACCTCTGCTGCTTAGCGGACAGTGTGGTGTTGTAGAGGAGGTCTCCCCGGACACGTGCGTATGTCACACTAGTCGAAACATAGCAGGGATTTTTGTCCAGCGTCCACTTTAGTCCACTGTAGTCTGGAAATGGGAAGTTTTTTTATGTTTTTTGACCTGTGACCTGGTGCCAATTTTTGTTTTACACCTCTGCTGCTTAGCGGACAGTGTGGTATTGTAGAGGAGGTCTCCCCGGACGCGTGCGTATGTCACACTAGTCGAAACATAGCAGGGATTTTTGTCCAGCGTCAACTTTAGTCCACTGTAGTCTGGAAATGGGACATTTTTTAAAGTTTTTTTACATCTGACCTGGTGCCAATTTTTGTTTTACACCTCTGCTGCTTAGCGGACAGTGTGGTGTTGTAGAGGAGGTCTCCCCGGACGCGTGCATATGTCACACTAGTCGAAACATAGCAGGGATTTTTGTCCAGCGTCCACTTTAGTCCACTGTAGTCTGGAAATGGGAAGTTTTTTAAAATATTTTACATCTGACCTGGTGCCAATTTTTGTTTTACACCTCTGCTGCTTAGCGGACAGTGTGGTGTTGTAGAGGAGGTCTCCCCGGACGCGTGCGTATGTCACACTAGTCGAAACATAGCAGGGATTTTTGTCCAGCGTCCACTTTAGTCCACTGTAGTCTGGAAATGGGAAGTTTTTTTATGTTTTTTTACCTGTGACCTGGTGCCAATTTTTGTTTTACACCTCTGCTGCTTAGCGGACAGTGTGGTGTTGTAGAGGAGGTCTCCCCGGACGCGTGCGTATGTCACACTAGTCGAAACATAGCAGGGATTTTTGTCCAGCGTCCACTTTAGTCCACTGTAGTCTGGAAATGGGAAGTTTTTTTATGTTTTTTTACCTGTGACCTGGTGCCAATTTTTGTTTTACACCTCTGCTGCTTAGCGGACAGTGTGGTGTTGTAGAGGAGGTCTCCCCGGACGCGTGCGTATGTCACACTAGTCGAAACATAGCAGGGATTTTTGTCCAGCGTCCACTTTAGTCCACTGTAGTCTGGAAATGGGAAGTTTTTTTATGTTTTTTTACCTGTGACCTGGTGCCAATTTTTGTTTTACACCTCTGCTGCTTAGCGGACAGTGTGGTGTTGTAGAGGAGGTCTCCCCGGACGCGTGCGTATGTCACACTAGTCGAAACATAACAGGGATTTTTGTCCAGCGTCCACTTTAGTCCACTGTAGTCTGGAAATGGGAAGTTTTTTTATGTTTTTTGACCTGTGACCTGGTGCCAATTTTTGTTTTACACCTCTGCTGCTTAGCGGACAGTGTGGTGTTGTAGAGGAGGTCTCCCCGGACGCTTGCGTATGTCACACTAGTCGAAACATAGCAGGGATTTTTGTCCAGTGTCCACTTTAGTCCACTGTAGTCTGGAAATGGGAAGTTTTTTGACCTGTGACCTGGTGCCAATTTTTGTTTTACACCTCTGCTGCTTAGCGGACAGTGTGGTGTTGTAGAGGAGGTCTCCCCGGACGCGTGCGTATGTCACACTAGTCGAAACATAGCAGGGATTTTTGTCCAGCGTCCACTTTAGTCCACTGTAGTCTGGAAATGGGAAGTTTTTTTATGTTTTTTTACCTGTGACCTGGTGCCAATTTTTGTTTTACACCTCTGCTGCTTAGCGGACAGTGTGGTGTTGTAGAGGAGGTCTCCCCGGACGCGTGCGTATGTCACACTAGTCGAAACATAGCAGGGATTTTTGTCCAGCGTCCACTTTAGTCCACTGTAGTCTGGAAATGGGAAGTTTTTTTAAGTTTTTTTACATCTGACCTGGTGCCAATTTTTGTTTTACACCTCTGCTGCTTAGCGGACAGTGTGGTGTTGTAGAGGAGGTCTCCCCGGACGCGTGCGTATGTCACACTAGTCGAAACATAGCAGGGATTTTTGTCCAGCGTCCACTTTAGTCCACTGTAGTCTGGAAATGGGAAGTTTTTTTATGTTTTTTTACCTGTGACCTGGTGCCAATTTTTGTTTTACACCTCTGCTGCTTAGCGGACAGTGTGGTGTTGTAGAGGAGGTCTCCCCGGACGCGTGCGTATGTCACACTAGTCGAAACATAACAGGGATTTTTGTCCAGTGTCCACTTTAGTCCACTGTAGTCTGGAAATGGGAAGTTTTTTTAAGTTTTTTTACATCTGACCTGGTGCCAATTTTTGTTTTACACCTCTGCTGCTTAGCGGACAGTGTGGTGTTGTAGAGGAGGTCTCCCCGGACGCGTGCATATGTCACACTAGTCGAAACATAGCAGGGATTTTGTCCAGCATCCACTTTATTAAGTCCATGCACTCCAGTGAATGGACTTGGGCACTCCAGTGCATGGACTTGGGCATTTATCCATTTAGATAACTTTTTTACGTTATTGAATTACTTATTTTTACACAGAAACATAATGTGTGTCTTCACAATAACTGTAATGTAATAACAATACTAATAATGTAATGTAATAATTATTTAATTAACCACGCTTTTATTCTGAAAGCAACCGGATGTCTTAAATTTGCTAGCTCTCTGGCAGGAAGTTCTAGATTTGCCAAAAGAACGGAGCCCTTCTGAGCCAATGGCCGCGGCCATTTTGAAGATGCGCGCGCATCCACTTACAGCCTGCTCTGTTTTCAGACGGCTTTATCTCCAGAAGCGACATTGCAGGGGTCGCTTTGTCGCAGACAAGCGTTTTCAACGGCCTGTAGCAGGCGCTGTGATACGCGCGGTCCACTTTTTCCACCACCGACCGAGAGAACAAGCACAGCTTCGTCAACACACACGGAATGGTTTCATAGTAAATGCGATTACGGATAATTATTTGGCTCTTCAAAGTAAGTGTCACGCGCGATAAAACCCTGGCAGGACGCGGCGGAGGGATTGAATGATGTTAGCGGTCAAACGGGTTTACTAATATTCTGCTAAATTAGAGGTTCGTGTTATGTCTGACTCAGGTAAGTGGTTGGTAGTGTATATCTTAATATTGTTAGAGGTTTAGTGTGTGTGTGTGTGTGTGTGTGTGTGTGTGTGTGTGTGTGTGGGGTGATGTAGTAGTTTAACAGAGCGGATGTCAACGTACAGCCAGGGCACACTGATGCTGTGAAAGTCAGCAGGGGGTTCAGTATCAGCTGAGTAATTAGCTTAGTGTAGCTAAATGATGACTTCAGTGTCCTAATGTTGTATGTATGATGTTCAGTTAGACAGCCATGCCTGAATTGACAGGGTGTGCCAGTGCGGGAGAGCCGAGCCGATGGTAAGGAGGCTATACATGACTTATTCATGGACTTACCAAGATGGTGTACAGATCACACGGTACTTAAATTATACTGGATGAACGATCGGGCGAGGTGTAGATTTTATTGTCAAACCTAGTCGTATCCCATACCTTATTGTGCATGATGGCGGTAAAAGGATAACCCCTTTGCCTTGATTCACTGAATACAGATAATGATCATACTGTGATACCTTTATTACCATTCACCAAGATGGCAAATATAGATCCAGGAGTGCCTAAATTAAAAACTGACTGGAGCAAGTGTTGTCTTTGCCAAGAGAAGAATAGTAAAGAGCTCTCATCACCACATTCACGACAATCACAACAACATGATGGCTACACTATGATTGCAACTAATATTCCCCTCTGTTACGAAACCCCTAGACAAAATAGCCATGACATGTCTAGAGGCTAGGGTTTCACAACAATTGTATAAGAAAAAGGGATATCAAGCATTGGAGGTGCAAATAAACGGAGTCAACACAGGGTTACTGTCACCAAAGGTGATGTGCTTTTTTACTCTGAGGTATATTTACAGGTGGTCAAAAGTGTATGCATGAAGCATACAATAAAGCAAAACAATTAAGCCACTACCAGGGGACACGAGTGTTGCCAAAATAACAAAAGAAGCAGCTAGGGAAACAAAAGACAGACTAACTAACTATCTAGACAATTAGTAAAACAAAAGCCTGCCTACCTAACTACTCTAACCAAAACATAGTTCAAAATACATGTGGTGGCAAACACCCCTTACCTAGTGTGCTTAACAAGGTTCTACCTACGTGGTGCCTATGTATAGAGGCCTCTGTCTTACCTGTCCCAAGGCAGGGCATATAGCATAGAATTTACATTAGTAGTAGAACATTAAACTAAACAGATAAGGTTTGCTCAGGGACACAAGAGGAGACAAAAATGATGCAGCAGTGACAGGGCTACAAACAAACAACTGGGGTGTACTGGTTGAGAGAGTGAGCCCAGGTGGGACTCAGCCTTTTATAGGCAGCAGGTGGTGGTGGTGATTGGATGAGGGAGGAGTCAGGTAACAGGCTGATTGACAGATGAGGTGACTGGGGACTTCAAACCTGCAGAGAATGAGAGAGTGGAGGGAAGGAGAGACAGGGGAGGAATACAGAGCAACCCTACACAACCTACACTACGTGGCACGTAACACCCTCTTTCACACAATGAGTGAGATGCCTATTAAACTGGATCCAGACAGATGTAGGCTTTACCTTGTCAGAAGCCTCTGACTATTAGAGTGAAGCTATTATCCATAGCAAAGCAGCTAACATCTTGCGAAGACATATACTGGACCACAAGTCCCTCCAACTCAAGTATTTCTTACAGCAGTTTTTTCCTTCAGTCTTGTGGAGTCGACAGCAGGTGCATCAACACCCAGCTGTTCCAGGCACTGGGCGTACATATGAACTATGTCTGCAAGTCGGAAGACTGAAGCACCCTCACCAGATATGGTGGTCTCCACTAGATATGTGATTAGCTCTGAGAATGCATGTGGGTGGGAAACTGGGCATCCTCTTCCATGTTCCTTTTCCAGTCTCTTTGTGGCTCTGAGGTACGACCTCTCTCTAGAGGTCTGCCAAGCATGCAGCATGGTATTGGAGCTCCTGTGCAATAACTCCACCGCTGAGTCTTGCAAGACGTTTTCCGTCATTTAAAGTTTGGGCACATTCATTAACTCTCTTATTGAGATTCATCGTCATAGATTGTCTTGACTTGTTCCTCCTCAGAGTTTCTTCAATGCCACCACCATCATCAAGTCTGTATGGATCCAGTTGAATAGGCTTAATAGGTTTAATTCATTGTGTGAAAGAGGGGAATATTAATATTGCAATCATAGTGTAGCCATCATGTTGTTGTGATTGTCGTGCATGTGGTGATGAGAGCTCTTTACTATTCTTCTCTTGTCAAAGACAACACTTGCCCCAGTCAGTCTTTAATTTAGGCGCTCCTGGATCTATATTTGCCATCTTGGTGAATGGTAATAAAGGTATCACAGTATGATCATTATCTGTATTCAGTGAATCAAGGCAGAGGGGTTATCCTTTTACCATCATCATGCACAATAAGGTATGGGTTCGACAATAAAATATACGTTCATCCAGTATCATTTAAGTCCTGTGTGATATGTACACCATCTTGGTAAGTCCATGAATAAGTCATGTATAGCCCCCCTGATATTGAACCCCCTGCTGAGTTACACACACACACACACACACACACACACACACACACACACACACACACATACTAAACCTCTAACAATACTAAGATATACACTACCATCCATTTTACCCAAGTCAGACATAACACAAACCTCTAATTTAGCAGAATATTAGGATTCCGGGACTGATATATGGTACAAGGAAGCCAGTGAGTACGTTTATGGGTACAAATTTGGATTCTACACAGTGAAAAATGTATGATTTGACACCAAGATCATTCAAATAGGACAAGTCTATGGGATTCTATTGCGAAATGCAATATTACTGTATATTCAATGGCGGCCATCTTGAAAAATGGCCACCATCTTGAAATTTGATTTGGCCAGATGGTTTTATGAAAAGAGCAAGGAGTATGTGTGCCAATTTTGGTGTTTGTATGCAACTGAACGATTCTCTTGTAATTTGCACTTTATCTGCCCCGCTGAAGTTTCTGAACCAATCAGAGCGTCGCATCCCTTAAGGCGATGGGACGGTAGCTATGCTATACAGCGCGCGAGTTTTTTATTCCTATGATGGGAGGGAATTTGGAGCGCTGTGATTGGTTGTCAGTGGAGTAGGAAGCGCTGGGTCTGTGTTTTGGACCGCACACAAGTGTTTATGCCTACTAGTACTCTATGACTAGTACTAACCCTATCTCTAACTCTAACCTAAACATAACCGCAAGCAGGGGAGCAACGCATCCCTCACCAACCTTAATCCAAAAACTATTAACGTACCCCTCACCAACCTTAATCCAAAAACTATTAAAAAATCCGCGGTAGTAAAAGATGTGGCGGAGCGGTAAAACGAGCGCTCCTAAACCTGAGCCACCCTAGGAATAAAAAACTAGCCTCCCGTAACTATTCTTATGCTTTCCTGTTCTATCCTTTAAACTTTAACCCTTAACGATTACCCTCAATTTTACCTTTCATTTCTTTCAACTCGACACCCCCTACTTCACATTCTACGAACCTTAACACCCTTACCCCCTTTCTAACCCATACCCTGACCATTCTATAACTCTGACCCTGACCTTAACCCAACTCTGTACTCTAACCTTAACCTCAACCCTATCCCTAACCCTAACCCTTAACCTAACCCTTACCCTAACCTTAACCTTAACCTTAACCTTAACCTTAACCTTAACCTTAACCTAATCCTAACCTTAACCTAACCCTAACCCTAACCTTAACCTAACCCTAACCCTAACCTTAACCTAACCCTTACCTTAACCTAACCCTAACCCTAACCTTAACCTAACCCTAACCCTTACCCTAACCTTTTGGGTTTAGGGTTGAGACTCTCCTTGCCATACTCTCCTCTTTCCACCTCTCCACCTCTTTAATCATTCTTTCTTCTATCTCATACCCACTGGAAAATCGTATGTGACCAGAACCCACTTGGAAAATCGTATGTGACCTTTTGGGTTTAGGGTAGAGACTCTCCTTGCCATACTCTCCTCCTTCCACCTCTCCACCTCTTTAATCATTCTTTCTTCTATCTCATACCCACTGGAAAATCGTATGTGACCAGAACCCACTTGGAAAATCGTATGTGACCTTTTGGGTTTAGGGTAGAGACTCTCCTTGCCATACTCTCCTCTCTCCACCTCTCCACCTCTTTATTCATTCTTTCTTCTATCTCATACCCACTGGAAAATCGTATGTGACCAGAACCCACTTGGAAGACCGTATGTGATTCATGACTAGGACCCAATTGGGATAGAGTACACCCAGAAGAGTCATTTGACACCGTCCGAATTGCTCTAGGACCTTTACTTCCTGAGTTATGAGCTCATTTCCGGTTTGCCTTAAGCCCTTCCCCCCTTTTATGACTAGGACCCAATTGGGATAGAGTACACCCAGAAGAGTAATTTGACACCGTCCGAATTGCTCTAGGACCTTTACTTCCTGAGTTATGAGCTCATTTCCGGTTTGCATTAAGCCCCTCCCCCTTTTATGACTATGACCCAATTGGGATAGGGTACACCCAGAAGATTCATTTGACACCGTCCGAATTGCTCTAGGACCTTTACTTCCTGAGTTATGAGCTCATTTCCGGTTGGCCTTAAGCCCCTCCCCCTTTTATGACTAGGACCCAATTGGGACAGAGTACACCCAGAAGAGTCATTTGACACCGTCCGAATTGCTCTAGGACCTTTACTTCCTGAGTTATGAGCTCATTTCCGGTTTGCCTTAAGCCCCTCCCCCTTTCATGACTAGGACCCAATTGGGATAGAGTATACCCAGAAGAGTCATTTGGCACCGTCCGAATTGCTCTAGGACCTTTACTTCCTGAGTTATGAGCTCATTTCCGGTTTGCCTTAAGCCCCTCCCCCTCTTATGACTATGACCCAATTGGGATAGAGTACACCCAGATAAGTCATTTGGCACCGTCCGAATTGCTCTAGGACCTTTACTTCCTGAGTTATGAGCCCATTTCCGGTTTGCCTTAAGCCCCTCCCCCCTGATGACCAGGACCGAATTGGGTTAGGGTACGCCCAGGTGAGTCATTTGACACCTACATAACACCTTCAGGACCTCCACTTCCTGAGATTTAGACCCACTTCCTGCCTGACCCCAACCCCTCCCCCTTTATCCAAAGAAGCCAATCAGGATGGAGTACCTCCATACAGGTCATGTGACACCTCCCAGATAGGGTTAACCAACAGCCATTGGATGACGGTCCTCCCTTAGTTACACCTGACACCAAGCAGATTTCTTAGGGGATGGGAAGACATCCACTAGACTTAATGTCCCTCCGACCTATGGCATAGCAAGGACCTCATGTTGTAAACAGCAGCCATCTTCCTTTGACTGCTGACTTGACCCCAGATAGGTGAGTGATTTTTGAGGTCCCATACTTTTATTTCCATAAATTTTGGTAATATAGTTTCACACTTTATTCTTTTACTATTCTGAGGCTTACTACCTTAGCTATCTTTCGATTATAAATTTTACTGCCGTAACGTACATATTCCTACTTTTATCGTCGAATGAAAGATGCTAATTTCTTGCTAATTTTGGCTAACTCAGGTAAGTTAACATGGGGTGAGGATATTGATGACTCATCCCCAGGTAGGAGGGGATTTCGGGGTCCCACACTTTTAATTCCATAAATACTTGTAAAATAGTTATACACTTTATTCCTTCAACATTCTAAGGCTTACTTCCTTAGCTACCTTTCGATTATACATTTTACTACTTTAATGTACATGTTCCTATTTTTATCGTCGAATGAAAGATGCTAATTTATTGCTAATTCGGACCTTTTCATGTAAGTTAACATGGGATCTAAGACATTCAACCGCGGCTGGGTACATGTCTACACATCTTTCATTATAAAAAAATTTTTCATTGAAGATACACACATAATTCTTTCACTAACATGTACCTTACCACCTTGGCCACCTATCCAGTATGTTTTTCATTTTTGTCATGCACACTTTCCCGCCTTAACCGTCGAGTGAAGAATGCTAACTTATAGCTAAGTGGGGGTAACTGACTCAGGTTGCATTTCATACCATACGTTAGCATGTTACTCTTACTCCTCATTCGTTTTTTATAGGACTTTTTTACGTTTTTTCTTTTTTAAACCTTAGTCTTACTATTTTGGCCACGTTCCCATATGGTATTATATTACTTTTCGTTACAATTTTTTATCCTTATCGTCGAGTTTATGATGCTACATTACAGCTAACTGGCTCTAAGCGGTTTAACTCATAACACCACAGGTTGAGAGGGATAATATGATTCAATCACTTGTAACTTGAGTTCGGTAGTAGCTAGCCGCTTACTTTTTTCGCCTGTTTACTCCTTACCATCTCCTCCTGTTCCGGCCACCAGTCGTACCTGTCAAACCAGGGATTTCCACCCGCAGCCGTGCAGTTCTTTTCTGTCCGACTGGTAAGTGTAAGACTGGTAAGACGCATTAGATAGACACCGTTTTGGTATGTGAGCTTACTAACCATTGTATCAAGTTTTCTGAGTCCGGAATTTTGCTGTACAGTGACTGGTAACCTCTCAGGGAGTCATGGCTTTGGCTTTGCGACTTCAGCGAAGCCAGGCCTATGGCTTTACCACTACGTATCATCACTTAGCGGGATTAAGGGTGGTTACTGAACACTGATTTGTCTGAGATAACTACCGATTGGCTTACCTATGGAGTGTCGGGTCCCCAGTCCCCGCCCGGCACCCCTGGGTGGAAGTAGCCAGGGCAAGTACCTCAGTCATGGGTGTCATGACCCTAGGTTAATGACACCCATACTTTTACTTCCTACGCGGGGGTGGGCTCCTTCCCTTGACCAGACCTTGTCCCCTATACTATTAATCTACTTCCCCTATAACTCCTGATCCATCCTTAACTTACTTTAGATTGTTCATTCATTCTATACCTTAAAGAGATAATTCTCACATTCCCTATTACCTTACCGCACTAGCCTTCTACTCACCACGTACGGCTTGCACTTGTAGTTGGACCTGGATAATTCTCATATGCGTTACACTTCAACTAGGCTCCTTACATATCCCCTCTCTCTATCCTCTTCTCCTTCTCCCCTGGCCCCCCTAATAAACCATCCTCTGAGGTACTCCTCTTAATTCTATGTTTGAGCATATGGAACACACACTGGGGTCTTGATCAACCCCGGTGGGCCGCCCTTGGCGAGGGTGTCTAGTTACCAAACGGCCGAAACACCTGACGACCCAATGGGTAACTACTGATGATTGTGTTCTCTAAAAAACATTTCTCACCATGGGATTCTACTGTAATGGAACCTAACACCTAGGGTTGCTTTCCATTATAGATTCTCCCTGTTAACTTAGGACCTCTTCTTCTTCTTCTCTCTACATCCCATCGGACCACATACCACATACTGGCTATCTTCCCCTTTTACTCAGCTCTCTGGCTTTTGTAGTTCACTTAGGTTTCAACTGGTGGCCTATTACCCACTTACCCATTACCCCCATTTTCATTTCACGGGTAGGTAACCCTAAAGCTCATTTGGGGCTACTAATATATACTATTCTGTCCCTATCGGGTCGTAACTCGGACGGCGCTGAGTCGGGTCTGGTGGCCTTCGCACCGCTCGGCACGGCGACTCGCTCGGCTAGCGCCTCGCTCGGCGGTGCCTCACGGAGCTCATGGCCACCAGACACGGCGCGCCTCCGTCATTTGTCTCAGTTTTCTCTGGCCAATACTCACTGCAGCGGACTTCCCCCGCCCCCTCCTTAGGCCCCCACCCTTGCAGCCACTTCTGATACCCTGACCATTCTATAACTCTGACCCTGACCTTAACCCAACTCTGTACTCTAACCTTAACCTCAACCCTATCCCTAACCCTAACCCTTAACCTAACCCTTACCCTAACCTTAACCTTAACCTTAACCTAATCCTAACCTTAACCTAACCCTAACCCTAACCTTAACCTAACCCTAACCCTAACCCTAACCTTAACCTTAACCTAACCCTAACCCTTACCCTAACCTTAACCTTAACCTTAACCTTAACCTAACCCTAACCTTAACCTTAACCTAACCCTAACCCTAACCTTAACCTAACCCTAACCCTAACCTTAACCTAACCCTAACCCTTACCCTAACCTTAACCTTAACCTTAACCTTAACCTTAACCTTAACCTTAACCTTAACCCTAACCCTTCTCTCACCCTTTCCCTTAAGGTCGGTGGCCGGTTGGTCTCACTGGCCGCTGATCTGTTTTCCCCGTTAAACTCTCACCCTTTCCCTTAAGGTCGGTGGCCGGTTGGTCTCACTGGCCGCTGATCTGTTTTCCCCTTAAACTCTCACCCTTTCCCTTAAGGTCGGTGGCCGGTTGGTCTCACTGGCCGCTGATCTGTTTTCCCCGTTAAACTCTCACCCTTTCCCTTAAGGTCGGTGGCCGGTTGGTCTCACTGGCCGCTGATCTGTTTTCCCCGGTAAACTCTCACCCTTTCCCTTAACCCTTAGAAGATGAAAGACGCCAATTGGCGTCTTCATCAGAATTCCGTAAATGATCAATGACGCCAATTGGCGTCTTCACAGTTTTTGATGAATCTAAACATATTAATATGCTCCGAAGCGCTGTTTAAATTCCTGAGCTTATATTCCAACTACATTACCCAGAAAACCCGTGTCACGTGACACACGTGTACGTGTTGCCATTGGAAGCTGGTCCCACCCCCTGTAAACAGTGGGGGCAGAGGGAGTCTTCATAGTTATCATTGTTTTGCCTGTTTGCCGTCTCGCCCGAGCGATTTTCTAGCAGAAAAAGTTGAAAGCAGTACTATTTATTTGAGCGAGTTTTGTGGTAGTAGTATTGATCCATACGCGTCCCAGTCGCCTTCTCCAGGCGGAGTAGCCCTGGTCCAGTGCTTACAGCGAGACTCGCTGCTCCCTCCCTCCTTTTTTCATTGTCTCCCCATCGTCGTCCGATGAGCTATACCGGGAAACCATTGAAGAAGACGATCAACCCGGAATGTTTTGAGGTAATCTTATTGTAGAAAATGCCCTTCTATAGTGATCAGAAATCATAAGATGATCGCTACAAATAGATGCTTGGATAATTACTACTACTAGTCAGATCATGACGCCAGAATGACTCACCACGATGGCCCCCAGCCATTAGCCAGCACCAAAGGTGCTGGCTAATGGTGTTGGTCGGTGCATTGGTGCTGGATAATGGCTGGAGGGGGGGTTGGTGTCGATCGGTTGGTGCAGTACAAATGTATCGTAGCAGGCATGCACGCATGGCAGTACAAGTATTTTCTATTGTAGCGTGCCTTATAGGCGATCTGATCTTTAGAGTAATGTTCGCTCCTTTTATTTACTGTCTACAAAGACGGAGAACAAACATGCATCGTTTACTGAAGCAACGCGTGGTTGCTTCGATCCTAGCCCCATATGTGCCCTCTCCCTACGCTCATTCTGTAGCTCATCTCGGAGCTACAGAATGAGCGTAGGGAGAGGGCACATATGGGGCTACTTCGATCCTTGCTACAAGGATCGGAGGGGGGACGGGGAGTGAAGCTAACAGTAGCGTATTATATAAGATCTGTATGACGTTTCATTGACGTCTGAGCTTGCATGATAATTGCATTCATTGTATATTGTATACAGTCATGACTGTACATTGTTTAGTGTGTCTCCGTGTGATGATGATGATGACGATGATGTCAGATAGCCTACGTCCCCCCCCCCCCCCAACTGGCTATTGGCCGGGCTGACTACAGCTAAATGTTTATTTTTATATATTTAGAACTGGCATCAGATGAGGAGGAGGAGGAGGAGGATGATGAAGACGAAGAGTCAAGACTGCGATGGAGTTCTCCGACACTGAACCGGATGCATTCATTCATTTCAGTTGTTGTTTTTTTTAAATTTAGCCTACACACACACACACACACCGTCAAGAACAACTGGAATGCAGTGGTTTGGGGACACTGGGGAGTTTGGGGACAACTGTTTTGTATGTAGGCCTATTTATTTTCTGTAATATTTATTATAATTGTATTATGTTAGTCATAAAAAATAAAAGACAAGCTTTTACAATGAGTTAGACCTGTCATGGCTATTTTGTTCACTAGTCTGAGGTTTATGGTTTGACTAAGCGAGTTTCAACTGTGATTTACTCTGTAACGGTAGATGGTAAGAACCCAATTTTTTTGTTATAATACAGTATACATTCAAGTCTATATTTTGATACATATCATGGGCACAAAGTCATATCAAAACAATGTCCTTGGATGAGTTTTTTATCAAAACTGTTTCTTCACAACTGGTTTTTGAGATACATGCATGAATAGACACGGTACTGGTAAGACTATGTAAACATGGTATATATCAAAATGTGCGTTAGAATGTCTAATTTTACCCCAAAAAAGAATTGAGTTTATATGATGTTCCATTTCAGAGCTAGGGGGACTTTTAGCTGGATAGGTCAGATTGATCATGACTGACCATGCTATTTATAGATGGCAAAATATCTACAGTGGTACATGTGAGAAACTTTTTATTTTATTTTAATTGAACTAGACAACTCACCCTTTAAAATGAGATATTGCATGGCTATGTACGCCCAGCAGAAAAAAAGTTATTTAGAAAATAAAACTTCAACCGGTCATAACTTTTTTTGTTGTCCTAGAAACACTACCCAGTGTAAATGCAGGCTCTTTTAAATGGCTTCCAACACCACAACTAAACATTTTATCAACTCAGTTCATTTTTTTCCTGGAAGCAGACAAGCCAAGCTTTCTCTGAAGGTCTTTCGTTGTCACACATTCACAGCAGAGAATTTTCAATAAATCATTCAAAAACGCCATTCTGCCATAGAGAAGTCTAAAAACTATATAGAAATCCATGAAACTCTCAAAGAGTTAAGGTCGGTGGCCGGTTGGTCTCACTGGCCGCTGATCTGTTTTCCCCGGTAAACTCTCACCCTTTCCCTTAAGGTCGGTGGCCGGTTGGTCTCACTGGCCGCTGATCTGTTTTCCCCGGTAAACTCTCACCCTTTCCCTTAAGGTCGGTGGCCGGTTGGTCTCACTGGCCGCTGATCTGTTTTCCCCGGTAAACTCTCACCCTTTCCCTTAAGGTCGGTGGCCGGTTGGCCTCACTGGCCGCTGATCTGTTTTCTCCCTGGTGCGTAGGGTAAGCCAGCTCTCTTAAAATCCCTCTTTCTCCCCTGGAGTGTAGATGGACATCGATTGACGGGGTAAGTCCTAGTCTGACGAGTAGTCTTGAGAAGATGGGCGTGCACTTACATTCCTCCGGCCTGAGGTTGCAAGGAACTACTGATTATTGCACTGGACATGTTCAGTATGATTGCTTGTAATCGGCCACGCACCGGTTGTTCTCCCGGGGGACGGCTCTGCCATATAAAACCTACCCAGCCAGACCATGCCTTGAAGATGAACGTTTCTCTAGGCAGCGTTCTTGGACGTTCATAGCCTCTCTCGGGGGATCACACTTATAGTTTTCCCTTCATTATTACCTCCCGTAACTATTCTTATGCTTTCCTGTTCTATCCTTTAAACTTTAACCCTTAACGATTACCCTCAATTTTACCTTTCATTTCTTTCAACTCGACACCCCCTACTTCACATTCTACGAACCTTAACACCCTTACCCCCTTTCTAACCCATACCCTGACCATTCTATAACTCTGACCCTGACCTTAACCCAACTCTGTACTCTAACCTTAACCTCAACCCTATCCCTAACCCTAACCCTTAACCTAACCCTTACCCTAACCTTAACCTTAACCTTAACCTTAACCTTAACCTTAACCTTAACCTAATCCTAACCTTAACCTAACCCTAACCCTAACCTTAACCTAACCCTAACCCTAACCTTAACCTAACCCTAACCCTTACCTTAACCTAACCCTAACCCTAACCTTAACCTAACCCTAACCCTTACCCTAACCTTTTGGGTTTAGGGTTGAGACTCTCCTTGCCATACTCTCCTCTTTCCACCTCTCCACCTCTTTAATCATTCTTTCTTCTATCTCATACCCACTGGAAAATCGTATGTGACCAGAACCCACTTGGAAAATCGTATGTGACCTTTTGGGTTTAGGGTAGAGACTCTCCTTGCCATACTCTCCTCCTTCCACCTCTCCACCTCTTTAATCATTCTTTCTTCTATCTCATACCCACTGGAAAATCGTATGTGACCAGAACCCACTTGGAAAATCGTATGTGACCTTTTGGGTTTAGGGTAGAGACTCTCCTTGCCATACTCTCCTCTCTCCACCTCTCCACCTCTTTATTCATTCTTTCTTCTATCTCATACCCACTGGAAAATCGTATGTGACCAGAACCCACTTGGAAGACCGTATGTGATTCATGACTAGGACCCAATTGGGATAGAGTACACCCAGAAGAGTCATTTGACACCGTCCGAATTGCTCTAGGACCTTTACTTCCTGAGTTATGAGCTCATTTCCGGTTTGCCTTAAGCCCTTCCCCCCTTTTATGACTAGGACCCAATTGGGATAGAGTACACCCAGAAGAGTAATTTGACACCGTCCGAATTGCTCTAGGACCTTTACTTCCTGAGTTATGAGCTCATTTCCGGTTTGCCTTAAGCCCCTCCCCCTTTTATGACTATGACCCAATTGGGATAGGGTACACCCAGAAGATTCATTTGACACCGTCCGAATTGCTCTAGGACCTTTACTTCCTGAGTTATGAGCTCATTTCCGGTTGGCCTTAAGCCCCTCCCCCTTTTATGACTAGGACCCAATTGGGACAGAGTACACCCAGAAGAGTCATTTGACACCGTCCGAATTGCTCTAGGACCTTTACTTCCTGAGTTATGAGCTCATTTCCGGTTTGCCTTAAGCCCCTCCCCCTTTCATGACTAGGACCCAATTGGGATAGAGTATACCCAGAAGAGTCATTTGGCACCGTCCGAATTGCTCTAGGACCTTTACTTCCTGAGTTATGAGCTCATTTCCGGTTTGCCTTAAGCCCCTCCCCCTCTTATGACTATGACCCAATTGGGATAGAGTACACCCAGATAAGTCATTTGGCACCGTCCGAATTGCTCTAGGACCTTTACTTCCTGAGTTATGAGCCCATTTCCGGTTTGCCTTAAGCCCCTCCCCCCTGATGACCAGGACCGAATTGGGTTAGGGTACGCCCAGGTGAGTCATTTGACACCTACATAACACCTTCAGGACCTCCACTTCCTGAGATTTAGACCCACTTCCTGCCTGACCCCAACCCCTCCCCCTTTATCCAAAGAAGCCAATCAGGATGGAGTACCTCCATACAGGTCATGTGACACCTCCCAGATAGGGTTAACCAACAGCCATTGGATGACGGTCCTCCCTTAGTTACACCTGACACCAAGCAGATTTCTTAGGGGATGGGAAGACATCCACTAGACTTAATGTCCCTCCGACCTATGGCATAGCAAGGACCTCATGTTGTAAACAGCAGCCATCTTCCTTTTGACTGCTGACTTGACCCCAGATAGGTGAGTGATTTTTGAGGTCCCATACTTTTATTTCCATAAATTTTGGTAATATAGTTTCACACTTTATTCTTTTACTATTCTGAGGCTTACTACCTTAGCTATCTTTCGATTATAAATTTTACTGCCGTAACGTACATATTCCTACTTTTATCGTCGAATGAAAGATGCTAATTTCTTGCTAATTTTGGCTAACTCAGGTAAGTTAACATGGGGTGAGGATATTGATGACTCATCCCCAGGTAGGAGGGGATTTCGGGGTCCCACACTTTTAATTCCATAAATACTTGTAAAATAGTTATACACTTTATTCCTTCAACATTCTAAGGCTTACTTCCTTAGCTACCTTTCGATTATACATTTTACTACTTTAATGTACATGTTCCTATTTTTATCGTCGAATGAAAGATGCTAATTTATTGCTAATTCGGACCTTTTCATGTAAGTTAACATGGGATCTAAGACATTCAACCGCGGCTGGGTACATGTCTACACATCTTTCATTATAAAAAATTTTTTCATTGAAGATACACACATAATTCTTTCACTAACATGTACCTTACCACCTTGGCCACCTATCCAGTATGTTTTTCATTTTTGTCATGCACACTTTCCCGCCTTAACCGTCGAGTGAAGAATGCTAACTTATAGCTAAGTGGGGGTAACTGACTCAGGTTGCATTTCATACCATACGTTAGCATGTTACTCTTACTCCTCATTCGTTTTTTATAGGACTTTTTTACGTTTTTTCTTTTTTAAACCTTAGTCTTACTATTTTGGCCACGTTCCCATATGGTATTATATTACTTTTCGTTACAATTTTTTATCCTTATCGTCGAGTTTATGATGCTACATTACAGCTAACTGGCTCTAAGCGGTTTAACTCATAACACCACAGGTTGAGAGGGATAATATGATTCAATCACTTGTAACTTGAGTTCGGTAGTAGCTAGCCGCTTACTTTTTTCGCCTGTTTACTCCTTACCATCTCCTCCTGTTCCGGCCACCAGTCGTACCTGTCAAACCAGGGATTTCCACCCGCAGCCGTGCAGTTCTTTTCTGTCCGACTGGTAAGTGTAAGACTGGTAAGACGCATTAGATAGACACCGTTTTGGTATGTGAGCTTACTAACCATTGTATCAAGTTTTCTGAGTCCGGAATTTTGCTGTACAGTGACTGGTAACCTCTCAGGGAGTCATGGCTTTGGCTTTGCGACTTCAGCGAAGCCAGGCCTATGGCTTTACCACTACGTATCATCACTTAGCGGGATTAAGGGTGGTTACTGAACACTGATTTGTCTGAGATAACTACCGATTGGCTTACCTATGGAGTGTCGGGTCCCCAGTCCCCGCCCGGCACCCCTGGGTGGAAGTAGCCAGGGCAAGTACCTCAGTCATGGGTGTCATGACCCTAGGTTAATGACACCCATACTTTTACTTCCTACGCGGGGGTGGGCTCCTTCCCTTGACCAGACCTTGTCCCCTATACTATTAATCTACTTCCCCTATAACTCCTGATCCATCCTTAACTTACTTTAGATTGTTCATTCATTCTATACCTTAAAGAGATAATTCTCACATTCCCTATTACCTTACCGCACTAGCCTTCTACTCACCACGTACGGCTTGCACTTGTAGTTGGACCTGGATAATTCTCATATGCGTTACACTTCAACTAGGCTCCTTACATATCCCCTCTCTCTATCCTCTTCTCCTTCTCCCCTGGCCCCCCTAATAAACCATCCTCTGAGGTACTCCTCTTAATTCTATGTTTGAGCATATGGAACACACACTGGGGTCTTGATCAACCCCGGTGGGCCGCCCTTGGCGAGGGTGTCTAGTTACCAAACGGCCGAAACACCTGACGACCCAATGGGTAACTACTGATGATTGTGTTCTCTAAAAAACATTTCTCACCATGGGATTCTACTGTAATGGAACCTAACACCTAGGGTTGCTTTCCATTATAGATTCTCCCTGTTAACTTAGGACCTCTTCTTCTTCTTCTCTCTACATCCCATCGGACCACATACCACATACTGGCTATCTTCCCCTTTTACTCAGCTCTCTGGCTTTTGTAGTTCACTTAGGTTTCAACTGGTGGCCTATTACCCACTTACCCATTACCCCCATTTTCATTTCACGGGTAGGTAACCCTAAAGCTCATTTGGGGCTACTAATATATACTATTCTGTCCCTATCGGGTCGTAACTCGGACGGCGCTGAGTCGGGTCTGGTGGCCTTCGCACCGCTCGGCACGGCGACTCGCTCGGCTAGCGCCTCGCTCGGCGGTGCCTCACGGAGCTCATGGCCACCAGACACGGCGCGCCTCCGTCATTTGTCTCAGTTTTCTCTGGCCAATACTCACTGCAGCGGACTTCCCCCGCCCCCTCCTTAGGCCCCCACCCTTGCAGCCACTTCTGATACCCTGACCATTCTATAACTCTGACCCTGACCTTAACCCAACTCTGTACTCTAACCTTAACCTCAACCCTATCCCTAACCCTAACCCTAAACCTAACCCTTACCCTAACCTTAACCTTAACCTTAACCTAATCCTAACCTTAACCTAACCCTAACCCTAACCTTAACCTAACCCTAACCCTAACCCTAACCTTAACCTTAACCTAACCCTAACCCTTACCCTAACCTTAACCTTAACCTTAACCTTAACCTAACCCTAACCTTAACCTTAACCTAACCCTAACCCTAACCTTAACCTAACCCTAACCCTAACCTTAACCTAACCCTAACCCTTACCCTAACCTTAACCTTAACCTTAACCTTAACCTTAACCCTAACCCTTCTCTCACCCTTTCCCTTAAGGTCGGTGGCCGGTTGGTCTCACTGGCCGCTGATCTGTTTTCCCCGTTAAACTCTCACCCTTTCCCTTAAGGTCGGTGGCCGGTTGGTCTCACTGGCCGCTGATCTGTTTTCCCCTTAAACTCTCACCCTTTCCCTTAAGGTCGGTGGCCGGTTGGTCTCACTGGCCGCTGATCTGTTTTCCCCGTTAAACTCTCACCCTTTCCCTTAAGGTCGGTGGCCGGTTGGTCTCACTGGCCGCTGATCTGTTTTCCCCGGTAAACTCTCACCCTTTCCCTTAAGGTCGGTGGCCGGTTGGTCTCACTGGCCGCTGATCTGTTTTCCCCGGTAAACTCTCACCCTTTCCCTTAAGGTCGGTGGCCGGTTGGTCTCACTGGCCGCTGATCTGTTTTCCCCGGTAAACTCTCACCCTTTCCCTTAAGGTCGGTGGCCGGTTGGTCTCACTGGCCGCTGATCTGTTTTCCCCGGTAAACTCTCACCCTTTCCCTTAAGGTCGGTGGCCGGTTGGCCTCACTGGCCGCTGATCTGTTTTCTCCCTGGTGCGTAGGGTAAGCCAGCTCTCTTAAAATCCCTCTTTCTCCCCTGGAGTGTAGATGGACATCGATTGACGGGGTAAGTCCTAGTCTGACGAGTAGTCTTGAGAAGATGGGCGTGCACTTACATTCCTCCGGCCTGAGGTTGCAAGGAACTACTGATTATTGCACTGGACATGTTCAGTATGATTGCTTGTAATCGGCCACGCACCGGTTGTTCTCCCGGGGGACGGCTCTGCCATATAAAACCTACCCAGCCAGACCATGCCTTGAAGATGAACGTTTCTCTAGGCAGCGTTCTTGGACGTTCATAGCCTCTCTCGGGGGATCACACTTATAGTTTTCCCTTCATTATTACCTCCCGTAACTATTCTTATGCTTTCCTGTTCTATCCTTTAAACTTTAACCCTTAACGATTACCCTCAATTTTACCTTTCATTTCTTTCAACTCGACACCCCCTACTTCACATTCTACGAACCTTAACACCCTTACCCCCTTTCTAACCCATACCCTGACCATTCTATAACTCTGACCCTGACCTTAACCCAACTCTGTACTCTAACCTTATACAGCGAGTTTTTTATTCCTATGATGGGAGGGAATTTGGAGCGCTGTGATTGGTTGTCAGTGGAGTAGGAAGCGCTGGGTCTGTGTTTTGGACCGCACACAAGTGTTTATGCCTACTAGTACTCTATGACTAGTACTAACCCTATCTCTAACTCTAACCTAAACATAACCGCAAGCAGGGGAGCAACGCATCCCTCACCAACCTTAATCCAAAAACTATTAACGTACCCCTCACCAACCTTAATCCAAAAACTATTAAAAAATCCGCGGTAGTAAAAGATGTGGCGGAGCGGTAAAACGAGCGCTCCTAAACCTGAGCCACCCTAGGAATAAAAAACTAGCATACAGCGCATGGTGTCGGTGTGTGTTTGTTTACAAGTCAGATAGACGGCCATGCTGTACCAGTTTACTGTTATGTGGCTTATTTCTACCCTATAATGTTTTCAGATACATATTTTAGCGTGATGATTAAATTGAAACCGAGTAATACACTGTCTGGATGTTATCTTGAATGGGAATAAAAACGGAGGATTTCTGTAATCAGTAGCAGCTGTGCTGGACGGATGCGGAGACTGGGGAATGTCCGTTACTACTTGAATTAAACGGGTGAGCTTCATTTTTATTGACTTTTATCGATGTGGGCGTCGACACGTCATCACGCAGCACGTTTTCGTTTTCAGGAAGTAATACAAAATATATAGACTTTTGATATAAAACACACAAAAATGAGAATTTGCCCATTTTTTTGGCATCCATTGTTACGTATGCCCATATGATGACCACGGATATGGTCTAAAAGTGTGAAAAACGTATTTTTCATTTCACTACACCTTTAATCGGCGAGCGACACCAAACATTTGCAAATTTGCACAGTAATACTAAAATCCTCAGTGTTAATTTAACTCTGAGAGGGTGATCATAGTTTTTTTTAAAAGAACACTGAATTGTATCATAATGTTAGAAGAATACCGGTAGTCCACACATACTCTTCATCACCCCCATGTTCCTCAGTTCGTTCCTGTTTCTCACTGTGTGTGTGTGTGTGTGTCAAACGGAGTAGACCCAGCAGCAGTGATGGATTCTGGGTTAGAACCAGAACCTCAGGCAGGTGGAGGAGTACCAAAGACTGTGAGACGCTCCCCAAGACTGTCTTCTGGTGTAAGTGTGTACTGTGTGTGTGTGTGTGTGTGTGTGTGTGTCATGATCACTGAAATAAGGGGGACACCGTTATTGTTTGTCCCCACAATTTCAGGTATTATAGAATCATAGTTTATAATATTTAAAAATGTGGTGCCATAAAAAGGGATTTTCTTTTTGCGAGCAGGGCTTTATACTGTATACAGTATAAATACAAATACTGCTTCCATTTAGAGTGAGTGGCGTGTTGATTACCATGACACTGCGGAGGCACTAAATGCAAAACCCATCACCTGTACTCAAATGTAATGTGGCCGGGCCGGCCCAGTGGTCCGGGCACCTAGGCTGCTACTCCCGATCCCGACGACCTTTGCTGCGTGGCAGATAAATGTATAGATTGCATCCAGACTCCAGGGATTTTAGAACCAGTGGATGTCATCTAGGTCGTCCTCAAACGAGCCCTCCATCGTCGTTTCCAGTCATCCCGGTTCTCCATACATCTGACCAGTTCGTTGGTACATTGTGCTCCTGCGTCGTTCTTGATTACATCCACGTATGTTAGCGTGGGACGTCCTCGTGACCGGTGCCCGTTTTACTATTGTTTATGCCTAATGTGGTCAAGCTTTTAATCCAGTCATTAAACGGCATTTCTAGCACAGCCACTGTTGACTGATGAGCTGGACCTGTACAATTAGCCCTTCGCTAAGTCCCTCCCCAACCCGTCCTTGTCCAATAGGCACGTTAGCAGCGAAGAGACAGGTCAAGCTGTCCTTCTCACCCATTGAGATGCATGTTAAATGACGGGATTTCTCCATATAAATAATGGATCATTTCAGAAGCAAAACCTTCAAAATGTCTTCTACTTCTAGTCAACCAGGCCTGCAGTAGGCTACGCACTGGGCAAATGTGCATGACATTATTTAAATAAACTAGAAATATGAGGAAATGACAGAGGGAGAAATCAACTTTTAACAACTGCCCGATAGGAGTTTTCATGTTGCGCGGTAAGACTACGGACTACTGTGTGTGTGTGTGTGTGTGTGTGTGTGTGTGTGTGTGTGTGTGTGTGTGTGTGTGTGTGTGTGTGTGTGTGTGTGTGTGTGTGTGTGTGTGTGTGTGTGTGTGTGTGTGTGTGTTGCAGATCTACCACCTCACAACGCACGGTGCTGTGACACATTGTGAGCTTGTAAATAGGCAATTTCTGAAAGTCTGCACACCAATTTACTGCTCCCAGTTGTATCTTTACTTGAAAGTGGTGGTAACATTTCGATCACAAGTGTGTGGGGGATCACATTATTCTAATCCAATGTGTTTGTGTGTGTTTCAGGGTCTAGACAACAAACAGCCTGCCAGTGGAACAGGTTTAGTCTATGGCGACACCGGGCACAAATGGGTCTGGGATCCCAGGTAATAAACTTGTGCATGGCTGAGTGTGGGTGGGCGACACTGAAGCAGCCCTCGTCAGTAGTTAACAACCTTTAGATTAGCAGTAATGCAAACAGACCATCTATTTTAGTGATGTTAGACCCGAGTTCAGCCTTGATGATAGAATATTGTCTCTTGCTGTCTCATTAGAATATTGTCTCTGTCTGTCTCGTGATTATTGTCTCTGTCTGTTTCCAGTCACCCAGTGACTGCCAGAGTCACATCCATCATGGAGGAGTTGGAGAGACAAGGACTGTGGTCTCGCTGTGTCTCTCTGGAGGTCTGATATTCATCAATACATGACTAGGTCATGCTTGTTTGATTGGATCATGATTGACTGATTGGTTCATGATGGGTTGATTTAATTATTTAAAAGGGTCCCCACTGTGGCACCAGCTAGTCATCCTAGGGGTCTGACT
>NC_136807.1:31783234-31873234 GCF_951216825.1 Electrona antarctica
TCAAGCCGATCTCAGAGTCCTCATCGTTGACTGGGACGTCCACCATGGCAACGGAACACAGCACATCTTCGACGAGGACAAGAGGTGAGGCTGAAACCAGACAGTAGAGTTAGGGTTGGGGTCCCCAAGCCGATATTTCGGTATTTTCTTTTAGGGTTTTTGACAACATCAGCATCAGTGTTTATTTCACAGATGTGGCGATGCCACAATGAAAGTGGATCTTTCATCCAAGTTATGATTTAGTGCAACATGATTAAAATGTTGTACTACCTGCACATGTGCCCCTCAAGGGGGCCCGGACCCCGGGTTGGGAAACAGAAACACTGATGTAAAGTATCATAATAGAATGTAATAATAATAGTTATGTTGTTGTAGAAGGTGGTCTACTGGCTGAAGGTGAAGTGTTGAGGGAAACAGACGACGACGAGTCTGCTGGACTGACAACCGGTTTGGTTTATGACCCGAAGATGATGGAACATCTTAATATGAGGGACAGGTGTGTGTGTGTGCGTGTGCGCGTGTCAGCATTTGTATTGGTACATTTTCCATTCTGTGACTCTTGTCCTTCATTTCTTTTTTTCTTTCTTTCTGTCTCTGTGTCTCTTTGTCTCTCTCTAGTCATCATGCTGAACAGCCTCAGAGGATTTCTAGGATTTTCTCAAAGCACGAAGAGCTAGGATTGGTTGAACGTTGTCAACGGATACCATCCCGTCTGGCAACCGAGAAGGAACTGGCCATGTGCCATGGGTACACACAATGCACGCACACACAGGCACACATGTATTTTATACTCTGTGGTACAGTGTATAGCTGTGATTCTTCTGATATTAATCTGAACTAGTAGATTAGTAGATGTAAAATAAATTAATAAAATTCATCTGAACTAATCATTTTAGATTATTTGAGAAAATATATATTAATCTGAACTAGTAAATGTAAAATAATTTCCTTGCAAAATGTTGTGGGGGAGGATAAAACATTTGTGTGTGTGTGTGTGTGTGTGTGTGTGTGCGTGTGCGTGTGCGTGTGCGTGTGCGTGTGCGTGTGCGTGTGCGTGTGCGTGTGTGTGTGTGTGTGTGTGTAGTCCGTCTCTTATCTCCCTGATAAAGTCTTCAGAGGAGATGCAGGCCAGAGACTTGCATCGCCTGGAACAGCGGTTAGACTCTATTTTTGTCAACAACCAGAGTTACCAGTGTGCCCTGCTGGCTGCTGGGAGCTGCTTCAACATGGCCCAGCACATTCTAACTGGGAAGGTAACAAGACAACCAAACACACTGTACAGAACATTCTAACTGAAGAGTTGTCTATTTTTACACAACCATGTTGGAACCGTGTGGACGTATGCATCAGTATGCCTCTATCTGTCTCTCTGACTGTCTTTGTCTCTCTGTCTGCCTCTGACTGACTCTCTTGTCTGTCTCTTCAGGTGTATAACGGCGTAGCTATCGTCCGTCCTCCTGGACATCACGCCGAGAGAGACACAGCTTGTGGTTTTTGTTTCTTCAACACGGCCGCCCTCGCTGCGCGCTACGCCCAGTCCCTCACCGTCAATCTCAGAGTCCTCATCGTGGACTGGGACGTCCACCATGGCAACGGAACCCAGCACATCTTCGAGGAGGACAAGAGGTGA
This sequence comes from Electrona antarctica, assembly GCF_951216825.1. Lineage (NCBI taxonomy): Eukaryota > Metazoa > Chordata > Actinopteri > Myctophiformes > Myctophidae > Electrona > Electrona antarctica. The sequence goes on from NC_136807.1 coordinate 31,784,865, forward strand.
GGCTGAAACCAGACAGTAGAGTTAGGGTTGGGGTCCCCAGCCCAAAAGGTTGATAACTTCTGATTTATGTGATAACTAACCCTAAAGTGTGTTGACTAGGGTTTCATGCCTTTTACTCTGATCTTACACTTGTATGTCGTTCTGGATGAGAGTGCTGTATAAATGCCTAAATTGTATAATATACAATATTACAAATAGTTATATTATATCTCTCTATAAATGCACCACGTCTCTGTGTACGTGTGTGTACATACGTATGTCTGTAATCCACGTAACTCGAAAACTGTTCGCCCCACCAACTTCAAATTCGACACACGCGTTCCACACCCTCACAGGGTGTCGAGTCCGTCGGATAGCCGGTTGTCCAGAACCAGCACAAGTTGCATTGTTCTCTCTCTCTCTTTCAGTGTTCTTTACATCTCCCTCCATCGTTATGACCACGGAAAATTCTTCCCCGGCCGCGACTACGCAGGCTGTAATAAGGTGGGAATCGGCCAGGGGAAGGGGTTTAATGTCAACATTCCGTGGAACGACAAACCAATGGGAGATCCCGAATACCTGGCCGCCTTTCACGCTGTTGTCATGCCAATCGCCAGAGAGGTACAAATCCTACACTCCACTCACACCAGAGCTGTTAGGGGTGGGGCAGGTGTGTGCTAGCAGCCAGCCACCACTGGGCTCCGCCAAACTTTGGTCAACTCAACTGTCACTGCATGATTTTCTCTGTATGTATTTGTAATTCTATTTTACCAGCGATACGGGTGGCTGTGTGCTCAAAGCCCACGGGCCCCAACGCAATTGCATTGTCTGTGTCACGCTAGTTACGCCCCTGGTATAGTCATAATCTCTGTTTGTAGTTTAATCCAGGTCTAGTCATAATCTCTGTTTGTAGTTTAATCCAGGTCTAGTCATCATCTCTGTTTGTAGTTTAATCCAGATCTAGTCATCATCTCGGCTGGGTTTGATGCAGCGAGGGGAGACCCCCTGGGAGGGTATCAGGTTACACCTGAAGGATACGCCCACATGACTCACCTCCTCATGTCATTGGCCGGAGGGAAGGTCCTCGTCATCCTGGAGGTATGCGAGCACACACACACACACACACACACACACACACACACACATGCAAGATAGTCAGTCTACTGGCGATGACAAAGATGAGACTATTTACAACCTTGCTTCTTTTGTGTGTGTCTCCCTCCCTCTCTCTCTCTAGGGGGGGTATAACTTGCAGGCCATCTCTGACTCCATGGCGATGTGTACCCGTGTATTGCTAGGAGACGTCCCTCCTCCTCTAGCATCTCTGGCCCCCCCTCACCAGGCCGCTGCCTCTGTGATTAACGAGGTCATCGGCTATCACCATCAATACTGGTCATCGCTGCGGATACTCAGTGAGGACTGTGTGTTTATGTGCCAAAATATGGCAACTAGAAATGCACTCTGTCCAGCTGCCAACTTGCGCTTCGTTCCCTATATATACGTTTGAAACTCAAATGTCTTCATCCACATATGTCCGTTTATAGATAAACATACATAGTTACGTCAGCCGCAGGATATCTGCGACTGGCACCCATGAATCCAGCTCACCTGCTACCAACTCTACCAGCCTGTAGGCTGAGCAGGTATCACATGGCATGGTCCTAAAAATATATTTTATTTAAATATATTAAAAAACAATTGACATTTAGAAGGGCCTGTCAGCTCAAACCCACAATGAAATACTTTGTTGTCAAGATTGTTGTGCACAAACATCAGTAGCATTTCAAAGTTATATACAAAAGCAAACCCTACAAATTCCATTTTCCCTCCATTTCCCATCCCAAGTATGTTTGACTTATGTCTTATTGTATGTAACGCCTGAGCCTCTATTCTAAACCCCCCTAAGGTACATTTTTAAACAAATTTCAGCAATTTCATTTTTTTGGTGTGTAGATCTTGTTGCGCTGGACATTTTGAAAGTGGCTCTCAAGTCCAAAAAGTGTGGGCATCCCTGTGTTACACAACGAAAGTCAAGAACTAGTGTGTTTGTCTGTTTATTTTCTATTGATATATCACCAGAATAGTGGTGCCTTTAAACAGAACATAGCTATAGCCAGTCACTAGTCGCTCTTATTTTGTTTTATTTAATGTTACTGATTGAAATTACTTACTGTTTGTACTGTATTTTAACTCTGTCCTCCTGTAGGCAAACGCAGCGTTGAAGAACCTCAGTATGGGAATATCCATGACGCGGATTTCAGGTACAGGAGTTTCAGGGAGTTTACCAAAAACGCTGAGCTTCATGTTCTGTTAGAGCGTAATTATCAGCTTGATAAGGAAATCGCTGAGTGGGAGCGGGAGCCGGAACGGGAGCCGGAGCCGGAGCCGGAGCCAAACGGATCGAATCGGATTAAACGTGGCCAGTAGTGGTATCGGACTGAGACTGATACTGAGCATCTTATGTCTTTAATTGCATGATGTGTCTGTGTGTTATAGAGCTGTTAAACACATCGGGCTGTGTTCTGGACTAAATTGCTTCTATAAAGATTTATGGACCAGAACTATTGGGTTGACTTTTCAAACAGACAGACAGGGGCCTTTTGATCTACCAGCTGTTAGGCTTAGGTTTAAGTGTCTTGCTCAGGGACACTTCAACATGTAGACTCACTTTCAACATGTAGACTCACTATGGCAGCCCGCAGAGCACCCAAAACATCTCTGTAACATATACAGTAGCACCTGTATACTGTAGCACCTGTATCGCACCAGTCTGCAGATAAACACGCACAACTGATTTGTTCTTATGACTTTGTCTTCTAATCAGCGTTGTTGACAGTGTTGAGAGTAACTGACTTTATGTCATATTGGCATTGAAGTCATGATGTGTTCCACCTATTCCAAAGAGTATTTATTGTACGCCTGGCCTTTTTGTATTGAAACAAATTGGGGTAGAAATGTCAGCTTCATTCAATATGTAATATTGTGTGCCCTAAGGGAAGTAGCACTCAAAAATGGGTTACAAAATGGTGGGATAAAAAAGAAGAAAGAGGATACAAATGGAAAAGAAACCAAATGTCACTTTTTAGAGGAGTGTATAAAGTCTGCTACAGCTTATTAACAAACATGAAATGTGGCACCTGGGAGGGGTGTCATGAAAACACAACATGCCAGATGTCACTAACCATTGCCAATGAGCACAGAGATTTGGGGTCCTATAGTTATGTACCTGCACTTGAATAAAACATATTTCTGCTCCCATAAACTTCTAGCCAAACCACAAAATGTAATTGTTGGTCTGCCTGAACTTGTCTTTGACCTTATGGTTTTCTTGGCCTGGAAAGATGGTTAATTAACATGGTCACAGAGACATATTAAGAAATCAAAGCCACTGTCGAGATTTAGCACAATAGTAACGACTGATTTGTAAAGCTACAGTATGGGGCAGCGAAGCAAATTGACAGCAATGCTAGCCAGTTTACAACTGGTATGTGAAGTGCCATATTAATCAATGCACACTTACTGTCACTGTAATTATCTCTTCCACTGCTACAACCCTATAAAGCTTTTCCTCTTAAACCAGCTGCCAAATACAGTAACTGAAGATGCTGCGTGAATTCTCCAAATGTCTTTTATCTGTAATTGTCACTAACTAGGAAACCTGCTACATGGTTGACAGACGCTATTGGAGGTACAATGTGCCTTGATGGCAACATGTACAGTATGTATGAAGTGTTCAACTTTGTAATATGCCATGCAAGGCATTTCTTCCATGCAATATGAAAAGAAAAACAAAAAAAACAAAGCTTTTATGAATTAGTGTTATTATATTCTCATGAATGTATGTAAATATTGTACATGCATCTGAAAGAAGAACAAATATATTCTTCTAATCATTTCTGCAGTTATATGAAAAGAATTTCTACAAATATGTAAAGAAAGTGTAAATGACATGATAATTCAATATATATATTGTAAAAATTGTAACTTACGCTTTTTTGCCAGGGGTTTACAAAGCACATCCCATGTGTTACACAAAGGTCATGAATATTAATGAATGACATTTCTCCCATGAAAATGTGTTAAACATTTAATTGATTGGATGGCATACGTATGCAAGATTTCAAAGTAAAATATCTTTAGACGATTTTGAATTACAGCACAATGCATCGTGAAATATGACAACTCACTTAATGTGCTACAGTATGTAAATATAATTATTACAGTTATATGTAAACACATGACAATTCAATGTGTGCTATGTAAACTCCATACAAAGAAGAAGCCAAAAGTTACATAAAATGTTCTATTTTTGTTTGCTTTGTTCTACTACATGAATGCATTTACAAATAAAAATAAAAAACTTAAATAAACCTGGTGTTTCTGTTTGATTTGAGTGGATTGGAAATCATAATATGCCGTATCAATTCCAGTTGTTTCTATGGCTTATACTGACCTGATGAAGATTATGTGAGATCGAAACGTTGTCTTTAATAAAGTTCCTAAATATGGTGTGAGGGCCCTACCTCCTTCCATCTATGTTAAATGAAACATAATAATAATTCCCAAAATGAAGAAAATAATAAATTGTGTTTACATGAAGGTTAATCAACTATACAGTATCGTGACATATTTGATGCATTTATTATTCTACAGGACGTGTCTCATTAATTTACTATAATGCCTAATATTAGCCACGCCACCCCTGTATGTCATTATAGGCACAATTTCCGGGGGGGAAATAAACAAAATGCTTGAGTGGTTAAAGGGGAATACCACTCATTTTCAACATTTTACTATGTCATTAATATACCTTTGAGCTGTTGTGTGGACATAATACAAATTCTGTGTTTCCTAGAACTGGAGGTATGAAAAAAATCATTAACATTGATACACCAGGCCTCCGTCGCGTGCGTCAAAAAACGCACCGGTTCAATTTGAATGCACGCGTTAATGTCACGCAACGCGGGCAGTGGAGCCACCCTTCATTGATTAAAAAGGGAACATTCCCTGACGGTTACGGAGACGCGACGCTGACGCGCCCGGTGGAGCCCCGGTGTTAGGCTTAAAATAAATAAAACAACGATATAGCAGAGAGAAACGCATGCTTGGATTGGTCTCAATTATTTTATTTAACAATAAGCAACAATTGTTGCTTTGACCCAATCCGCCCAATTGTAGCAGCCTTCATGATATGGAGGGCTAAAACTGCCATAACTAAAAATAAATACATAAATGTGATAATACATAAATAAATGCAAAAATAAATAAATATATGCAAAGAAATGTATAAATCAATAAATAAATAGGCAAATAAATATAGAAATTAATAATTAAATGTATTTATGTGTTTTAATTATGTACACATTTAAATACGTATTTAAATACACATTTAAATACGCATTTAAATGTACATTTAAATACACATTTAAATGCACATTTAAATACGTATTTAAATACACATTTAAATACGCATTTAAATGTACATTTAAATACACATTTAAATGCACATTTAAATGTACATTTAAATATGCATTTAAATACGCATTTAAATACACATTTAAATGCACATTTAAATGTGTATTTCAAGCTGCTTTCCCTAAGGGTGTATTTCATTAACTGTATGTTAATGAGGGGGCGTGTCTTTCCTATTGAAGGCGTGTCTTTCCTATTCAGCCATTAGCAATCTAACCCAGAGCAATCAAACACCAAAAAATCCCATCCAGCCACTAGCATATAGTTTGGGATTGTTCCTTTCATTTTAGTTTAGTTTGTTTTGAATATATATATATATTATAAAATAAGTAATTGGCATCAAAATGTACTTAAAGTACCCAGAGTAAAAGTAGGCTACTCAATATGCAGAATGTCCCAAATGTATAAAAATATTTTGAAAATAGCAGATCTCCCAATACAAGGCTCACAATGTGTCGCATCGGAGCCCATGTGAGCTTGTAGATCGGCTATTTTCAAATGCCCGAAATCTATATAGGGCTATTGTATGTACGTTTTTTAATAATAATCTAAATCTAAAAAATAATACAATACAATACAATACAATACAATACAATACAATATAATATAATATAATATATAATATAATATATAATATAATATATAATATAATATATAATACAATATAATATAATAAAAAATATAATAAATCAATTAAATAAATGTAATAACGAGTATTGGTATTGGCAAATACTCAAATAAAGTACCAGTAAGACCTCCTTGCACACATCCACCTGGGTGACGGCAGACTGCTGGACGAGCGCTGGCGCTTTGGCATGAGGGGTTGATGGAATTCATTCTGTACTGGCCATATATGGAGCGTGTCTTGAGTGTACAGGGTTTGATGAGGTCAGAGGTCAGATCAACATATAGAATGTCACTGTCAGACAGGTCAACTCTATATATGGAGATGTAAGGGTGGCAGCGGGGGCAGTGTCTTGAGTGTTTGATGAGGGCCCAGCATGGAGCCGGGCCTAAGTACAAAAGGACTAGTGAACTTTTATCGCTGTATAATTGAAAGTGTCTTAACTGGCTGTATCACAGTATGGTACGGTAACACGACCGCTCAGGACCGCAACAGGTTGCAGAGGACCGTTAAAACAGCAGCTAAAATCATCGGTAACACAGAACTACCCAGTCTCCACAACATCTACAACACTCGTTGTATGAAAAAAGCCCACAACATCATCAAAGACACCAGCCATCCCGCAAATACCCTGTTCAAACAACTCCCTTCCAAAAAACGCTACCAGAGCATCAAATCTCGCACCACCCGTCTCAGCAACAGTTTCTTCCCCCAGGCAGTCAGGCTGCTGAACAGCTGACCTTTAACTGTATTGCACTGTTTTGTCACCCACTTTCACTTTGTCTGTGTTTTTGTATTTTTCTTTGCACTATAGATGTTTGTCTATGTCCTGTGTTATAAGACTGAGAATGCTCTGAGCAAAATGATTTTCATTGTATTTATACTTATTATTATTATTTATACTACTATACATATGACAAATAAACCTGAACCTGAACCTGAACCTGAACCTGAGCCTTAATCTTCGGGCCTGTTGAATGGACAGGTATCAGTCAAAAGGGAGACATCGAAGTGGAAGGACAGATGTAGAAGGATCAACATATGGAATGTCAGAACAGGTCAGCTCCAAAGAGATCTAAGGGTTTGAGGTCAGATGTAGAGTGGCTGGCCGGCTCCATATATGCAGATCTAGGTAATGATCCAGTCTTCTCCATGTATGCTTATCCAGGGTTTGATTAGGTCAGTGTCATGATCTTCATATATGGAGATGGCCATATGGATGGAGACGTTATGTCACGAGGCGTGATGTCAGATGTGGAGTTGCTGGCCGGCTCCATATATGCAGATCTAGGTAATGATCCAGTCTTCTCCATGTATGCTTATCCAGGGTTTGATTAGGTCAGTGTCATGATCTTCATATATGGAGATGGCCATATGGATGGAGACGTTATGTCACGAGGCGTGATGTCACGAGGCATGATGTCACGAGGTGTGATGTCACAAGGTGTGATGTCACGAGGCGTGGACTGATAACTATATATGGAGGTGTGCCACTGACTGACTGACTAACGGGATATGCAGGTTTTCATAGTAAACTGTGTATATCTCAAAGAATACCTCAAAATTGTAGCCTACTTAAGTAAATGTACTTAGTTATTTTCCACCACTGCAAATACAATGCTAAAAATATTGAACCCAAGAAAGGGTTTGATTGATTGATTGATTGATTGATTGATTGATTGAAAATTGTATTCACAGTTTGTAGAATTTGGGTACATTTCAAACCAGAAAAAACACTAAGACTTGTTTACATCACTGTCCTCCATTTTCAATTCATCAGAACGATGAGTAACAGGGTTAAAGGTCAAGTGGACACTAAGTGGACACTTGGAACTGGGCATTAGGGATGTGTGGGCAGTAGGTACAGGGTTGCAGTTTTGGCACCTTGGTCGAGTACCTTTGACCTCAGTAGCCTACATTTTATTCTCAGTAGTAATTCTCAGTGGGACAACTGGGCACCTGGACAACTGGGCACTGGTGGGCAGTTTTTTGGCACCTTGATTGAGTACCTTTGACCTCAGTACATTTTATTCTCAGTAGTAACATTCTTCTTGTGTGCAGTGAGATTAAGTAGACCTAAATTGGACATTATATCTCTGATTGCACACTGTATGCCCAGGCAAACATATTAATGCAAACATTTTGTAAGTCTTCTTCAGATGTCAAGGTTTAACTTTTTAAAGCATTTTACACACCATTGTATACTGCTCACCTGTGGTGTACACCTGTGGTGTACCTATAGCACCTAGCAGCATGCAAAAACGTAAGGTTAAACTGTCATGATTTATGTCTTATCTGCTTGACTCATTGGCGAAACAATCATCTATGTAAGCATGCAACCATGATACCATGACCAACTAAATACCGGTACTTTATCTGAGAGACTAAACGTCTCGTGCGCAATGATATTTATATAATTTATACATGCTCTGTTTCTTGTTCATTCTGTTAACATCCTTGTCATATCTGCTATATAGGCACGTTATGTGTAGGCTGTTCAATACTGTATATTTCTCTGTGTCTATCTAATAAACTAGATTACTAGAATGTATGTGCAGTATGTGCAATACGGCCTGGTGTTTATTGTCTCCACCAGGCCGAAGGCATGGGGAGAGAGTATGTTTTGCACTCCGTCCGTGTGTGTGTGTGTCCGTCCGTCCGTCCGTCCTTCCGTCCGTCCGTTACCAGCTAATCTCCGGCACCGTTAACCCGTTCACATTGTTTACCTAAAACTGCACCGATCTGTGTGAAACGTTGCATGCACACTCCCTAGAGGCCAAGGACAAACCTTTGACCTGCATTTTCCACATCTGCCTTTTATAGCGCCACCAGGAGGCCGGATTTTGTAAAACACATTTTTGGATATTACTCCTCCAGATTCTGTCCAAAAATCGTTACACAGTATCTCTATGGTCATGTGCTCAAGTCGGATCTGTCCGATATTTCATATTCCATCCTAATTGGCTATTATTGGCTTTCACAGTTTGCAAGATTGCCCCGTTTTGAACAAAAGCCTCAAATCATGAACGCAGCATGCAATTTACGTCAAATCTTTCACACATTTTCTTACTAGGCTGAGGAATATATCCCACCCTTTTCACATTGGCCTGTTATAGCGCCACCAACAGCTTGATTTTTGCAAAACACATTTTTGGAACAAAATGCCTCAAATCATCCAATTGCCATCAAAGGCAAACATATTACTTATTTATATTACTCCTAAAAATTTTGCCAAACATCTCACACAGTCCTATCCTCCTGGTGGAGACCTGTGCCCAAAAGGGCACTTTTTCTAGTTGACATATGTTCTCCGTGCCTGCGACTCATCTGATCCTCAACCAACCTTGGTTTAGATGGAGACTGTAGGGACCATTCAGATGGTCAACCCAAATCACACATAAAATGATTCTTTGCTGTTGCTGGTGAGGGTACGAAGATGGCACAGAGCATGGCAGCCAACTGTTTGTTAACTTGGGGGTGCCTAGCAGCCTAGTTGTCAAATCCTTTTGAGAAATTTGATGTACAAGACTGTGAGCATAATATGCTCATATGATGTGGGGCCTAGATGTAGGTTGGACTGATTTTATGTTTTTCGTTTTTTAATTTATCTTACTGGAGCGGTGCCCGTGGGGCAAGGCCTACATGGAACGATGCAAGTTGAAAATGCATGCGCCACCCAGTTACTACTTGCGCAAGCAGAGCGTGCAAGTATTGTGGCCGTGCTGGTACGAATGTACGTATGCTCGGAGGTATATACTGTATACTGATGTTGATGGTGACGTGATTAACATATGTTTCAAATTGAAACATATGTTAATCACGTCACCATAGTCTCCATCTAAACCAAGGTTGGTTGAGGATCAGATGAGTCGCAGTCACGGAGAACATATGTCAATAAACACCAGGCCGTATTGCACATACTGCACATACATTCTAGTAATCTAGTTTATTAGATAGACACAGAGAAATATACAGTATTGAACAGCCTACACATAACGTGCCTATATAGCAGATATGACAAGGATGTTAACAGAATGAACAAGAAACAGAGCATGTATAAATTATATAAATATCATTGCGCACGAGACGTTTAGTCTCTCAGATAAAGTACCGGTATTTAGTTGGTCATGGTATCATGGTTGCATGCTTACATAGATGATTGTTTCGCCAATGAGTCAAGCAGATAAGACATAAATCATGACAGTTTAACCTTACGTTTTTGCATGCTGCTAGGTGCTAGGTACACCACAGGTGTACACCACAGGTGAGCAGTATACAATGGTGTGTAAAATGCTTTAAAAAGTTAAACCTTGACTGAAGAAGACTTACAAAATGTTTGCATTAATATGTTTGCCTGGGCATACTTGTGCAATCAGAGATATAATGTCCAATTTAGGTCTACTTAATCTCACTGCACACAAGAAGAATGTTACTACTGAGAATAAAATGTACTGAGGTCAAAGGTACTCAATCAAGGTGCCAAAAAACTGCCCACCAGTGCCCAGTTGTCCAGTTATCCTACCCCTAGGTGCCCAGTTGTCCCACTGAGAATTACTACTGAGAATAAAATGTAGGCTACTGAGGTCAAAGGTACTCGACCAAGGTGCCAAAACTGCGACCCCGTACCTACTGCCCACACATCCCTAATGCCCAGTTCCAAGTGTCCACTTAGTGTCCACTTGACCTTTAACCCTGTTACTCATCTTTCTGATGAATTGAAAATGGAGGACAGTGATGTAAACAAGTCTTAGTGTTTTTTCTGGTTTGAAATGTACCCAAATTCTACAAACTGTGAATACAATTTTCAATCAATCAATCAATCAATCAATCAATTAATCAATCAATCAATCAAACCCTTTCTTGGGTTCAATATTTTTAGCATTGTATTTGCAGTGGTGGAAAATAACTAAGTACATTTACTTAAGTAGGCTACAATTTTGAGGTATTCTTTGAGATATACACAGTTTACTATGAAAACCTGCATATCCCGTTAGTCAGTCAGTCAGTGGCACACCTCCATATATAGTTATCAGTCCACGCCTCGTGACATCACACCTTGTGACATCACACCTCGTGACATCATGCCTCGTGACATCACGCCTCGTGACATAACGTCTCCATCCATATGGCCATCTCCATATATGAAGATCACGACACTGACCTAATCAAACCCTGGATAAGCATACATGGAGAAGACTGGATCATTACCTAGATCTGCATATATGGAGCCGGACAGCAACTCTACATCTGACCTCAAACCTCAAACCCTTAGATCTCTATGGAGCTGACCTGTTCTGACATTCCATATGTTGATCCTTCTCCATCTGTCCTTCCACTTCGATGTCTCCCTTTTGACTGATACCTGTCCATTCAACAGGCCCGAAGATTAAGGCCCGGCTCTACTGCTGGGCCCTCATCAAACACTGTACACTCAAGACAATGCCCCCGCTGCCACCCTTACATCTCCATGTATAGAGTTGACCTGTCTGACAGTGACATTCTATATGTTGATCTGACCTCTGACCTCATCAAACCCTGTACACTCAAGACACGCTCCATATATGGCCAGTACAGAATTAATTCCATCAACCCCTCATGCCAAAGCGCCAGCGCTCGTCCAGCAGTCTGCCGTCACCCAGGTGGATGTGTGCAAGGAGGTCTTACTGGTACTTTATTTGAGTATTTGCCAATACCAATACTCGTTATTACATTTATTTATTATATTTTATATTGTATTGTATTGTATTGTATTGTATTGTATTGTATTGTATTGTATTGTATTGTATTGTACTGTATTGTATTATTTTTAGATTTAGATTATTATTAAAAAACGTACATACAATAGCCCTATATAGATTTCGGGCATTTGAAAATAGCCGATCTACAAGCTCACATGGGCTCACACATTGTGAGCCTTGTATTGGGAGATCTGCTATTTTCAAAATATTTGTATACATTTGGGAAATTCTGCATATTGAGTAGCCTACTTTTACTCTGGGTACTTTAAGTACGTTTTGATGCCAATTACTTATTTTAAAATATATATATATTCAAAACAAACTAAACTAAAATGAAAGGAACAATCCCAAACTATATGCTAGTGGCTGGATGGGATTTTTTGGTGTTTGATTGCTCTGGGTTAGATTGCTAATGGCTGAATAGGAAAGACACGCCTTCAATAGGAAAGACACGCCCCCTCATTAACATACAGTTCATGAAATACACCCTTGGGGAAAGCAGCTTGAAATACACATTTAAATGTGCATTTAAATGTGTATTTAAATGCGTATTTAAATGCATATTTAAATGTGCATTTAAATGTGTATTTAAATGTACATTTAAATGCGTATTTAAATGTGTATTTAAATACGTATTTAAATGTGCATTTAAATGTGCATTTAAATGCGTATTTAAATGTACATTTAAATGCGTATTTAAATGTGTATTTAAATACGTATTTAAATGTGTACATAATTAAAACACATAAATACATTTAATTATTAATTTCTATATTTCTTTGCCTATTTATTTATTTATTTATTTATGCATTTAATTATTGATTTATACATTTCTTTGCATATATTTATTTATTTTTGCATTTATTTATGTATTATCACATTTATTTATTTATTTTTAGTTATGGCAGTTTTAGCCCTCCATATTATGAAAGCAGTGACGCACAAATAATTAGTCTTACAATAAAACATCCGACCGTAACAAGTCAACATCAAATAAAACTGCCTGACACAGGCATTACCTCTCAAATAAAAAAGATAACTTTGAATTATGGTTGGTAAAATTTCTCGGTTACCTCCGGCTGAAAGGGCTGAAAGACACCATACTGTACGAGCCCGATATCGACGACGAAGAAATACTCGACGGAGATGAGGCCGCAGTAAGAGACGCAGCAGCCGAGGTAAAAGCCGCTGAGGGCGCCGAGAAAAATGAAAATGCTTACGCTGAATTGGTTCAAGTGCTCGATGATACGAGTTTGTCGTTAGTTATGCGTGAGGCAGCGGATGACGGAAGAAAGGCGTTACAGATTCTGAAAGATCACTATGCGGGCAAGGGGAAACCGAGGGTGATCAGTTTGTACACAGAAAACTGCAGATGAAACAATGACAGCATATATTATACGAGCAGAAACAGCTATCACGGCACTGAGAAATGCGGAAGAGACTTTGAGTGATGGCTTGCTAACAGCAATGGTTCTGAAGGGGCTGCCAGAATCTTATAAGCCATTTTCCATCCACATCGCACAAAGTGATGACAGGATCACCTTCGCCGACTTTAAGTCCAAACTGAGGAGTTACGAGATCACTGAAAGGTTCAGTAGCAGTTCCGGGGATGACAGCGTGATGAGACTAAGAAGCAAGGACAACGACGTGAGACTGTCCTGTTATAAATGCGGCCAGAGAGGGCACAAATCGTTTGAGTGCGGAGATGCTGCTGGTCAGAAAGAACAGAGACAGTGGTGCAGTCTTTGCAGAAGTCCAACACATAATGACACCAACTGCAGACGAAGAAGACGGAAAGACAACGTCAATGTGATGCAGGATGAAGAGGAGCACGCGTTCGCCTTCAAGGTGGGCCAGGTGAACCGCGACTCGGACGGCGCCGGGAGACCGAAGCAGAGACTTTGTCGGAGTAATACTCTGAGCAGAGGGCTGATGGTCGACACCGGGGCTACGTCACATATTGTGACTGACGTGAAGAAGTTCCGAAACTTCGATGAGAATTTCGAGCCACGGAGGAATGTTCTGGAGATGGCTGATGGAGTGAGGGCCTCTGGCGTAGCGCTGAAGAGAGGTACTGCAGTGTTTTACCTGAGAGATACCAAGGGTCGAGAGGTGGAAACGATGCTGAAGGGGGCGCTGTATGTTCCATCCTTTCCCCAAGACATTTTCTCAGTCAACGCAGCAACATCAAATGGAGCCACATTCATCTTCAAAGAGGGACAGAACAAGTTCATCCAGAGAGACGGCACGACATTCGACATTAAGGTACATGACAGGTTGTTTTATGTAAACACCGTTGATGAGAGTATTGATGTTGATGAATGTAATGGATGCTATGACATCAAGACGTGGCATGAGATTCTGGGACATTGCAACTATGAAGATGTGTTAAAACTGCAGAATGTAACTGATGGTATGGAAATTAAAGGCAAGGTTGATATTTCCAAGTTGTCATGTGATGTGTGTATAGAAGGTAAATTTGCTCAGAGCCGAAATAGAGAACCAGACCAAAGAGCTAAAGCAGCATTAGAACTTGTACACACTGATTTATCTGGACCAATTGATCCAACGGCTAAAGACGGATTCAAATATGCTTTAGCATTTACTGACGACTATTCAGGAGCTACTTTTGTTTATTTCTTGAAATCTAAGAGTGACACAGTCCAAGCTACAGAGAAGTACATTGCTGATGTTTCACCTTATGGGAAAATTAAGTGTATTCGTTCGGATAATGGTACTGAGTATACTTCTGGTCAGTTTCAGGCATTGTTAAGCGGAAAGTCCATTAGACATGAGACCTCAGCTCCATACTCACCCCATCAGAATGGGACAGCTGAAAGAAATTGGCGAACGCTGTTTGAGATGGCCAGATGTATGCTGATTGAGTGCAAATTACCAAGGGAATTGTGGACATATGCGGTAATGACGGCTGCTGTTATTCGAAATAGATGTTTCAATAAGCGTGTAGGACAGACCCCATATTACATGCTGACAGGAAAGAGGCCAAACCTTTCAAGAATGAGAACTTTTGGGTCCCCATGCTATGCATATAAACAAAATAAGAAAAAGTTGGATTCACGATGTGAAAAAGGGATATTTGTGGGATATGATAAGAATAGCCCAGACTATTTAGTGTTTTGTCCCGACACTGGGAAGGTAACTAAGCACAGATTGGTAAAGTTCATTCAAAGGAATGTCATTGAGATTCAGACCCAAACAGAGTGGGATGATTGCAGTGGGGGAAGGACTGTAAACCACCTCCCTGAAGATAGGGAAACTAACGAGACACAAGAACAAGAGGTGGTTGTTGAAATGAGTGATTTGGCAAATGTTCAGGCAGGTGAAGATGGCCAAACCAGTGAGATACAGGAACAAGAAGCAGGGGAGATGGATGATTTGGTCAGTGCTCAGGCAGGTGACAGTGGCCAGAGTGCAACATATCCCAGAAGAAAAGTGAAACCACCTCAGTATTTGGAGGATTATGAGTGTCAAGTAAAATCTGATGACCTAGATGACATAACCTTTGATTATTGTTATAGAGTCATTTGTGATGTGCCACACACAGTAAAGCAGGCAATGGAATCACCTGACTCTAAGTTATGGGCAAGAGCTATGGATGAGGAAATTGAATCACTAAAGGAAAATGACACATTTACCCTGACTAACAATTCAAGGCACGTTATGTAGCCAAAGGTTTCAATCAAAAACCAGGTGTGGATTATGAAGAGACTTTTTCACCAACGGCAAACCAGACTAGTGTGAGGGTATTGATGCAAAAGGCAGCACAAGAGAATATGATCTTACACCAAATGGACGTCAAAACGGCCTATTTGCATGCACCAATAGATTTTGAGATTTACATGAGACAACCAGAGGGATATGAAGTTACATCTGAGAATGGGGACATGCTGGTGTGTAAACTAAATAAATCTTTGTATGGTTTAAAACAATCAGGGAGAAATTGGAACAAGATGTTGCATGATTTTTTAACTAAAAATCAATTTATTCAGAACCCAGTTGATTATTGTGTTTACACAAGGGAAATTAAGGATCAAAAGGTATTCATTTTATTTTGGGTCGATGATATAATAATTGCAGCAAGTGATGACAATGTGATGATTGATGTCAAAGAAATGCTTACAGCAAAATTCAGAATGAAAGACTTGAAACATTTCATTGGTATTGATTTTGAACAAGGTGAACATTATGTGACTATGTCACAAAGGAAATATGTTGACAAAATATTGACTAGATTTGACATGCAGGACTGCAAGCCAAGAACAACACCCTGTGAGGCAAAATTGAACTACACTGACAGCAGTGAGTCATTGGGGGATGTGAGAAAGTACAGGGAAGTTGTGGGTAGTCTAATATACTTGACTACTTGTACCAGGCCAGATCTGAGTTTTGTAGTGGGAAAACTTTCACAATATTTTTCTAAACCAACAGAAGAGCAGTGGATCACAGTGAAACATGTGCTGAGATATCTGAAGGGAACCAGGGAAAAATCCTTATGCTATAGAAAATGTGAGGAACTAGGCTTGATAGCATATAGTGATGCAAACTGGGCAGAGGATGCAAGTGACAGACGTAGCACTAGTGGTTATTGTGTCAGCCTAAACCCAGAGGGCCCTTTGATTTCATGGAGGTCTAAAAAGCAATACACCGTAGCACTTTCAACTAGTGAAGCTGAGTACATGGCTTTAGCGGCAACTCTACAAGAGTGTTTGTATTTGATTCAATTGTTACAATGTATTGATGAATTTCATTACATGCAGCCAAAGATTTACGAGGACAATCAAGGTACAATAGCGTTAGCTAAAAATCCTGTACAGAGACAGTGGTCAAAACATATTGACAGAAGATACCACTTTGTAAGATCAACTGTCAATGATGGTAAAGTGATTCTCGAGTATTGTCCAACTGAACAAATGGTTGCCGATGTTATGACAAAACCAGCCAGGCTGTGTCAATTGAGAAATTTTGAGGGTTTCATGTTTGGAGAATAACACACAGTCCAAAGTTTTTTTTCAAGGGTTCTTTGTTTTTTTGTTTGGTTATTTATCTTTATGTTTACCAATTCACGATCAAGTGGGGGTGTTGAGATGTATTAAAAATGATCATTAATTGTCTGTGTATATAAATATATCATTGTCACTGTATGTATATTTATATATGCTTTTATACTGAAACCGGATGCCGGATGTGTCAATTGGGTTGACGTGTATATAATGAGTAAAATAAACACTCGCTTCTCTCAGCCATGGTCTAAGGAAGCAAACCCACATCTGCTCTCTGAGTCTCCTTATTATCCCTCCGTAATGCTTCCGGCTAGCTTTGGTTGTTGTTGAATCTGACGCGATACGCTAGCTTTGTTCAACAAACCTTATTAGAAAAAATATTAATAGCATATGAAAGCCTTTTGAAATGTGTAGGCCTGTAGGTTACTGAATTGCAGGTGCTGCCAAATAAGTATAATTACTAGGCTACCAAATGCCAGTCAGTTGCGCAAATATAGGTCAGATAAATTAGCAGAGCTGAGTAGCTTCTCACTGACCAGCTCTTCTTAAAGTTTACTTAGCCTACTTTAATAATATGACATAGTGTTGGATCTCCATCCGCCAGACAAACAAACCTTGGATTATAATTGGATTATGCCTATAATTCTTCTTTCTTCAAACCAGCACGAGCCACAAGGTAAGAAACTATATAATGATTCACTGTTTGCACAGCACCCAGGCAGCTGTTCTTAATCGCATCGCATTCCCATCAAAGTAGCACACTAACTTTGTGATCAACCTTCTGAATTTGCTTATTTTATTTGTAAAAAGCAACACTGTATTAAGACATGGCAGTATAATATTGGTGCAAAATGGAAATATGAGAGAGAGAGAGAGAGAGAGAGAGAGAATTGCTTTGAGGAGAGAGAGAGAGAGAGAGAGAGAGAGAGAGAGAGAGAGAGAGAATTGCTTTGAGAGAGAGAGAGAGAGAGAGAGAGAGAGAATTGCTTTGAGAGAGATAGAGAGAGAGAGAGAGAGAGAGAGAGAGAGAATTGCTTTGAGGAGAGAGAGAGAGAGAGAGAGAGAGAGAGAGAGAGAGAGAGAGAGAGAATTGCTTTGAGAGAGAGAGAGAGAGAGAGAGAGAGAGAGAGAGAGAGAGAATTGCTTTGAGAGAGAGAGAGAGAGAGAGAGAGAGAGAGAGAGAGAGAGACACGTAAAGCCGTTCCATTTCAACTAATAAAAAAATGCCGTCTCGCAGGCGCGACTCCGTGAGGCCCTGTGCGGCCGCTCCGTTCGCACAACCTAAAAAGCGTCTCTGTCTCTGAGAGTGCAATATTTTAGTTAGTTACCGTACTTATATTAGTGCAGAAAAGAGACAATAAAGGGGGGAGAGGGGAGGAGGCGTTGCGAGGTCTGCGAGGCGCCAGCATGCAGCATGGCTCGCGGACCAAATGGGGCCGGTTCGCGGACCAAAAGCGGACGCTTTTAAAAAAAAAATGACTATTCGATTTTTTTTTTCAAGATCGATTCCCGTGCATATCGATCGATCGTCGATTAATCGATTTTTTTGGGTCAGCCCTAACCCTGACTCTATTTGACCAGAATGGAACAGAGCCTTCATTAGTATTAGCGGTAGCACTTTCCCTAGCCTAGCCTCCTTAGATAGCACTTTATGTAGACTTAGGTAGTATTTTTAAACAGACTTATGTGACGTGTGGCCGTTTATGTCACAAGAACGTTATGAGAAACAGTGTATTTAAAGTGCACTAATTAAAGTGCGGGGTGCATTGTACTGTGAGACTCATTTAAAACCATATAGCCAACTACGCCACCCTTGGATTAAAAGAGTCAAGGGAACTCTAACTCTAAACAATAAAAGGACACTCAGGTTCGATATTAAAACCAGTTTAAAAAGAGCAATAAATTAAGGAAAACCATAAAAAAGACTGAAACAGGATTAAGGTGGGGGATTACAACAATAGTTTTATTTGCCTTATACAGGGGGCACGCTAAAAATGGCCAATACAAAATACAATGATTAAAAACACCCTAAACCTAAAACCCTAACCAAAACAAAAACAAACAATTAAAAAGGTCTGGAGAACAATGTGCAAAAGAACGATGTGCAAAATAGCAAGGGGAGGTTGTGCAGGCAGTCAGGGAAGGGGGTACTCTTCTACGCCTTGTAGTCACTGAAACACAATAAAATAGACGCCAGTTCATCTGGTCCGGGGCACTCTACATTCACAGCTCAACAGCAAGGTTCACGTGGGTAATACTGTGGTCGGGTACTTACAGGCGCCCCAGGCTTATTTCACCTGGGCCGATCTGTCTCTGGCTTGCAGTATTAAAACCTCTCCGTCGCAACGCCGCCTCGCCTCTGGTTGGCCTGGAACAATCCCTTCTGGCTCCTCACGACAGATCCTCCCTCCAGCGTCTTACTTAAAGTGCGTAGTGCCTTCCCTATAATCCATCCCCTGCATTCCGTCAGTTCATCTCGTTCTCTATGTGCACATCCAGCTCTCCTCTCGAAAACCTCTCCACTGCTTTCCGTGTCGTCTCTTCTCGTCTCATCTCTGGGCAGCCCCCCCCACGGCAAGGGCGCACACTCTGGGGGTCGTGGTCGTGGCACTTAAAGCGTCGAGGACATGGCTATTGGCTACCACTGGCCCCCCATGGGGGTCGTGGTCGTGGCGCTTACAGCCCATCTAGTGTCGACTACATGGCTACCACTGGCCCCCGGCTGCATCCTGGCCCCCAGCCGTGGTAGCTGCCCCCTGTTCTCCACAGAACCTTCTCCTTCCTTCTCCTCTTCTGAAAAACTCTGTCCTCCAAACACACTGTCTCTGCTATATAGGGCTACTGATTGGTGGGCCACACCCAACCCAGGTGCAGGTCATTAGCTCAGTCTAGGTTTTGCCAGTCAGTGGAAAGAAATAAGATTTACAAAATCATGCAACACTCAAACACAAATAAGCAAAACACTAAAGCAAAATCACTGGACAATAATCTCACTCTAATCAACTCACAGCAACTTAAAGAAAAACATTTCAAACAAACATGCAAAGTATTAACACAGCAAAAGCACAAAAATTACAATAAACCAAACACATCTATACATTTCCACCGGCTTACATCCCCCCACACTGAATGGTTGGCAGTCCCTGCAACCCTGACTCCAGTCCTCCCAATCCACTATAGCGCACCTGCTAGCACCCACCACACAAGGGTACTAAACAAAATGGCTACCTTTTTTTCATCAGTTAGTCTTGGGAACCCAGCAACCCTTGCATTTGTTCCTTCCATTGAATACTTTATATCACCATCTGGTCCTTTAAATTGAGGCAGCCAAGGGGCACCCGGATATACAGGCATCATCATCATGATTAAAGAAAAATAAACAAACCCAAAACAAAACAAATAATAATATCTATATCTAATTCAGTCTTTCCCGTTTTCCTAATTGCTCTTTATCTGGTCCTGCCGCGCTACGCCAATTTGTGACGTGTGGCCGTTTAGGTCACAAGAACGTTATGAGAAACACAGTGTATTTAAAGTGCACTAATTAAAGTGCGGGGTGCATTGTACTGTGAGACTCATTTAAAACCATATAGCCAACTACGCCACCCTTGGATTAAAAGAGTCAAGGGAACTCTAACTCTAAACAATAAAAGGACACTCAGGTTCGATATTAAAACCAGTTTAAAAAGAGCAATAAATTAAGGAAAACCATAAAAAAGACTGAAACAGGATTAAGGTGGGGATTACAACAATAGTTTTATTTGCCTTATACAGGGGGCACGCTAAAAATGGCCAATACAAAATACAATGATTAAAAACACCCTAAACCTAAAACCCTAACCAAAACAAAAACAAACAATTAAAAAGGTCTGGAGAACAATGTGCAAAAGAACGATGTGCAAAATAGCAAGGGGAGGTTGTGCAGGCAGTCAGGGAAGGGGGTACTCTTCTACGCCTTGTAGTCACTGAAACACAATAAAATAGACGCCAGTTCATCTGGTCCGGGGCACTCTACATTCACAGCTCAACAGCAAGGTTCACGTGGGTAATACTGTGGTCGGGTACTTACAGGCGCCCCAGGCTTATTTCACCTGGGCCGATCTGTCTCTGGCTTGCAGTATTAAAACCTCTCCGTCGCAACGCCGCCTCGCCTCTGGTTGGCCTGGAACAATCCCTTCTGGCTCCTCACGACAGATCCTCCCTCCAGCGTCTTACTTAAAGTGCGTAGTGCCTTCCCTATAATCCATCCCCTGCATTCCGTCAGTTCATCTCGTTCTCTATGTGCACATCCAGCTCTCCTCTCGAAAACCTCTCCACTGCTTTCCGTGTCGTCTCTTCTCGTCTCATCTCTGGGCAGCCCCCCCCACGGCAAGGGCGCACACTCTGGGGGTCGTGGTCGTGGCACTTAAAGCGTCGAGGACATGGCTATTGGCTACCACTGGCCCCCCATGGGGGTCGTGGTCGTGGCGCTTACAGCCCATCTAGTGTCGACTACATGGCTACCACTGGCCCCCGGCTGCATCCTGGCCCCCAGCCGTGGTAGCTGCCCCCTGTTCTCCACAGAACCTTCTCCTTCCTTCTCCTCTTCTGAAAAACTCTGTCCTCCAAACACACTGTCTCTGCTATATAGGGCTACTGATTGGTGGGCCACACCCAACCCAGGTGCAGGTCATTAGCTCAGTCTAGGTTTTGCCAGTCAGTGGAAAGAAATAAGATTTACAAAATCATGCAACACTCAAACACAAATAAGCAAAACACTAAAGCAAAATCACTGGACAATAATCTCACTCTAATCAACTCACAGCAACTTAAAGAAAAACATTTCAAACAAACATGCAAAGTATTAACACAGCAAAAGCACAAAAATTACAATAAACCAAACACATCTATACATTTCCACCGGCTTACACTTATAGCTTAGAATTGCATTTTTATGTAGTCATAGCACTTTATAGTACACATGTATAATATATAATATAGTATAGTGTGTATAGTTCACATAGATACTCCACTGTTCTTAGTTTACGCTTGAGTCATGATAACTACTTTTTATATATGTGATGTATGCCATGCTTTTGTTATTTGTTTTTGTTATTGCTTAATGTAAATCGCTCTGGATTAAGAGCGTCTGCTAAATGCCTAAATTGTAAATTGTAAATTGTAACACCTGTGAAGGAAGTAGGGAAGGAGTGCAAGTTCTTTTCAAAATGGAGCCCATTGTGCTGAAATGGATGCTCGACCAAGCTGAGGCGGTGGATTTGAGGATTGTTTTCATGTTTGTTTGATAAAGGATGAAAGTGAGTAAATACATTGCTTCCCTTAAAGTTGCACAAGAAACATAACAGTTGCAAAACAGGAGGAATGCTAACGGCAGATTCATACCACATGGTTCGCAAACTCCCCAGCCTTAACACTATAGGCCTACTCTCCTGTCTCCGTTCATGTCCTCTTTCAAAACAGATGAAATGGCTAATATGGAGAAGCCATATTAGCCATTTCATCTGTTTTGTTTTCGCTGAGTCACTGTGCATAAGCAGAGAGGTATAGCAGCTATCTTAACTGCAGAAGCATGGCCTGTGTCTGTCCGTTGGGTGTCTGCTCCGGACGTAGCTCATGTTGATTTATGATCAAGCTTTTGAAAGAACTGTCTGACCTCACTGATGCTCTTGTAGCTGAATGGAAGCAAACTGCAGTGGAGAACCATCCCAGAATAGTGGAGAATACAGTAGCAAAGGTGGACCAACTCTATATCTCTATTATGTCAGCAATTTGTTTTATTTTGTAACATGAGCTCTATTTTAAGAATCAAAGCTATGCAGATTCAGTTTTTTATTTATTTACATTTTAACTTTTAAGTCTCCAAATAATCTATAAATAGTACAGAGCAATTTCTTCTCTCCCCCCCCCCCCCCCCCTTTATTGTTTTAAAGAAGACAACATTTCCCCTTTTATAAGCTTTAAATTCCTCCACACAAATGACTTGATGACTGCAGTCAGCTGATTGGCTACAGATAATTCCACATGACTTCAGCATGCTGCTGCTTCTCTTTACACCCTGTAGCAGTAGCTCAAACACAGTACGATCCTCAGTGAGTCAGTGTCAGTTTAACTCTGAAACACAGTACGATCCTCAGTGAGTCAGTGTCAGTTTAACTCTGGAAGTGTACAAATGTATCCTTCCCCTTTCCCCAAGAGGACCACAACGGCTTTCTTGTGACTCAATCCTTTTGAAATGTATTTTTCAATAAAAAATAAAAAAAAGTAAGTAAAAGAGGTGACCACCGAACTACAACATGACGTCACGAGTCGCGGTGAAGAGCAAACCACCGCCCCAGCCCTTCTCTCTGTTTTTACTCACCACCGCTCCACGTTATTTAATCTCCGGTGGTCACCTCACCACCGGAGCGGTGGTCACCTCACCACCGAAAATCCAGACTATGAATGAGCCTTCAAACTTCTGCAGAGGCTTAATCTCGAGGTCAGAGCCCTGCTCGGCCTTTGTGCTCTGGCGGCTGGGTGTGTGGGAGGGGCCACGGCTGCCGGGGGCAACATTGGACTCCGGCTCCGGCGGCTCGGCAGCAGGGGCAGGGGCAGGGGCGGAAGACAAGGGGGTGGCAGAGCGGCTGCTCGGTCTGCTGCTGCTCCTGCTTCCACCACTTTTAATGGGCTTGTCTCCATCCCAGCCTCCAGCTGTGAGGAGGCTGGGGACCTCTTTGTTGGTGATGCCAGGGCTAGGGGAAGGGGTGCAGGCTGGGGTGGTGCCGGGCATTAGCCGGTGCACTTCATTCATCAGGGGGCTTTCTGGCAGCAGCGGCTCGTGCATGACATTAATAATCATGTAATGCTCTCTTCTTCAGGTACTCAGGGCCTGCACCAAAGGGAATGTAATGCAGTGTTCAGAGTGGTGCAGCTGGCTTCAAGCCAACAATTCATTCGCAAATGATCAGAATACAGATTCCCTAAAATATATTTTCTAAACTTTTAATAATTGCAAGACAAGAATGGCCCTTTAAGTATTTGTTTGTTTGAGCTGTTTTTGCCTAGTTTTATTAATATGCCTTGTTTATTTACACTAATGTTTATTTTTCTTGCTCAGTTAAATCATCATTTCCATCACCACCATCGTCATTCTCATCATCATGTTCTAATCACCTGTACAAAACTACATGAATAAACTACTGTGCACTTCAATCCTGTCTGGTTCTGGTGCTCCAATAGGCGTAGGGGTGTATATGTCGTACGGTATAACCAGAAGGAAAAACAATCAGATGCTCAAAAAAGAGCTCTTGGATCAGTGGGAAAATGTATAGAAAAACAAAGGAACAATCAAACAATCAAAGGGCAATATTTAATAATATGTTATTTCAGACTGTTTATTTTATTTGAGAACTAAATTGTTCTCTTTGCACTTTAAGTACATTGGCCCTGTCATGTGTTGACTAAGGGGTAGGGTTAGTTATTTGCTCTGATCACATATGTTGTTCCAGATAAGAGATTCTGCTAAACTGGCTAAAGGGAATTGGTGGTACAGGCAGTGGTGGTATTTTTGTTCAGTCTGTAACACAGTCCCCTTGTGCCAACAGTGACTTTTATTTTCTTGATAGATCCAATATGATATATTATAAAGTGACAACAATGGGATGTTGAAGAGGCTGATTATATCCGTGACCAGGGAGAGCAAAGGCTGGGAGAGTTGGAGCCAACGTGTAGGGTGAAGACGGGACGCTTATTAGACCTCCACAGGGGTAACGTTGATGGTATCTGTGGAAGAAAGACTTGTTGAATGTTTGAGTGGTCTGCATAGTTTGATTGAAGTATTTAACAGTATGTAGAATAGGTACATTTCAAGCACAACTCAATACAAAAACTAGCTGTGGACGACACCATAAAGCATTACACTTGGTTTCACTTGTTCTCATTTGAGCAGAGTGCAACTATCGATTATCTTCTCAGCGATTATTGTAGGCCTTTTAGTTGGCTACTTTTTGGATTATTAAAATAATCGAGAATAGTCTGTTTTTATTTATTTAACTAACACGAAAAATTATAATAGATCAACTAAATCAATTATTCTGATTAACCTGCACTTCCCTGTTTATAACTTGTCACGTGGCACAAACATAGCCAATCTATGAGCTTACAACTGTCTATCATGCTATTTTGGGTCTTTTTCTATTTGATCAAACTGATTGATTAAATTGATTACTTTGATTAACTGTTGCACCCCTAGATGTGTTCAAGTGAGGTGAGTTCTCACCTGCAGATGGTTTTGCAGATGTCACCCAGCTCCAGGTCATGGTCATCCCACAGGGATGTGTTGTTGTTATTGTTGTTCCAGCCTTTATTACTGCAGCGGGACGCGCTCTGCTGCTGTTGCTCCACCCTCTCCTCCCTCTGCTGCTGCTGTTGCTCCACCCTCTCCTCCCTCTGCTGCTGCTGTTGCTCCACCCTCTCCTCCCTCTGCTGCTGCTGTTGCTCCACCCTCTCCTCCCTCTGCTGCTGCTGTTGCTCCACCCTCTCCTCCCTCTGCTGCTGCTGTTGCTCCACCCTCTCCTCCCTCTGCTGAAAACACCATTAGATATTAAATATGCATCACGGTATCGGTTCACATATTGAACCAAACTCACTTTTTCTCAGTGGGATTAGCTGGTCTTTAGCTTTGACACACTGAGGATCATTTTACAATGTGTCGATTGGGGTACCAGAGATAATAAAAAAATAGTAAGTAATAGTAATATCAAATGGGGCTCCATGACCTAATCCTAATGCATATCAAACTGTGCAGGTCCTTGAAATGAAAAAGGCTGCTCTAACCCTAAAGGTCAATGTATGCATCGCACAACCTGTCTCACAAGTGGGGGTTGCAAAGGTTAAATGTAATTTAGATAGCATGTTATTTAGAATGAGTCTAGGTCAATTGTTTACTTGGTATCCTCTAGTTTCTAATATAGTTTGTACAGATGTACAGATTATTTGTATTGATAGTACAGGTATATTGTTTAGACTGCAGGCTAGGTTCTTGGTTTACAATGTGATCCTACTGTAGTTTACTAAGGCGCTACACTAGCCTGGCTCCAGCCCTGAATCGCTAGCCACATCCATTAAAAAAGATATGTTCTGTGAAACTAAATGAAACTAAATGAAAATTCAGACTGTGTTAGACTAACACTAGGCCTACAAGGTCTCTCTGCAAGATCTGCATTTGATGTATGTTTAGTTGCTTACTTTTCTTATTGTAAGTCGCTCTGGATAAAGAGCGTCTGCTAAATGCCTAAATTGTAAACTGAACTAGAAAGGTCGCAATTTAAAAAAATTGCAAAGTGTGGTTGCCGCAGTGGCTTACATATGCCCCTCCCACTAATATTGCCAGCCAATTACAATGTCACGTCACCCCTGCGATCATGCGTAAGTAATGCGTAGGGAACGGTTACATTTCTCGCATTTGCAGCGCCCCCTTTTGGAACTTGGTTGATTGAACCACCCGCGACATGTGATTCAAATTTGGGATGGATTGGACATTCCGTTCGTGATTTATGGCATTTTTTGTGATATAGGCCCCTCCTACTAATTTCGGACGACGATTACGGCCAAACGATACGCACTACCAGAATTCTGCCGATGGTGTTTTAATCGGATAGGTCCAGTCGTCCAGAGATCATGTGTGCCGATTTGTGTGAGATTTGGACAAAATCTGTAGAAGGAGCAGCAAAAAGTGTGTTTCGGATAAAATTCAAAATGGCGGAAAATCTATCATGACGCAAATGGGCGTGGCCTATACGGGGAGATGCGTCATGACCCAAGGAAGCCAGGGAAAAATATATTTTGATTTTACGCTACATTGATTTTGGCGCTACATTGATTGAACCACTCTCGATATGTGATTAAAATTCCGTGTGGATTGAACGTTCCGTTCATTATTTGTGGCCTTCTTTGTAAAATAGGCCCCTCCTACTAACTTCGGAAGCCGATTACGGCCGAACGGTATGGACTATCAAGATTCTGCCAGTGTTTAAGTAATCGGATAGCACCAGAGATGTTGTCTACCAATTTGTGTGAGATTTGGACAAAATCTGTTGGAGGTGGAGCAAAAAGTGTGTTTTGAAGAAAATGCAAATTTGGTGCAATTTCGTTCTAGACGGAAATGGGCGTGGCCTATGCGGGGAGATCCGTCATGATCCAAGGAATCCATGGAAAAGGAAATTTTGATTTTACGACTTACGGTTCAAGAGTTATAGGGAAAAACGTGAAGTGGGCTGTTATAGCGCCACCATGAGGCTGAGCGATGTAATTTCTTTTCAATGTATTTTCATAATTATGATGAACCTCCAGCCTAAGTCTTGTAAATATGGTGCTTACGGTCTCCAAGGGAAAAAATACTTAAATTGGAGCCGTAATTAGTCTTCGAACTTCCCATTATAAGTCAATGGAGAAGTAATTAATTAATATCAATTCAACTATACAACGGATCTCTTAGCAAGGAGATAGCACACGATTCCCGACGAAACCGGTCGATTTGACATATGGCTCGAGTGCGTGCGGCAAAAACTGTGGGAGGAGTAGCGCGGCAAAGTATTCCAAAGTAGGGGAACAATAGTATGGTCGCCATAGAACCATACTAACTAGAAAGCAGTTCCTGTAGAAACTGCGTGGGCTCGCTAAAAACGCAATGTATAAAGTTATAGCTGTGTCTGTGGGACCACCCACCAAGTCTGAACACTCGAAAAAAGTACAAAAAGTTAAAAAGTATAAAAAATGCATAAATAACTGCATAAAGCGGAACATGTTGAAGTTTGAACTACATTTCTAGCATAAAGTATGTGGAAGTAGTATGATGCCCAAAAAGTGGCAGAATAAAGTAAGTAAACTGTATGTCTACTAATGATTTGTAATGTATGAATAATGCTTTACAATGTATTCTTGATTCATTAAGAAAAGGTAAAAAGAAAAAAATACATCAATGGATATGAAAGCATTAATGAGCAGAAATTGTATTAAATAGCATACTTTTACATGTAAAAAAAGGGTCAAATAGCATATAGGCCTATCTTTAAAAGCATAAACACAATGATTATTGACAATGGTCTAAGATTTGTGTGTTCCTATTGGTGGTGTAAGTCCATAAACAAATTTTCAGGACTGTATCATGCTGCAAACAAGAGTTATAGCTGTGTAAAGGCCAGCCAATAGGAATACAGAGGGGCGGGGCTTAAGCAATTAAGCCATTGCAGCTTGTTCCTCTTGATGGTCTACGTCCATGTAACAAAGTTTGAGGCTGTAGCATGTTGTGAACAAAAGTTAGAGCTGTGTAAAGGCCAGCCAATGGGAAGACAGAGGGGCGGGGCTTAAGCAATTAAGCAATGGAAGCGTGCTCCTATTGGTGGTCTAAGTCCATGGAGCAAGTTTCAAGACTGTAGCATGCTGCAAACAAAAGTTAGAGCTGTGTAAAGGCCAGCCAATGGGAAGACAGAGGGGCGGGGCTTAAGCAATTCATTAAGTACAGCGTGCTCCTATAAGCCTATCTCACAGAATTTCCCCGCCCCCTTAATACGCCCCCCTTTCGGGGTTAGTGGTGATAGCGTGACGTCACTCCATAGACGCTACTTTTGTTTTCTCAAGGTAAGGTTTGTTCTATCTGTTCGAGCTGATTTACCATATTGTTTGCTTCATAATAATATTGGTCTGTCACATTTTTACATTAGAAAATGTACTTAGATTCTCCAGAGAAAAAAACGTGTAAATGCTAATGTTAAATGACACCACTATTTACCGGAAGTGGGCGTGGAAAGCGGGCTGTGAGATAGGCCTATTGGTGGTCTAAGCCCATGGAGCAAATTGCAAGACTGTAGCATGCTGCAAGCAAAAGACAGGGTTTTTGTCTGTGTGTGTTTGTGTGTGTGTGCGTGTGCGTGTACGTGTGCGCGTGTGCATGCATGCGTGTGTCTGTGACTCTGTGTGTAGAGCCTAATTGCACAAATAGTAGACCTACAAGCTGCGTGCGTGCGTGCGTGCGTATGCATGCGTGTGTCTGTAACTGTGTGTAGAGCCTAATTGCACAAATAGCAGACCTACAAGCTCACAAGGTTTCGCAGAGCAACTCATTGAGATCTTGTAACTCTAATGTCAGCCCTGTAATTAAGCCCTTGTATGTCTCAGCTGTGGGAGAGTAAAACAGTCCCAGCACTATGACTGGGAGATTTCAATGGGCCTGGATGGGGAAAAACCTATGCCCGAACAAATTGCTCTATCGCAAAAAGTAAAAGTCAAATGCAAATATTTTTCAGTGGCCTGAGACATTGAGGTACAACATGTACGATTGTGGTGTTGGTACGATCGAAAATGTGGTTATAAGAGCGAGTTAAGAATTGTCTTCACGATACTTTCCTCGTAAGAATTATACAATGGAGGTCAATGGGCAGCTTGACTGTATTTGTGTCACTTAAAAGGCCGTAGTTCACATTCTGTATGTATCTGTGCTTTGGTGGTTACATTGTGTGAAAGTGTCAGGCACGCGTGGAAAGGACTCAGGATGCAGACACAAAAGTCAGGGAAAACAGGTTTTAATCCAAACTTCAAAAACAGGCAAGGGGCAGGCAAAAAATCAAAACAGTAGAATGCAAAATCCAAAGGCAGTCAGCGAGGGCAGAAGTACCGGCAAGGGCTTGGCAAAAAATCGTGGTCTAGAAAAAGCAAAACAGATATCAGTAAGACAAAGGCAAGGCTTGAATAGGGCTTGTGTGCTTAGAAGGTCACAAGACAATCTGGCAAGGATTGCAGAGAGACTGAGACTTAAATACTGTGGGCATGATTGCAGGGGATAGAATGCAGGTGGTTCAGACACACCCACACTCCCACTCAGACTGTGACAGTACCCCTCCTCCTACGGGCGCCACCTGGCGCCCCATCCACGGCATCGGGGTTGTCACGGTGAAAGTCATCGATGAGGGAATGATCCAGGACAAACCTGGACGGGATCCATCACCTCTCCTCTGGTCCAAAGCCCTCCCAGTCAGCAAGGTACTGGAGACCCCTGCCCCTAGGGAGAACCTTCAATAACCTCCTGACTGTAAACGCCTCTCCACCGTCGACGACCCTGGGAGGCGGAGGGGGCTTGGATGGGGGGGAGAGAGAGCTGAGAGCAACAGGCTTGACTTGGGAAACATGAAAGGCCGGGTGAACACGTCGCATGGGCCGAGGCAGTGAAAGTCTTACAGTAGAGGGATTGATGAGTTTGGTAATGGGAAAAGGCCCAACAAACCTTGGAGCCAGTTTACGAGACAGGACCCTCAGAGGCAGATTCCTGGAGGAAAGCCAGACCTTCTGTCCTACACGGTAGCGGGGTGCTGCAGAGCGGCGTCTGTCAGCCTGCTTCTTGAAGTACGCCACCGACTGCAACAGACGGGCTCGCTTCCAGGTTCGCCGACACCGCTGAACAAAGGCCTGGGCTGAGGGGACCGCCACTTCCTCCTCCTGTGCAGGAAACAGTGGAGGCTGGTAGCCTAGGCAACACTGGAATGGGGACATACCAGTACCTGTAGTGGGAAGCGAGTTATGTGCATATTCGACCCAGGGAAGCATCCTACTCCAGGATGCGGCGTCGGAGGAGGTCATGCACCGGAGTGCCACCTCCAGGTCCTGGTTGGCTCTCTCTGTCTGGCCATTGGTCTGGGGATGAAAACCAGAAGACAGGCTGGCAGAAGCGCCAATGAGTTTGCAAAACGCCCTCCAGAATTGAGCAGAGAACTGGGGTCCCCTGTCGGAAACTATATCCTGGGGTAAACCATGAAGCTTAAAAACATGAGTGATTAGCAGTTCTGCTGTCTCCTTGGCTGTGGGCAACTTAGTCAGGGGAATAAAATGAACTGCTTTGGAGAACCTATCAACAACGGTAAGTATGCAATTGTTTCCTTCGGAAACAGGCAGACCAGTAACAAAATCAAGGGCTATGTGGGACCAGGGTCGGTGGGGAACAGGAAGGGGTCTTAGAAGGCCAGCCGGGGGTCGGTTGCTGTGCTTGTTCCGGGCACAAGTGTCACAGGCTGCTACAAACTTCTTCACATCCTCCCTCATGGATGGCCACCAGAAGCGTCGCTTAATGAAGGCCATAGTTCGTGCCACCCCCGGGTGACCCACCAACCTGGAGCCATGTCCCCAGGTCAACACTTTTGTACGAACAGATGTGGGGACAAAAAGGCAGTTAGGAGGATCATTACCCGGGCCGGGTTCTTGACTCTGGGCCCTCAGAACCTGAGATTCAACATCAAAGAGTGCAGCCCCAACAATCAGCTCAGGAGGCAGAATAGGCTCAGGGACCAAAGGCTCCTTCTCTGGAGAATAGATCCTGGACAGGGCATCCGGCTTAGTATTCTTTGAGCCTGGGCGATTTGACAGGGTGAAATTGAAACGTGAAAAAAACAGAGACCATCGAGCTTGGCGGGAATGAAGGCGTTTAGCTGACTTGATATACTCAAGGTTTTTGTGATCAGTCCAAACGATGAAGGGCAAGGCCGCTCCCTCAAGGCAGTGGCGCCACTCTACAAGAGCCAGCATCACTACCAGCAATTCACGATCTCCTATGGTGTAGTTGCGCTCAGGGGGAGACAGACGATGAGAGAAGTAGGCACAGGGGTGCAGTTTGTTGTCCTTGGTGGATCTCTGGGACAGCACCCCACCCACTCCGGTCTCTGAGGCGTCAACCTCCACAACAAACTGCCTAGAGGGATCAGGGACAGTTAGGACAGGTGCAGTGGTAAAACAATGCTTGAGCTTAGAGAAAGCATCCTCAGCCTGAGGATTCCAACGGAAAGGTACTTTGGACGAGGTCAAAGCTGTGAGTGGGGCAGCAACGGTACTGTAGTTGCGTACAAACTTGCGATAAAAATTGGCAAAACCTAAAAAACCTTGGAGATCACGCCTTGTGGCTGGTCTGGGCCAATCAGTGACAGCTTTTACCTTGGCAGGATCTACATGAAGTTGGCTGGCACTCACAATGAACCCCAAAAATGGCACTGTGCTCTGGTGGAACTCGCACTTCTCTGCCTTTACAAAGAGACGGTTCTCCAGGAGGCGTTGGAGAACCTGCCTGACATGGTGTCTGTGCTCTTTGAGAGAGGGAGAAAAAAATCAAAATGTCATCTAGGTACACAAAAACAAAGCGGTTCACCATGTCTCTCAGCACATCATTGACAAGGGCCTGGAAAAAAGCAGGAGCATTAGTCAAACCAAAGGGTAACACAAGATATTCGTAATGCCCTGTGGATGTGTTAAAGGCAGTTTTCCATTAATCTCCCTCTCTTATCCTCACAAGGTGATAGGCATTACGTAGGTCAAGTTTAGTAAAGACATGTGCACCCTGTAATAGTTCAAAGGCAGTAGACATGAGTGGCAATGGGTATCGATTCTTGACAGTGACATCATTTAGACCCATCGATGCATGGTCTTAGGGAACCGTCCTTCTTGCCAACAAAAAAGAAGCCAGCACCAGCAGGGGAGGACGATGGGCGGATTATGCCTGCGGCCAGGGACTCTGAGATGTACTTGTTCATCGCCTCAGTTTCTGCAGGTGAGAGGGAATAAAGGCGCCCCTTGGGGGGCATGGCTCCTTCCAGGAGGTTAATACGACAGTCATATGGCCTGTGAGGTGGAAGGGAAACAGCACGGGACTTACTAAAAACTGTCTTTAAGTCCAGGTACTCAGGAGGGAGAGAGGACAAATCTGGGAACTCCTCAGTTCTGTCTGGCTCCAGGGAGAGAGAGATAGCAGCAGAGGTTAGGCAGTGAGAGTGGCAAAACTGGCTCCAACTCATAATAGTGTTATCAGCCCAATTAACATGGGGGTTGTGGACTGACAGCCAGGGAAAGCCTAGGACAATGGGGACATGAGGGTTATCCATTACATGAAAAGATAAGCGTTCAGAATGATTTCCAGAAATCCGCATCCCAACAGGCTCTGTGACATGAGTAATGCGCGTGAGACTCCGTCCATTAATGGCACTAGTCAACAAAGGCTGCTCTAGGGGAAGCATAGGAATCTTCAACTGACGGGCTGTGTCAGCGCAGATGAAACTCTCATCTGCCCCAGAGTCTATGAGAGCTGTGAGGGGGTGAGCACCATCAGACAGTAACAGCATAATGGGTAAATAAGAACGTTTGGCAGGGGAATTACCTTGAGCAGTGCCCACCAGAAGCCCTGCTTCTAATGATGGGCGTCGGCTTTTAGCGGACACTGGAGGCAGAGATGGCCTACCTGGCCACAGTAGAAACAGGCGTTCTCCTGGCGGCGTGGCGCATGCGCTCCTCTGGGGACAGCTTGGCACGGTCGACCTGCATGGGCTCTGGAGGGGGGGCTGCCTCCTGGGGAGGCGACGACAGAGAAGCAGCAGTGGTGGGACGTGGGCGAGGTCGGAACAAACTCCTCTCAGAGCGGCGCTCCCTGAGTCGAGCGTCGACCCTGCCGGACAGCTTCACCAACTCCTTGAACTCAGTTGGCAGCTCCTGTGACACCAGTTCATCCTTCACAGCATCAGACAGACCACTCAAGAAGGCATCATACAAAGCGGTGTCTCCCCACCCACACGAGGCAGCCAGAGTACGGAAATCAATGGCATAATCAAAGACTGATCTGCTGCCTTGCTTAAGTTGCAGCAACTGCCTGGCAGCATCCCTGCCCGAAACAGCACGGTCAAAAACCTCCTTCATTTATTTGGTGAAGTCATTGTAATTAGCACAAATAGGGTCCTCAGAATCCCATAGGGCTGTTCCCCACTCCCGAGCCTTGCCAATGAGTAAAGTTATTATGTAGGCCACACGTGAACGATGTTGACAGTTTCCAGGCTCACCGTTGTAGGGTTGAGGTGGGGGCAGTCTGGGTTCTCTGGCTGTAGGTTGAGGAGCATCAGGCTGATTAGACGGGGCGGAGGCAGACTCATCAGCGGGCGAGGAAACCTGCAGACACAGCTGTTGCATTTGAGCGGAGAGGGCACGGACAGAATCAGCCAAAGTATTCAGGTTGTGGCCCACTTGCTGTATACCCTCCTGCTGGTCATGGAGCAAGGCTCCATGTTCACGCACTGCTGCCTCCATGGCATTCATGTCTGCTGAGTCCATACTGGCCAGATTGTAATGTCAGGCACGCGTGGAAAGGACTCAGGATGCAGACACAAAAGTCAGGGAAAACAGGTTTTAATCCAAACTTCAAAAACAGGCAAGGGGCAGGCAAAAAATGCAACAGTAGAATGCAAAATCCAAAGGCAGTCAGCGAGGGCAGAAGTACCGGCAAGGGCTTGGCAAAAAATCGTGGTCTAGAAAAAGCAAAACAGATATCAGTAAGACAAAGGCAAGGCTTGAATAGGGCTTGTGTGCTTAGAAGGTCACAAGACAATCTGGCAAGGATTGCAGAGAGACTGAGACTTACGCCAGGGCTCCACCGGACGCGTTGCGTCTCCGTCGCGTCGCGTCAAAAAACGCACCGGTTCAATTTTAATGCACGCGTCGCGTCTCCGTCAACGCGGGCAGTGGAGCCACCCTTCATTGATTAAAAAGGGATCATTCCCTGACGGTGACGGAGACGCGACGCTGATGCGCCCGGTGGAGCCCGGCCGTTAAATACTGTGGGCATGATTGCAGGGGATAGAATGCAGGTGGTTCAGACACACCCACACTCCCACTCAGACTGTGACAGAAAGAGGACCTGTGTGGCTACAAAATGACCAAAGAACATCCGTGTAAAGTGAATATTTTGGCCGGGACGACAATTTGTTTGGTAAATTTCCAAGGAAAGAATTTCAGTTTCCACACTCTACTCAAGGAGGCCCCGCACTCTAAGGGGACACTGATTAGGCGAAACGGCCTGCGATTGAACTGCGATTTCGGAAAAACCATGTAACATATTCGAATACAGTTTGAACCACGAAAAAGTCCAAAGTCGTGTGAGCTTGCTAAAGTTTAAATCACGTTTCTACGACAAAGTATGCCAGAGTAATGAGGCTGCAAAAGTGAGGTTGATTTAGAGATAAAAGCCCATACATGAAAAACATTATAAATAAAGTTAAATATTTTAAAAAGTATAAACTTTTTCAAAACAACTTTTTCACGAATGAAAATTCGAGGATTGATGAACATTTTAAAGTTTGAATGGAGTTTCAAAGTGAAAGTATGACAGAGTAATTAGAGCACAAAAAAAGTGAACTGTGAAAATTGGTACAGTGGACAGACGGTTAGGAAGTGTAGCTCAGTCTCTACCTCGTTTTGTGTGCAGTGGGTGCACAGTCTGTCTTCTCTTGGGAGCCACGTCTGCCTATGTTGGCCTTTCTCAATCGCAAGACTGTGTTTACTGAGTCTATATCGAGTTAATGTTTTCCTTAGTTTTGGGTCAGTTACTGTGCTCAAGTATTCTGCTACTGTGTATTCCCTGTTTAGAGCTAAATAGCATTCCATTTTGCTCTGGTTTTGAGTAGATCTTTTCCAGTGTGTGAGATAGCTTTCTTTTAGTTTTCTTATGATTTGGTGTAGTCCCGTTTGTTTTCTGTCTGGTGGTTGTGCTTGTGTTAGTCCCAGAACTAGCTGGCTGAGGGGACATTTTTCCAGGGATTCACTGTGTGTGAGGGCCTTTTTGTGGAGCGTGTCCGGTTCACTTTCCTTTAGGTGTTTATAGAATTTCAATGCTCTCTTTTGGGTTTTGATAATTAGTGGGTATCGTCCTAATTCTGCTCTGCATGCGTTATTTGGTGTTTTCCGTTGGATGCGGAGAATGAATTTGCAGAATGCTGCATGCAGAGTTTCAATTTGGTGTTTATCCCATTTTTCCGGTTCTTGATCGGCAAGTGACTTCGCAACCATAGAGGGAAATGGGTTCTAGTATCTTTAGCCAGATTTGTATTGGGATGTTTAACTTAATGTTTCTTTTGATGGCATAGAAAGCTCTTCTTGCCTTGTCCCTCGGGGTCATTTACAGCTTGCTTGAAGTTACCTGTGCTGCTGATGTTTAGGCAGAGATAGGTATAGTTCTTTGCATGTTCTAGTATGGTTGTATTTAGTACAAATTGTTGGTGTTGGGGACTAGATATTTTATGGAATATCATAACTTTAGTTTTCTTTAGGTTAATGGTAAGTTTAGGTTAATGGTAAGTCTCCCCCTTCCACTGGGTGACGTTGGGTCCCATGACACACTCCATTTGCTCTCCCATCAGCCTGTGTCTGGCCGGGCACTGGAGTGAGATTTGATTTGATTTGATTTGATTATCTTTATTTTGAATCTTCAGGTAAAACAGTAAAATAAAATAATAATAAAAAAGAACCACAATGCATGTATATTTCTTTTTTGAATGAAATAAGAAAATTATGACAACAATGTGATCATTGATCTTCCACCTGAAGTTCAAAAAGGAGTAGGAAGAAGTAAATACTTATTTACTCCTACCCCCTACTTAAATATTCACCATCTCATTAAGTTTACAATAATCATATAATCCAAGTGTTACTGCATCCATATACTCATTATACATATACTATATATACACACCAACAGAGACAATCAATGTGCCTCATCCTCCACTCTGTAATAGTTAAGTATGTCCTTTTTATACCTCCTCTTAAACTGTACAATATTGGTGCTTTGTTTGAGTTCCAAAGCCAGACCATTCCACAAGTTGACCCCACAGATTGTTATACATTGACTTTTCATGGTAGTGTTGACAAGAAGTTTCCTCAGATTTAGCTCACCTCTTAAATTATAACCCCCCTCTCTGTCAAAAAACATGTTCTGTATGTTCACTGGTAGTAATCTATTTCTTGCTTTAAACATGACTTGTGCTGTTTTGAACTTGACCATATCTATGAATTTCAATGCATTTAACTGTAAAAAAAGAGAGTTTGTGTGTTCCTGATATGTGACATCTTTCACAATCCTTATTGCTCTCTTTTGTAATATGACCAATGGTTTTAAATTACTTTTATAGGTATTACCCCAGATCTCCACACAATAATTAAGATATGGTAAAACCAGTGAACAATACAGAATGTACAATGCCCCTTGATTTAGAATTTGTTTTGATTTCCCCAGTATAGAGACACTTCTTGCCATCTTAGCTCGTACATATGAAATATGGGGTTTCCAGCTGATTTTGTGGTCTAGTATCACTCCAAGAAATTTTATTTGATATACTCTTTCTATATTTACATTATCTATCGTCACAGTAGCTTGTGTTTCTATTTTACGATTTCCAAAAAACATGATCTTTGTTTTACTCAAATTTAATGACAGTTTGTTTTTGTCAAACCACCATTTCAATTTCTTCATTTCTGATGTGATCACCTCCAAAAGCAGCTGCAGATTGTCCCCCGAACAGAAAATATTAGTGTCGTCAGCAAATAAAACAAACTTTAAAATATGTGATACTTTGCAGATGTCATTTATATAAAGAATGAAAAGTTTAGGACCCAAAATTGAACCCTGAGGGACACCACACGTTACATCCAAAAGTGTTGACTTGTGCTCACCCAACTTTACAAATTGTTGCCTGTCCATTAAATAGCTTCTCAACCACTTCAACCCTACATCTCTAATACCATACCTTTCCAATTTATCTAATAATAAATCATGATTAATAGTGTCAAAGGCTTTTTTTAAATCTATAAATATTCCTATAGCATACTTCTTTTTATCTATACAATTTGTGATCTCTTCAATTAGTTCCATTAGAGCTAAGGCCGTACTTTTATTTTCTCTGAAGCCGTATTGGCTGTCAGTCAGTAGTTTGTGTTTCTCAATAAATGTGTCCAGTCTTGTGTTGAATAATTTTTCTAAAATTTTAGAAAACTGAGGAAGCAGTGAGACAGGCCTGTAATTTGTAAAGTTGTGTTTGTCCCCACTTTTATACAACGGTATGACTTTTGCTACTTTCATTTTACTTGGAAAATGGCCAGACAAGAAGGATAGGTTGCAGATGTGAGTTAGTGGCTTTAAGATTCCATCAATTACTTTTTTGACTATTGTCATATCAATTTCTTCACAGTCAGTAGAGATTTTATTCTTAAAATTGTTTATGATATCCCTAACTTCCTTTTCTTCTGCTGGCCTAAGAAAGAATGAACTTGGATTTCTTTCAAAGTTATGGACATAAGAACCTTCACGTGTTGTCTCAGATTTTATTTGATTAGCCAGGACAGGACCCACATTAACAAAGAAATCATTAAAGCCACTAACCACCTCATCCATATTATTTACGATCTTTTCTTTATCTTTAAAGTGTGCTGGATAACTAGAGCCTCTAAATCCATTTCTGATAATACTATTCAATACACTCCACAAACCTTTGGTATTGCCCTTATTATACTCCAATAACTTATTATAATAATCTTTCTTACATGTTCTCATAATATTAGTCAACTTATTTTTATATTTTTTATATTTATTTTCAGCCTCTATATTTCTATGTTTAATGAAATCTCTGTACAAAGTGTTTTTCTTTTTGCAAGCATTTTGTAACCCCTTAGTTAACCATGGACTATCATTGTATTTTTGTTTTTTATTGTATCTTTTAATGGGACAATGCTTATCATATAATACATTGAATATTTTTAGAAATGATTCATATGCACTATCAATGTCTTCTACTTCATATACTCCATTCCAATTCTGTTTTAATAATTCATTTCTGAATAGAGTCATGGATTCTTCATTTCTGACACGTTTATAGATTAATTTATTTGCATCCTTGTCTTCCCTGTGATTGCAATCATACACTACAAATACTGGCAAATGGTCACTAATGTCATTTACTAGGAGCCCACTCACTATCTTGTCTTCCAGAACATTTGTCAGTATATTGTCTATTAATGTGGCACTTTGTGCAGTGATTCTACTTGGTCTCGTGATTTTAGGATGCAAACCAATACTATATATTGTATTTATGAATTCCTCAGTGCTTTTATGCTTGTTTGGGTTCAAGAGGTCAACATTTATGTCACCACAAATAAACATAAACTTTTGATTTGTTAATGTAAACACCTTTTCCATCCAATCACTAAATGTGTCAATGCTTGTTCCAGGGGTTCTGTAGATACAGCTCACTATTACATTTTTCTTTTTATCCATACATATTTCTACTGTGATACATTCTGTTATGTCGTCAATGACTGTTGACATACCTTCCAACACTTTATAGTCGAGTTTTATATCCACATATAATGCCACTCCACCTCCTGTCTTGTTTTTCCTGCTCATGTAGTTCAACTCATAACCATTCAATTGTAAATCATCAACCCCCTTTTCAGGGGTGATCCAGGTCTCTGATATAGCAATTATGTTGAAAGGTTTCTTAAATTGCTCCAAGTATTTCTTAATGCTTTTGAAATTGGCATAGAGACTTCTGCTATTAAAGTGGATGATCGAAAAGTTGTGATCTATCTTAACTGTTGCATTGAATTGCTCATCTGAATAGTAGCAGCAGTTGTTGTTGATATTGTTTAAGAAATTATTGTCGGGGTCAATGTCATTTTCAATATCTTGTGATTTGTGTTCAGTATATTCAAATGTTTTCAAGCCCATTTTATCATGTTCATCCAACCTTACCAGTTGATCAAGAATTCCCACCTGAGATCTATTATCCTGAGTTGTCATGATGATATGTAGTGAATTTGCCTAAACAGTTTATCCATGATTATGTGGTGTATGTACTTGTACCATCCTGTCTTCATATGAACTTCGTTAGTAGAAATGAACGTCATGCTGTATTGAACTCCATTTAAAAGAAAAAACATTGTGCAATGAGGAACTCTATTTCTATATGAAAATAAATAAAACACTTTGTCGGCCATTTTCCTCATCTCCAAATAAATCCGTATCTGAGTTAGATCATAATTAAAGAAAAGAGCTGCCATGCAAGAAAGAAGTTTGCTTGTTAGAGAGTAAAAAATAAAGTATATAGAACATAGAAAAAACGCCATGCTAAAGAGAGATCTGCATTTTATAGGGTAAAAAATAAAGAAGTTTGTCCGTCCTAGCTGAACTCCATAATGCAACGAAAGAACCCCCATGCAAAGAAGAATGTATTTTAAAAACGTAGAAATAAAAGGAAAACAAATAATCCTGTCGGTAGTTAATAAAACCAGCTCCAGAGAGCAAATAGAAAAACAAATGGGCCGCAACGCTTGAGGGCCAACTAGTCCATCAGTCCAAGCTATAAAAGTAAGTCCAAGCCCGGAATCCAGTAAAAAACAAAAAATAATTGTTAAGATGAGTAAGGCCATGAGTCACTTATTTTATAAATGGATAGCCATACCTCGCTCGTTGTGTTCAGGCTTCAGACTCGTCAAACTTGTCAAGTTCATCGATGTGTCGGACAATGTTAACTGTTGCCTCCTCTCCGTTTAATTTAATGAAGACTTTGCAATTCCAGGTCCAGGTCGACTGGATTTTCTCTTGCTTCCATAGTGCCCGTGCTTTCTTTGCGATGTCCGCGTTCTTCTTGGTAAGGTGTTCGTTGAAAAACACCTTGGTCCCCATTAGCTTCTTTCGTTGGCGAAGGAGCTCGTTTTTACTCTTCCTATTAGTGAATCGAATTATTATCGCGGGTGCAGCGCTCTTCGTTTTAGAGGGCAGGGAGTGGCAGGCCTCGATGTCTCTCCTTGCCACCTCTATGCCCTTGCCTTCCAGGAATCCAACAACCTGCTGCTCCAATGTTTCCATTTCGACCACAGAAGGCTCCACACTCCCGGCGGCTGTCTCCTTTGCAGCAGCCCTAGCATAGGACTGGTGACGCGTCTTCAGTCCATTGATGATCATGTCGTTCATTCTCGAGTATTGCTCGAGATCTCCCACTCGATTCTCCAAGATTGCAATTGATTTATCCTTCTCCTTATTTTGGTGTTTGAGTTGTTGTACTTCAGCCATCAATCCCATTATTTTCTTTTGCTGGCTGGAAATATTTGCAAGCTCCTCCGACATGAAGTCCAGTGCCTTTTTCACTTCCTCCATCTCGTCCCAGCTCACAACCTTTTTTGGCGGCATTTTTATTACCCCGCAGGTCGATCGACAAACTCAAGTGTTAAAAGTTAAAAAACAACACTCAAATAAATGTCGGAAAAGATGTGACAATCAAGTAGTATAAATTACAAACTCAAAAGTCACGAGCACGCCAAACACTCAGACAGCAGCCACGCCTGAAGCTCACAAGCCCACAATGCAACGGTCCACCAAACTGTCAGGCAGACAGAGATCACTGTACCCACACCGGTGCCATTGCCCCGGATGATCCTCTGGATGCCCAGGGCTGGCAGAGGCACTGGCGTGCACTGAGCTGCAGACACACCTAAAAGACAAGATGGATGGATTGGTGAGTAAGCCTGTCAAAATGATTACATAATTGCCTAATCACAATTAATTGAGATAATCTCAATTATTATCATAATGTAGAAAAATATTCATACATTTTCATATTTAAAAAAGATATAGGCCTATGTGGAAATAGCACAACACAATACGTGATCTTGCAGATCGGCCATTTCCACTATTTCTAAGCTAAGTTTGGGTATAACTTTATTAAATAGTTCCTATTTTGGCCATTATACTGTACTATTTATTTTGATTAATGGTATCGGTCATTGTCAGTCATTTCTTTGTAAGTTATTTGTCATCTGGCCCATTTGTTTTATAAAGCCTAATGACAAACAGAAAATGTTACATTTATCTTCCAATGTTCAATGGAAAAACACAATTAAATCGTTGATCGCAAATATTTGTATGACAATTAATTGTCAAGTAATGACATAATCGTGACAGCCCTAATGTGAATTGGTGGATGATATTCAGTTTATCTCGGTAGACAGACAGGCAGGCAGACAGCACAACATGTTTAAAATGTGTCAATTGAAAAGGTGTAGGAGCTACTCCCAATGAAATAGATTGATATGGCCATACTGCATTTGTACTTATATTAACTGTATCTATCAAAAGGACAGAAAGCAAGCTGTGGTCATTTGAGTGCAAATGTGTATTGAGGACCATTTAAAAAAAATCTTATTATTTTATTTTCTGCATGTCATTATAGTTTATAGTTTTACAAAATAAAAAAATAAAAAATAAAAAAATGTAACATAGCTTGATGCAAGTATGGTGGTGGTGCCCCACTTTGTATCTTGACCACTTTATACACAGTTAGCTATACACATAGGCAATGTTCAATAGCATTGATTTATTTTATTTTATAAATCAATGCTATTGAACACCCTTTACGTCTGTGTGTTGGTTAAAAAAATATTGAACCAGGATCCTCAAACTATCTGCCAAAGCAGCTAACTCTTCTATTCCTGTAACTGCAATGTTGAGAACTCACACACATAATTTACACCTATAATCACGTGATGTGACAATAAAGCTGGTTCAGATTCTGATTGTAGATAGTCTATTTTCACCATTGAGGAATCTGGAACCAATATGTTCTATATATAAGTAATGTGCAGTGCTCATCCTGCATCCTGTCATCTGGAGGTGTCTGCCTGAGACCTTGTTTCACTTCAAGCTCTTGGCCGGGACCCCCAGGGTGATGGCTTGTATTTAGTATATTTTGTCTTGAGTTCAGATCCTGAGTCACACCTATGGACATTTACATGCTAGAGCAGGGGTTCTCAACGTTTTTGGCCGGGGACCCCCGGAAATGCTTTGGCAATATCTCGGGACCCCCGCCCCGCCCCCTCCCGACCCCCAATATAAATTGACTGCTACAATAACCTTAACCCATTTTGGGCGGGAACCCTTTTTGGTGTTTTAAGCATTATGTTATAATTTAGCTACTACAAGCTCATAGCGCGCCACCGAGTGGCGCGCTACGAGCTTGTAGGTCTGCTATTTTTGAAAAACCGTGAAAAAAAGAAAAAAAATATCTTTTTTTTTTTGGAAAATAATTTGGGGACCCCCTAAAATAATTTGGCGACCCCCCGAGGGGTCGCGACCCACGGGTTGAGAACCCCTGTGCTAGAGAGATAAACAGTGGTTCAAAGTGGCCACTGTTGGAGCAAATGGTTGATCAAAGGATTTATCTTTAAAGTGTATGCATTTTTCTGTCTACACCATCTACTCATGTAAACTGCAGCTAACCAAAATGTTAACAGTCGGCCACTCTGTCTCTGGCTGGTGTGCCTATGATTTGTGCTTTGCTGTACTTTGCTGAATAAACAACGAGGAACATCACTATGCCGTCGTGCCATGTCTCAACTTTTCTCGTGCTCTCCCAGTTAACAGTATTTTGTATAGGGCATCCTGTATAATCAGATACGACACCATCATTCAACAAAGTATAAAAAATTTGTTGTTTTAGAATTTAGATGCATTGGTGAATTCCCACCCCTGCATTAATGCAGGATGTAGGGGCATGTCACGTGTGTAGAGGGTATGTAGGGGGTATGTCGAGGTTAATTAGAGGGTATTTAGGGGGAGCATTATGCTGAATTCCTGTTCTGTTCTTTGACTATATAGAAGTGTCTATTTGTACGTCTCTAAATGTTTTGATGAATTGAACAAGGTGGACCCTCTTGTAAACAAGTGTAATGCTTTATTGG
Organism: Electrona antarctica; assembly: GCF_951216825.1. Lineage (NCBI taxonomy): Eukaryota > Metazoa > Chordata > Actinopteri > Myctophiformes > Myctophidae > Electrona > Electrona antarctica. The sequence continues at coordinate 31,828,250 of NC_136807.1, forward strand.
GTCGTCCACTCACAGTTAACAGTCTTTGTATTGAGTTGTGCTTGAAATGTACTGTAATTCTGCAAACTGTTAATACATATTTCAATCAATCAATCAATCAGCATGTAGGGGGGATGTAGGGGGTATAGGCAGTGCAGGGGGCCGGCCAACATTGAGTGACAAAAACAGTTTGCTACATGCTCATGGTATCAAAGGAAATGTGATACATCGTTAAAAAACACCTTTGAGGAAGTACACGGGCCATCTGGAGCTCTGTTTCTGTCTGGAGCAAATGCTTATCATAGAGCACAGCGCGCTCAGCACATCTCTGTACATGATGAAAGATTCTGACACGTTGCTAGGAATTTATATACTGACGTCTGTTTGAGGAAGGGAAATGTTTTATTTATTTGTTTTTATCCCACGATTCTGTAACCCATTTTTCACGCGGTGCCAATTGCCTAAGCTGTAATACTGGACGTTACTCTTAGCCTGGTTAATAAACCAGACCGAATCAGCCGTTGGCAAAAAAAAAATTGCCTGCCAGTGGATTAGGGTCTGGCGAGGCTCAGTAGCACGCCTCTTTCCTACAACCGAGAACAGGTCGGACCAATCGGGACACGGTATGCAATATGGGCGGGCTTTGGTACAGTGACGTTCAATGCTTGAGACCTTTGACTGACAGTAGCTCTGACCAATTGCGTCGAAGAGAAAATGTTTGAACCCGCCCCCCGGGAAATGAAATCCAAGTGGAGCCAGCCCAGACTAATATACCGCGACAGTGTTGTGTGATATTAGTCTGGCTTATTAGCCAGGCTACGTTACTCTCCCTCTGCCAACTTGGGGAGAGCCCCAAACTGAGATCATGCTTAATCCTTCAATGCATGAGGAGTGAGGAGACCATATTCTTATCACCTGACAGGGGGGCACACACAGCTCCGTAAGGGAACAGTGTCATGATATCAGTCTGTTGCATACTTTTATTATGTAGTTATGTCCTAATGTTTCCTGTTTCCCCTAACTATTGTTTCCTGTCTTGTCTCACCTCCCTGTGATTACTAGTTTTCTCCACCTGTGTCCTGTTAGTCTCCCAACCAATCCCTGTGTTGATTGTTAGGTCTGTTCACCTGTGTATTGTTATCCTGTGTCTACTTAAACCCTCAGTTCCTTAACGTCCTTGTGTTCGCTGCCAGATCTTAGATGTTCCAGTCCTGTTCCTGTGTATTTCCAGTGAATATATCAGTGTTCATTTGACCAGCTCTGCTCCTGCCTTTACATCTCCTGAGTTGCACTGTGACAAACAGGGGAGAGCAGTCTGGAAAAATAGTTCTCAACATGACCCATGGGTCCTTGGAAAGTTAAGGGTCTGTAACTCTGACAGTGAAAGGATGGAACCAAATGGACCCGACTCTCAGAGTTACTGTACATTAACACTAGATTTTATATTGGGGCGTCAGAAAAATGAATCAAATGGACACAGGGCCTAATGCACTGGTTCTCAATCTTTTTAATTTAAAGGACCCCCAGTTTGGTATACATTATCAAACATTTTGTCTTATCTCTTGTCTGAACTGTAAAATCCTCAGTGTTATTTTAACTCTCAGCGTTACTGACCCCTAAGTGTGCATTTGGACCCCTGGTAGTTCCTGAACCTGACATTGAGAAAGTTGCAATACAATTTTATTTCTCAATAATACAATATAAACACCAAATCCAATGAAAAAAAAAATAGTACTGTAACAGTGCAACAGCATCTGATAAAAACATACGACATGAAAACCTCACATGTACAAAACAATACAACAATGAAAAGAAAGAAAAAAGGTTCTCAATTGAAATGGATGAACAAAAATAGAGCAACAGCATCTGATGAACAAAAACATTCGATGTCGGATGAAAATCTCACATGTCCAAAACTGTTACTGGATCCACGAGAGGATGCTTGGTCCTGATCATCTCGTTCTTGATGACCGCAAAGGGCAGCTTGGAGAGATCAAATGCTCCACGATTGGGTTGCCCAGAACTGCCTGAATGGGAGGTGGTAGACAGGAGCACACAGATTAGATCCCCGAAAACAATCCAACAGGAGGACAGAGTTTAAATACAGTACATACAGTAAGATCAATTTTGATGTAACATTCCAGATGTTACATCAACATATTAGCTAATTGATTACTAGCTGTGCTAGTTTCTACCATTTACATCTTCCTTCACTCTCTAAACAAAGACCTGTGACCACCCAGTCCACCAGCCAAACTAACTTTGAAGTGTGAACGAATGTCCGACTTGGTCTAATAATGTATGACTGACTGTAGCCCTCTGTGCAATTACTACTTGCAACACGTACAGTGCAAAACAATGTTGTTGGAATGTATGATCATTAATTGCCTGTATATATATATCACTGTATGTATATTTATATCTATACCTTTATTGAGAGCACGTGACCTGATACCGGTCACGTGATCATGTGATCTGTGTATATAAGGAAGTGAAAATAAACACACTGCTCTCTCAGCCATTGTCTAAGAAGCAACAGTAAATCTGTCTCTCTGAGTTTTCTTTGTTTGTCCTCCGTCATGTTTCCGGCTAGCTTTGAGTTATTGTTGGTTTGACGCGATACGCTAGCTTTGTTTAACAGGTCATGGAGCCCAGTGTTAAGAACAACAACAACCAATGGAGCCGGATTCGTTTTGACGGAGATGAAAGGAACTTTGATCACGGCACTGAGGAATGCGGAGGAGACTTTGAGTGATGGCTTGCTAACAGCTATGGTTCTGAAGGGGCTGCCAGAATCGTGTAAGCCATTTTTCCATCCACATCGCACAGAGTGACGACAGGATCACCTTTGCCGACTTTGAGGCCAAACTGAGGAGTTACGAGATCACTGAAAGGTTCAGTAGCAGTTCCGGGGATGACAGCGTGATGAGACTAAGAAGCAAGGACAACGACATGAGACTGTCCTGTTATAATTGCGGCCAGAGGGGGCACAAATCGTTTGAGTGCGGAAATGCTGCTGGTCAGAGAGAACAGAGACAGTGGTGCAGTCTTTGCAGAAGTCCAACACATAACGACACCAACTGTAGACGGAGAAGACGAAAAGACAGACTGTCCTGTTATAATTGCGGCCAGAGGGGGCACAAATCGTTTGAGTGCGGAGATGCTGCTGGTCAGAGAGAACAGAGACAGTGGTGCAGTCTTTGCAGAAGTCCAACACATAACGACACCAACTGTAGACGGAGAAGACGAAAAGACAACGTCAAGGTGACGCAGGATGAAGAGGAGCACACGTTCGCCTTCGGGGTGGGCCAGGTGAACCGCGACTCGGACGGCGCCGGGAGACCGAAGCAGAGACTTTGTCGGAGTAATACTCTGAGCAGAGGGCTGATGGTCGACACCGGGGCTACGTCACATATTGTGACCGACGTGAAGAAGTTCCGAAACTTCGATGAGAATTTCGAGCCACGGAGGAATGTTCTGGAGGTGGCTGATGGAGTGAGGGCCTCTGGCGTAGCGCTGAAGAGAGGTACTGCAGTGTTTTACCTGAGAGATACCAAGGGTCGAGAGGTGGAAACGATGCTGAAGGGGGCGCTGTATGTTCCATCCTTTCCCCAAGACATTTTCTCAGTCAACGCAGCAACATCAAATGGAGCCACATTCATCTTCAAAGAGGGACAGAACAAGTTCATCCAGAGAGACGGCACGACATTCGACATTAAGGTACATGACAGGTTGTTTTATGTAAACACCGTTGATGAGAGTATTGATGTTGATGAATGTCATGGGTGCTATGACATCAAGACGTGGCATGAGATTCTGGGACATTGCAACTACGAAGATGTGTTAAAACTGCAGAATGTAACTGATGGTATGGAAATTAAAGGCAAGGTTGATATTTCCAAGTTGTCATGCGATGTGTGTATAGAAGGTAAATTTGCTCAGAGCCGAAATAGAGAACCAGACCAAAGAGCTAAAGCAGCACTAGAACTTGTACACACTGATTTATCTGGACCAATTGATCCAATGGCTAAAGACGGATTCAAATATGCTTTAACATTTACTGACGACTATTCAGGAGCTACTTTTGTTTATTTCTTGAAATCTAAGAGTGACACAGTCCAAGCTACAGAGAAGTACATTGCCGATGTTTCACCCTATGGGAAAATTAAGTGTATTCGTTCGGATAATGGTACTGAGTATACTTCTGGTCAGTTTCAGGCATTGTTAAGCGGAAAGTCCATTAGACATGAGACCTCAGCTCCATACTCACCCCATCAGAATGGGACAGCTGAAAGAAATTGGCGAACGCTGTTTGAGATGGCCAGAGGTATGCTGATTGAGTGCAAATTACCAAGGGAATTGTGGACATATGCGGTAATGACGGCTGCTGTTATCCGAAATAGATGTTTCAATAAGCGTGTAGGACAGACCCCATATTACATGCTGACAGGAAAGAGGCCAAACCTTTCAAGAATGAGAACTTTTGGGTCCCCATGCTATGCATATAAACAAAATAAGAAAAAGTTGGATTCACGATGTGAAAAAGGGATATTTGTAGGATATGATAAAAATAGCCCAGCCTATTTAGTGTTTTATCCCGACACTGGGAAGGTAACTAAGCACAGATTGGTAAAGTTCATTCAAAGGAATGTCATTGAGATTCAGACCCAAACAGATTGGGATGATGATTGCAGTGGGGGAAGGACTGTAAACCACCTCCCTGAAGATAGGGAAACTAACGAGACACAAGAACAAGAGGTTGTGGTTGAAATGAGTGATTTGGCAAATGTTCAGGCAGGTGAAGATGGCCAAACCAGTGAGATACAGGAACAAGAAGCAGGGGAGATGGATGATTTGGTCAGTGCTCAGGCAGGTGACAGTGGCCAGAGTGCAACATATCCCAGAAGAAAAGTGAAACCACCTCAGTATTTAAAGGATTATGAGTGTCAAGTAAAATCTGATGACCTAGATGACATAACCTTTGATTATTGTTATAGAGTCATTTGTGATGTGCCACACACAGTAAAGCAGGCAATGGCATCACCTGACTCTAAGTTATGGGCAAGAGCTATGGATGAGGAAATTGAATCACTAAAGGAAAATGACACGTTTACCCTGACTAAACTGCCAGAAGGAAAATAAATAGTGGGGGGTAGATGGGTGTATGCTTTAAAAACAAATGCAGATGAATCTAAACAATTCAAGGCACGTTATGTAGCCAAAGGTTTCAATCAAAAACCAGGTGTGGATTATGAAGAGACCTTTTCACCAACGGCAAACCAGACTAGTGTGAGGGTATTGATGCAAAAGGCAGCACAAGAGAATATGATCTTACACCAAATGGACGTCAAAACGGCCTATTTGCATGCACCAATAGATTTTGAGATTTACATGAGACAACCAGAGGGATATGAAGTTACATCTGAGAATGGGGACATGCTGGTGTGTAAACTAAATAAATCTTTGTATGGTTTAAAACAATCAGGGAGAAATTGGAACAAGATGTTGCATGATTTTTTTAACTAAAAATCTATTTATTCAGAACCCAGTTGATTATTGTGTTTACACAAGGGAAATGAAGGATCAAAAGGTATTCATTTTATTTTGGGTCGATGATATAATAATTGCAGCAAGTGATGACAATGTGATGATTGATGTCAAAGAAATGCTTACAGCAAAATTCAGAATGAAAGACTTAGGCAAATTGAAACATTTCATTGGTATTGATTTTGAACAAGGTGAACATTATGTGACTATGTCACAAAGGAAATATGTTGATAAAATATTGACTAGATTTGACATGCAGGACTGCAAGCCAAGAACAACACCCTGTGAGGCAAAGCTGAACTACACTGACAGCAGTGAGTCATTGGGGGATGTGAGAAAATACAGGGAAGTTGTGGGTAGTCTAATATACTTGACTACTTGTACCAGGCCAGATCTGAGTTTTGTAGTGGGAAAACTTTCACAATATTTTTCTAAACCAACAGAAGAGCAGTGGATCACAGTGAAACATGTGCTGAGATATCTGAAGGGAACCAGGAAAAAATCCTTATGCTATAGGAAATGTGAGGAACTAGGCTTGATAGCATATAGTGATGCAAACTGGGCAGAAGATGCAAGTGACAGACGTAGCACTAGTGGTTATTGTGTCAGCCTAAACCCAGAGGGCCCTTTGATTTCATGGAGGTCTAAAAAGCAATACACCGTAGCACTTTCAACTTGTGAAGCTGAGTACATGGCACACTCTACAAGAGTGTTTGTATTTGAATCACTCCACAGTGCCGCAGAAACAAAGAGGCAACTAAGAAAGGAGAGACCTACCACCAAGACGGCTCCTCACACCACCACCACCCCCATGACAACCATTCACATATGCACCCACTGCAACAGAGACTGTGGATCAAGGGTTGGCCTCTTCCAGCACCTGAAGACCCACAGATGACCAGACCCACCGAGACCCACCCGAGGACAATCATACTCGTTCCGAGTGATCGCCGATGATGATGATGGTGTGTGTGTGTGTGTGTGTGTTTATTTTCCATTGATATATCACCAGAATAGTGGTGCCTTTAAACAGAACATACTGCCAGTCACTCTTATTTTGTTTTATTTAATGTTTCTAAACGCTAATGATCATGACATTTGTTAAACAAAGCTAGCGTATCGCGTCAAACCAACAATAACTCAAAGCTAGCCGGAAACATGACGGAGGACAAACAAAGAAAACTCAGAGAGACAGATATACTGTTGCTTCTTAGACAATGGCTGAGAGAGCAGTGTGTTTATTTTCACTTCCTTATATACACAGATCACATGATCACGTGACCGGTATCAGGTCAGCTCTCAATAAAGGTATAGATATAAATATACATACAGTGATATATATATACAGGCAATTAATGATCATACATTCCAACACCCCCACTTGATCGTGAATTGGTACACAAAGAAATAACAAAAAGAACCCTTGAAAGAGAAACAAAAAAAAAACCTTGGACTGTATGTTATTCTCCAAACATGAAACCCTCAAAATTCCTCAATTGACACAGCCTGGCTGGTTTTGTCATAACATCGGCAACCATTTGTTCAGTTGGACAATACTCGAGAATCACTTTACCATCATTGACAGTTGATCTTACAAAGTGGTATCTTATGTCAATATGTTTTGACCTCTGTCTCTGTACAGGATTTTTAGCTAACGCTATTGTACCTTGATTGTCCTCGTAAATCTTTGGCTGCATGTAAAGAAATCCATCAATACATTGTAACAATGTCCTTTTCTAGTTGTGCTGAGCCTTCATGGACCATCCTGCTCCACATTCCTCTCTGGAGGGCAGCCTCCTTTTCTAAACATGTTGTTCATCACTTCATTATGAACAACATTTCAAATGTCTAAAAAAAAAGAAAAGGGGGGGGGTTCCCGATATCGATATTTTAATAATCAATATCGATTATTTATCGCGGGAGGACGTATCGATATATATCGCCATATCGATATTTCATCACACCCTTACTATTTAACATTTTAGAATTCAAAATGCACGGCTGTGCAAACGTACTATATTTGTCTCGTCTCAAGAGCACTACAGCTGCGAGTTGAGTGACAGGTACCTTGGACATGCCCACTTACTGAGGAAAAAGCTGCTTCAAATTTATTTCTGCATGCTTTTTTTTAATGGTAATGGGGCATCATAGAGTATAAAGAAGGATAGAGACTGAACCGACACAAAGCTCCGCCCCCCCGCTATTCATGTCAGTGGAAGTTGCTCAGTGGCGTTTTGAAGCACCCGGAAAAACCGTCCACTACCGTCTACTTCCGCATTTGACCACCAAATTTTGGTACAACGTGACATCGGGGTGCCACACGGGGGCGCCATGCACCAGGCTGAACGACAGACCCAGCAGGTCCTGGCAGATGTCCAGCACACCTCGGATCACGACCTCCACTGGAAAATACTCCATCAACTGGCCATGTGCAAACTGTGCATACAGCTTTTTGTCGAATGGCACACCTCTTTTCTGACAGTCCTCCTTTAGCTCAAGGAGGTTGGCTCTCTCCTCGTCTCCCAGCGGCTTCAGCTTATGTATGGGCCAGCTCTTCCAGGAAGGTAGAGACCTCTTTGGCAGGTTTTGCAACGTTCATCTTCAGGACAGAGTCGGCATGGGATTTGAAGCCCTGCAAAGCACTCTGCTGTGCACGTAGCTTCGCCAACTCCTTCAACATGGCTGAGTTCTCTTCACAACGTGAATTCTCAATCCTCAGGTTCACATCATCTCTCATGAGCATCATGTCCTCATACAATTCAGACAGCTTCTTGTAGTCAATGTATGCCACGTTAATGTTGGCCAGTTTCTTCGAGATGTTATCGGTACGGTCCGGGTCCAGGGAACCCACAGCGTATACCTTCTTGGTCTCCAATATGAGATTGTCAGACATCCGTTGTATATTTGAAGTGTCCAGACAATTAACTTCTGGATTTGTACGCTTCAATCTTTCTCCAATCTTGTCAGATACTGATACTGATACTGTTGCACTTTCAAATTCAAAAACATCAAAAGTAACAGAGCTACAATCTCAAAATGCGTTGCGCCGCGTTTCGAGCTTGCAGATCTGCTACTTTGGATACTTCTTTGTGAAGCTGTAGTGTGATCAAGCAGGGCGTTAATTCACGAAAAAACACAAAATGTTTAAATATGGAGATAAGGTTTCTTAGTTCTTACCAACAGCAATCAGTAGTTGCCATGTGCTGGTGAACAGAAACACAAGTTAAAAACAAAACATTTATAACAGGGGAGAGCAGTCTGGAAAGGTAGTTCTCAACGTGACCCATGGGTCCTTGTAAAGTTAAGGGACTGTAACTCTGACATTTAAAGGATGGAACCAAATGAACCCCGACTCTCTAGATCGAGTTACTGTACATTAACACTGTACAACAATTTTATATTGGGGCGTCAGAAAAACAAATCAAATGGACAAAGGGCCTAATGCACTGGTTCTCAACCTTTTTAATTTCAAGGACCACCAGTTTGATATACATTATCAAACATTTTCTTATCTCTGGGACCCCAGTCTGCACTGTAAAATCCTCAGTGTTATTTTAACTCTAAGCGATACTGACCCCTAAGTGTGCATTTGGTAGTAGTTCCTGAACCCGACATTGAGAACCAGTGGCCTAATGGATTAAATGCAAACTCTCTTGTGCATGTACGCCAAGGAAGCAACTCCCAACAAATGTGTGTTTTTCTTTTTACTATTTAGAACTTTTATAGAGCACCGAAGTCTGACGTCACTTTCAGTAGAGAGCGCCAGTACACAGGTTCATGTATATTTTTATTTGCATTGAGATCCCCATAGGGCGATTTTAGGTCGCTTCATATAAGAACTGTTTGAAAAATAAACCGATCATCCCGGCCTTTCTGTAAGGGGGGTGGCTGTGCGTCGTTAATGATGTCCATTAATATTTGATACAGCCAGTTTCTGGAGAAAATTGAATTAATGTGGCCGCAAATGCCTTGAAACTACAAGGTGTATGAAAGCAATGTCGCTGCTAATATACGTCACGCCCAGCTGTCAACACGCGTTCCTGAGATTCGTCATTGACGTAAACTCAGCTGGCAGTGATTCGACTGAGTCGACTCGTAACCACGAAAGTCCTGCAATATTTAAATTGTTTTTGTTGCGGAGCTCCTGAGTCAGTTATGTCAGAGCCTAACGGTACTTGGTGTGTGTGCGTGGGTGTGTCTCTCTCTATCTCAAAAATAACGAGCGACCTTTATACAGTAATAATCAGTGTGTTGTGCTGCTGCGGAATGAAATAATGGGATTTAATGTGTCCAACAGATGGCGTAGTTTCACAAGAAATAACATGTCTGATGTCTTATATCACATCGTCATGTAAACACTCATACAGAATGACCATTTCCCATGTAAACTCGCAGCAAAAAACATTACTTCCGAAGTATTTTATTCTGAAGTACTTATTCGGAATGATCAGCCGGCATGTAACCGCGGTCACTGTCACAGAGGCAGAGATGTCTCTCTCTTGCTCTCTGTCTCTGTATGTGGGCTCTAGAGGGTGGCTGCACAGCATGTGTTATTGTGCCTAATGGTATAAAGCAATGTTTTGAGACTTTGTACTCTGAAGGATAGTCTGCCTCTATCGAGTTCCATGATGACCTCTTGCAGAGCTTCGAAGGTGTACTTGAGCTCTGGAGGGTAGCTCCGGTTCAGAGCATACAAAAGAGCAAGCAACATTGTCACTGCAAAAGGCACACTTCCCAACCCATTCAACACTCCCACCCCGTCCAGAATGATGCCAACATCCACAGGGGCGTTGCATGGCTTTGCTGCACCTTTGTTTCGAATGACAAAGATTCCACACACCTTGTCTGCCATGGCCGTTCGACTGCTTTCAACATCCACGTCCTGCGTCAACACACAAAGACAGACTTTTCATTGATGTGCAATACATACATATTTCTTATAGCATGTGCCATTTTTACAGTATTGCTGTAAAACAGCTATCATGATATTAAGTTGGTTTCACTGAGCCATGGTGAGCAGCTACTTCAACAACTAAGCCATCAACTTACCTGTAAATAAATATCCACAAGTTCACAATGCGACGCGCATTGTAAGTATTTTGTTATAGAATTCTTGATGTTTTGATGTAGATCAGGAAGAAGCAGGACTGCAATGGCGACTCAGGAATCATCTTAATTTTCATCACACCAGAGAGAGACTAGTGTCTCCCTCCAGAGCTTCCCCCAGAACACCTTACACACATGTCAAACACATCTGTCAGGTGTGTACACAGAGGTAACGAGATGCTAACTCCTTACATGGACTATGCTGCAGGCGAGTAGGTATGTTTCAAATGTAAGTGATTTTGGAACCTGGAGGAATAAAGGTGCATTAACATACCGTGTACTCCCTCACCAACTTGTCTGGATCTTCTTTCATGTAGGCACACAGAGCTTTGAGCACACATTCTCTTCTGACATCAATGCTGTCAGTCTGAGTATGCACGCACACGCACACACACACACACACACACACACACACACACACACACACACACACACACACACACGGGTTCAAATGTTGGCTCTGAAGAGCATGTACATATTTGTTAGTGATGCCATTGATGCAATTGTAAAAAATATATTACAATTTAAAAAACAGTTCAAGCTGATTCTTTTGGAGTATGGAAAATACATTTTTAATACAGTATCTAAGTATACTAATTATATAGGGTGAAACTGATAATATTGTGTGTGTGTGTGTGTGTGTGTGTGTGTGTGTGTGTGCATCTTTAGTTTGGGGGGTAAAACAACTGCTTAAATCAGGCTTTAAATAAAAAGCATGCACAGTAATGCTTCCGTAAGATTGCATTGGGAAAACATGGTGCTGGCCCAGACTTAAATTCTTATGTGCCGGCCTTAAGTTTATCTTTATCTCGGGTTCTGATATGTTTACCTTTTGGAATCAATACATACGAAAAGGTTTTAATCCACTTTTTTTGGACGGGCTCGACCCAGCTAGACCCCATTTTGACCTGTACACTGATATCACGGAACGTAAACTCATCTTGGAGCTAAAGCGTTTGGAACCTCAATATGTACATGTTGAGGTTCCAAACGGAGCTAAATCATGTTGGACAAAACCAAACCAAATGGACCAACGTTAATGCACGTAGGACCCGCATTTTCAAACTGTCCACTCGTCGCGATGGAAAACCTTTGTTGAACGTGCGAGTGATTTTTGCAGTTGCATCGGCTCCTTCGGTTACCTCTGAGTCTGTGTGCATGTAGAGGAGGGGGGAGGAGGAGGAGGCGTGTGACTGTGTGTGTGTGTGTGTTTGTGTGTGTATAATGATGATGCAAAGCGGCCGGGGTAGTTAGACAAAGACAAAGTAACGCAACAGAATCAAACGACCTGGCAGCCCAACAAAATTCAATACACAAATCTATCTCTGTGTTGTTAAATCATGACTGTGTGCTACACAAATGTGTTATGTGCGGGACGTTCCTGAGCTGTGCGTGCAAGTTAGGGGGAACATTGGATACCGATGTTGTCAAAAAAAGTCAAATCAAAGTGATGTATTATTTTGTCCCTAATAATATATATTATAATAATAGGCTATCCATACCTTGCTCATAGGCACCATGATGCTGTTGATCATTCTCCCTTGAGCTCCACCTTTCTTGCCATACACTGTCATCAGGTTTGCAAGTGTCCAGCTCTGAGCGTCCAGCTCTGAGAAGAACTTTGACTGCAAGTCGATTGTTGTGATTCTTTTGAACTCTGCATTCAACTACAAATAAATAAACAAAGATACACAAGGCTTATGTCACTGACATGTTTTGTCATTTCAAGACAGTTTTAAATGCATGTGTGTTTATCTATAGCTTCTTGCAAAGAAATGCCACTGTTTGCAAGAGCGCCAACAAAGGTCGCTGGCCTTCCGCATATAGTGCAGTCTGTAATTATTCACTGTACACTACATATTCCAATAAATGTAGAGGATGTTCATCACACATCAATTCACCTACTGTACCTCACGAACATGGAAGAGAGCCGGCCACCTCATTTGGAAATCGTCTATCGTGGGTGCCTCTCGAACTACCTCTTGCCTTCTGTGCGCAAAGGTCTTGTCCATCATCATCATCATGTTTTCCTCATTGTTTCTTTTCTTTACTTCTGAGAGGAGGTCCACTCTGATCTTCTCTAGGGTCTGTGCCGTTTCTCCAGGTCGATAGTCGGGACAAAAAGACACTTCAGCTTTTTTGGGCCTCTTCATACCAAAAAAAGGACTGCATTTTTTGCCATCAGGTTTGCGTTTTTGGGCATTCACTTTAAGTTCTGGGCATCCAAGCTGCCTGAGCTTATTTCGGTAGTTAAGGAGTTTATTCTTCAAACGCGTCTCCCATATTCCATATCCAGTGGCTGAAGCACTCTCTTTCAAACATGGATGTGTTGAAACAAGAGCTTTTGCTACATCCTCAATCTCATTATCAACGAGGTGCACTTTGTACTGGATGATCTTTTTAACTAATTGAGCAAGAATTTCACTTTGAAGTCGAGAACTAGGAATCAAAAAAGTTCTGTTTTGTTTGAAAGCAGCATTGGCCATGTTCAGCTCATACCGAGCCACATAAGAGAACTCGGGCACTTGGAAGACAGCGGGCCATCCATTGCACCAGGGCCGACAATATGGGCAGACGTGGGCAGACAATATGCCTGTAACACCAGACGAACGGGATGCGGAGGTGGCAGGAGCAGAGTGCGGAGGGGCCACGGAGCCACCTGGCTGGGCAGGTGCAACTGAACCATAGATGACCCTGATGGTACTAAGGTCCTGGACATCTGATATCGAGAGCAAGTTGGTGAATTCTTTCTCATTGTGAATGTGATGCTTAATTCGAAGCCTGATGTGTCCTTCTATTCCATAACGTTCCTTTATTTCCTCTGCAAGTTCACTGACAGATTCTGGCCGCTCTGAGAGGTTCCATCTGAAACTACGGTCTTCAGATAGAACCATTCTGAGCCTCACTGGAGGAGCTGCTGAATTACAGAGGACCTTAATGGAACTTCTGTCCTGGACATCTGATATCGAGAGCAAGTCTGTGAATCTTTCCTCAATCTTAGGATCCATTAATTGAAGCGTGATGTCACCTTGTAATCTATACTCAGTCTTTATATGATGTGCAAGTTCACTGCCAGACTCTGGCATCCCATCTGGAAGGACCAATTTGTAAATGGTGTGTTCTCCTAGAATGATTGATAGAAAGATGCTGCGCCTCACTGGAGGAGCCATTTCACCACGCCCTGTGAATGAGGAAAATAGAATGTGTTAACAAGGGTAGATCAGAACAGAGCAGAAGAATGAAAAGGACAAAGAAAACATTCAAATTTTTTTCTGAATGTACATTTAATGTACCCTGAATACCTTGATCTGTCTTTTTCAGGGTCTGTGCAGGTTTAGGCAAGTCAGATTTAAGACTTTTTAAATACTTTTAATGCCATTTTGAGTACATCCATATATACCAGTTTGGTCTAGTGCTGCCAAAAAGGATTTGCTAAAACTACAATGGGAGCAGCACAGTTGGTCTGGGCTGTACAAAAGGAGCAAACACCAATAGAACGCATGGCACTTTGGGATGACATTTGGTGGAGCGTGGACTCCGTGGAGGACTGACTTCATATATTTCACTAGGGTCCCGGCTGTGCTGTATCGCAGGCTGAAGTTTAGCTCAGCTCTGATGAACACACCTACAACACCAGACATTCCCTCAAAAACTAATTCAATGCAACACACAGTAATGTTGTATAGACCAATTAAATAGCTGCATAGTCTTCCATCACAACAGTACTGGATTTGGTGATGCTCTGACAATAATCTACATGATCTGAATCAACTTTGTGTATGTTAACGTACTAAAAGAGTGACTTTGGTGTAAACATGGTAACACTCCTGCCCCAACTGTACCTGTTGTTGGAGCCCTGGCCCCTGGGACACTGATGAGATGTGGGCTGTGCTGGATCTGCAGCTGGGTCCTCCCTCTCTGCGTCTTCACCTGCAGCGGCATAGGAGACTGGATGGGCATGTGGGGCTGACTTTGAGGAGGCAACTGGCCCTGGGGGGTGGCAGAGGGAGGGGTGCCGGTGGTGGCCAGCGGGGTGGCCCCCACCTGGACCGGGGCAGCAGCCTGCTGGGGGGGCTGGGCTGGGGTCTTAGTGGGGGTGGCGGAGGGGGGCTGTCCGGCAGCCGTAGTAACTAATGGAGAGAGATCATTTGTATGTGAATAAGGGTGAACGGCCATTGCTATCTGCTTAGCCCAGTCACAGTTAATGCCACATGATGTAGAAAGGTACACAGAAATATTTGGCCAATTCCACGGCTAATAACAAACTATTTCATGTCATGGACAATGAACTGTAAAGACAAAACCACACCAAAGGGTCAAGACGGACGAGACGGTTTTAGCGTTCGTCCCAGCGGTGTGATATGTCCTGCTGCACGTCGACCGACATCGACCCAAGTCGACCCATTGGTGTGGTTTGGGCTTAAGACATTGACCTTGTATTTATCTTTTGTATTTTGAATTATTGTTTAGGCTGCATTGACACACCTACAGTGTGTATATGGGTATACCTGTGTTTGCGGTGGGCGTGGCAGTGGGAGCAACAGGAGTGAACAGGAAACGCTGGACTTGGCAGTTGGGCAACTGGGCTTGCATAAGCTGCTGTCCAGTGCTGGGGATCACAGTCACCCCCTGGGGGATGAGCTGCAGCTGGCCAGTGGTCTGTCCCTGATCCTGGATCTTCACCGTCAGATGCTGCTGGGAGCCCGCACGTGCCACTCCTAGTGACTTCTGGGTCAGTGAGAGGAGATAGACCAGAGAGGGGAGAGGAGGAAAGAGGCGAGTCGAAAGAGGATAGGTCAGCTCCGAATCTCTTCGTCTGTACATCTCATCCAGTATAACAGATTACTTGGCTGTTAATTTGTATTGTTGGCATATTACACATTTTTAGAGGTAGTTTCATTAAATGATTGAGTTATGCTGCTTAGTAACAATGAGACAGTGTGAGAGGACTGATGATCCAACCTGTGTGAGCTGTATCCACTGTGCAAATGTCAGTTTGCCTGTGGAAGTAGGGCTCGCCACGGTGGGGGCACCAGATATTGATGTGCATATTTCCTGGCCATTGATGATCTGGGACAGCACCTGTTGTCCACCTTGACCTGGGTATGATGGGTAACATGATCATTATTATCTGATGTTTACATGTACACAAATACCCAAGTTATTTGGAATAATGGGGTAAACCAAACAGATGGTTAGAGTTTGGGAGGATGTAACTAGTCTAACTAGTTCACTGCATATGGGTGTTTAACCCTTCAAAGTTCACACCAAGAAATAAGCAGTGGAAAAAAAATTCTTTGCATTTTTTACTTTAGGCAATAATAACAACAATCAATTTTGTTTTTAATAACATACCAACCAGTTATATAAGCCTCTACCAAATGGTATAGATGTCACTTTGTGGTAAACGTGCAAGCTAAACTAAAGTAATCCAAAAATACTATTTGCTATGAATAAATACAACTTCTGCTAATTAATAATAATATAAGCGGCATGGTGGTAAGTAAGCTGCCTGCTCACTCCTCATGTATTGAAGGAAGCATGAGCTCAGTTCGGGGCTCTCCCGAGGTTGGCAGAGGGAGAGTATAAAATAAATAATAATAATTACGGTTATCGATACCGCGGTATGCCTTACACAACCGCAGTATGGCGGTATTGTGGTTATTGCACGCAGCCCTACTTGTATTTGTTTTTTTAAGATATTTTTTGGGGCTTTTTGCCTTTTAGTTTTTGTAGTTTGACAGGAAAGGGGGAGAGAGATGGGGGGAAGACACGCAGCAAAGGTCGTCGGGATCGGGACTCGAACACGCAACACGCTATCAGGCTGGATTACCAGCCTAGGTGCCTGGACTGATCGGCCGGTCCAGGCCACCCAGCCTACTCCATAAAAATACAATGGAGACGAAGAAAATATGACTCAAAGGCAAAGGATTCTTACATGAATAAGATATTTATTAACAGATATTGCAGTGACAGAGGAGAAAATAGCAGCATACAGGGTTAGTCTCAGGGAGCCCACAAGAGGCTTGGTGCAGTTTTTTTTATAATAGCCATGTGTATCCCTCATAACATTCTTGATAATGTGTTCCATCAATCAAGATTAAACCTAAATATTTTCTGCTTTGATACAATCACCTTGATCCAACATTCTACAGTAGTCTATCACAGTGGTTCTCATAGCTTGTCTAGGACCCCCAAACAAATATGTGGCATAGACGCACAAGACTATTTTCAAACAGAATATAGACTTTAAGTGGTTGAACTGATTTTTTCCTGGAACGCCTTCTAAAGGCTCATTCATAGTCTGGATTTTCGGTGGTGAGGTGACCACCGAACTACAACATGTCACGAGCCGCGTTGAAGAGCAAACCACCGCCCAAGCCCTTCTCTCTGTTTTTGACGATTTAATACAATTAGATAGGACTTTGAATGTTTAGAATGATGTATGGGCGGTTAATGGAAAATTGCGGCTAGTTTCCACCCTGCCATTAACTTGTGGAAAGATGACCGCCGTGTGCATATGGTCTATTGAGTATTCAAACATGAGTATTCTGAACATTTTGAGCATCTCAGGAAATCTGTCGCACAAACAGTTTAGAAGATAGAGCCATGTTTGAAGTAGCTGTCTGGTGTGGTCATTTCCAGGTATTTCGCCCCGGATAGACTTTTTCACAGTTCCTTGTTTGCAGCGGTCATATTAGCCAAGAACAGTTGAGATATTCTCCGCTCGGCGCTAAATGAAGTGCATACATATCTTAGCCAGGTCCTGGAGTATTATGCCTGAACTAATTAGCCATATTTTCCTATTTTACATTTGAAAATAGTAAAAAGAAAAGAGAGGAAAAACAAAGTTAAAGGGGAATTTCTTCCTAGTATTTTCTTTTTTTACAAAATTGTTGACAATATGTATATTGACCCAAAAAAAAGATATAGGGCGCTGGTCCTTTAAGAAAAGGGTAGGTGGGGTCTAATGTCAGCTCACGTAGAACTAGAACAGGAAGAGTTGCAGCAACAACACTGCATGGACTAACCTTTCATATCATCTAGAACAGATGTCAACAAAAAACAAACAAATTGCGCGATTGAATAAGAGTTCTAGCGTTTGATCCGCACGGACAGTAAATACGCTAATTCGGTATGGAATGCTCTGCATGTTTTTTGGGGTTTTTTTCAGTGACGAATGGATACGTGTCTTCATATACGGTAAGAGCAGCTTGTGCCACTCTGCCACAGCTCTTTTGTACGAGGCAGTGGCGTCACGCTCATGGATAGGATCCTGTAGTATTTCTGCCTGAATGACACAGAGGAGAGTTTTCACACACTTTGGATATGCAAGGTTCAGGGTGTAGTAGTAAGCCAGCAGATAAAGCAGACCATCACCCAGATCTTCCTTGGGAAACGTGGTGATGGGTGTGGATCCGACTGCCACCAGACAGTGGGACCCGTCCAAGATCAAAACAGGACTGGAGAGTGATCTCTTCTGGAGGTAGACTGTGAGATATTCAGTTGGCTAAAGAAGAAAAGGAACAAAAGTATTTCAGAGAAATATGTTTATGGTAGAACAAAGCAAGATGGGGTTATGAGTTCTATGACATCAGTCCTCAACAGGAGGGGTTCTCAACGTTTTCGGCTGGGGACCCCCGGAAATGCTTTGGCCATGTCTCACGAAAAAGTAACCAACAAACTATATAATACAAACTGGATTGGCCAAATTGTCAAATAATATATCGACGTAACGAATCTGGTAATGACTGGCCTGGGTTGTTGGACTGTCTAAACTAAAATGGAGAACAAATTAGTTCATGGGTATTGGATATGTCAAAACATTCAGAATTGAAATGTATAATATCATTGTCTGTAATATATTATCAAAGACAATCAAACTGCCTACATGCAAATGATATTGCCAAAAATTAGGGTTCCACTCACATGAACCGTGGCCATCATCAGAGCTCCTAGACGTTGATCCAGATCCACCACCTGTGTCTGCATCATCATCTTCTTCTGTGTCACTTTTTGAGAAGTCAATGTGCCGCCGTTTCTTAGGCCGGCCCCTACCTGGCGTCGGCCCGTTTCTTTACTGGGGACCTCACATACTGGCACCTTTTGCAGAGATTGCCCAACATGCTCATCTGTGGTAAAAAAAAAAAAGTCAGAAAACAAACAGAAATAAAAACATATAATTCATAACGCACATATTTTAATCACTTACATGTTTCACGGGTTTGCCTGTATCCTGTAGCATAGGATAATATTCTACTATTATCTATGCCATTGCATTGAATTCCTGCTTGGAAGGGTAGCGGGCATCCTCTCCTTGCTGACTTGAAGGCACCATTCCGGTTTCACTGGGGCCAGCTTTGTCTGGCAAGGTGGGATTCTCATCCTAAGTAAGCAGATAAAAAAACATTTGAAAGAGTTAAACAATAGACTTTTGATTGATGTTTTTGGCAAATCCATAATGCATTACTATATATTTCTGTACATATCTATCAAATGGAGAAAAAACAACAAAAAAACACTCAAAAGTTAATTTCAGTATGTTCCACTAGTCTTCAAAAAAAAGAGACAGCCAGGTATACACAAGTACAATGTCAAAGTGTTCTGATATATTTCAGTGTGTCGTTAGTAGAATCAAAAGCAGACTTGATAAATGTATAGCAAGTGTGATGTTACAGTAAACACCATAAGTTTACCAGAAATAATCAAAACAAAAACTGCCACAAAATGCCCATGAATGAGTCTTTGTACAATACTCTGGCTAGCATGACACACATACTTCAGCCCTCAATTCTACAGTATATTTAGTCATTATGAGCACAGAATTGGCATTCAATTACTGCAGTAAGAAAAAGTGTTGAAAATGGCTTACCTGAATACCTGTGATTATTTGGCGTGATCAAAACAGAGGCAGCTCGGGCCCCAGGGGATAGTGCTCTCACCAACTTTTTGTGTCCAAATCAAAAATATGTGGAAGTAGACCATTCTTCCGGGTGTTTGAAAACACAACTGAGCAACTTCCATCGAAATAAATAGCAGGGGGCTGGGGCAGTCCGCCCTCTATCCTTTATAACTCTATGGGCCCAGCCAGCATGATTTTTTATTTATTTTTTTATAATTTTTATCCCACGATTTTTTAACCCATTTTTTCACCCATTGTCAATTATCTAATGTAATCCTGGGCACTACACTTCCTCTGCCAACCTGGGGGGCAGCAGACTGACCTCATGCTTCCTTCTATGCATGAGGAGTCCAAGCTGCTTCTTTTCACCTGACAGGGGAGAGTTTCCCCGGCCGGACGTAGCGCATGGAAGGAACACGTTATTCCGACCAGTTCCTTTCCCCTCCATCAGGCGCCCCGGCTGGCCAGGGGGAGGTAGTTTAGAGACCAGGATTACTGCATGTTTTTGTGAGGGTACCTACCCTAGGGGACACGGGGAGAAGTTGGAGAACATGCAAACTCCACACAGAAAGGCCCTTTTGCCAACCCGCCTCAGGTATGGGCACTGATGAGGAGGGAATTCCCGAGCGGGAATCGAACGCAGAACCTTCCAGCTGTGAGGCGACAGCACTACCGACTGCCACCGTGACCCCACAGACAGCGCTCAGGTCGGTGAACAATAGGATCCACCGCCGTGATCCCAGCAGCAGCCCTCTAGATCAGAAATCACAGCCAGCGTGATTTCTGATCTAGAGGCGGTGGATCCTATTGGTTCAGCGACCTGAGCACCCCCCCTGGGCCCTGCTCCCCTCCACCCCTACCATCCCCAGTAGAAAACAGGCTTTTCTTTTTTTTGTGAAAACGATAACTGTGCTCCGAAATTTTACCCTTGAGATGCTGTAGGCAACAATTATATTATACTATTGGATGACAGCTATAATGGCAGTTGTACCAAATACCAATAGTATTGGTACACCTGCCATTATAGCTATTGCTGTCATCATAGTTAAAGCCTCGGAAACCCAGACGTTTTTATTTCCAGGGAGGAAAAAAAAGTCTGGGAACGAGTCCACTTCAATTCGGCATAGAGTAGCGCAAACGTCGATCACTCTCTGCTGATTTCTGATCGTCTGCACCTTTGTTAAATTGACACACACGCACACAAACACACTCCTCTCTCTCTCTCTCTGTCGCTCTAATTAATTAGTCTCATGTCGCGCAGCTGCGTCTAGATTATCACGGCGGATCCTGCCAGGAGCTGCCTATGCCATAGAAAGAATAGGTGGACCCCAGGCTATCATAGTTAGAACTGTTGTGCTTGTATCGCTGTCTTTCCCTCTCTCTCTTTTACACAAGACTGCTAAGTAAATGTGAGATAAATGTGGATCGACCCATCGTGTGTTGTTTATCTGATGAAGGACGACAGACCAAACCATAATCATTGTTTATTTTTTTTAGATTAGAACTAAGAAAGATGATTATGTTTACCTGCGAGACTGTCCCCATTCGCCTTGCTATCTAGTGATGTCACAGCAGGCTCCTCTGGGCTCTGAAGAAGCTTCTCCGGTTCCTCTCTAATCTCTGGAGGTTCCTTCTGGACAGACTCTGGTCCCTTCTGGACAGACTCTGGTTCCTTCTGGACAGACTCTGGTTCCTTCTGGACAGACTCTGGTTCCTTCTGGACAGACTCTGGTTCCTTCTGGACAGGTACTGGTGCATTGTGGACAGGTTCTGGTTCCTTCTGGACAGGTTCTGGTGCATTGTGGACAGGTTCTGGTGCATTGTGGACAGGTTGTGGTTCTTCCTGGACAGTTTCTGGTTCCTCCTGGACATAGGCATGTCACAATCATTACAGAAACATCATCAATAATTTGAGATAATCGCTATAATTTTTCAGGATTGGCCGAATCTGTTTAATTTATCTGCCTGAATTCATCTGTTGAAGAATAGAGAAAATATCTGATCTACACGCTCACATCGTGTGTAGATCCCATAAGTCAGAGCGCGGTGGTCACAAGAATGTTTTGTACTGTATATGTTCCAATGTTAAATGCCAAAAACGCCTACCCTCCATTGGCAGCCCATTGATCCAAATCGAATTTCCAATCTGCTTGTATTAAACTATGTTAAACTCACCACTCGTCAAAGTCACCGAACTGCCGCGCTTCCTTCGTCCCGGCAAAACGGATTTTACAGACTGTTAAATTACAGTCTCCTGACCTGGAGTATGGAGTCTACCACCCGGGCTGTTTAAAGATAACCCTCCCAGACGGTACAAGACACGTCTTCGATGACCCTGCAGACGCCATGATGTTCGCACAGGACCTGGAGATGACAACCGGACCACCACCACCACCACAGATTGAGCCTCCGGGATCAAGAAGCCACTCACCGGTTGCTGAGGGTCCAGCGCCACCGGGTGGGAGTCTACTGGGCAACGGTCACAACGGATGATTCTTCTCTTCTTTGTTTTTTTTTAACCACCGCAGCTTCTATTTATCTGGACTGAAATACACAGCTTTTTATTTATTTTCTTTTGTTTTTGCTTCACTCGGCGACCACTTGGACAACTCTGGTAGGCTCTACCCTTCTATAGTAATTTAGGTGTATTGCAATTGATTTATTATTATTATTTTCTCCCTTGTCTGCACTGACTTGCTGTCTGTTTACATTATGTCGTTACAACGTCTTATTGTCCTTTATCTCTGCTTAACTGGCTAACCTGCATTTAAATCAAGCTTAAATGTTATGATTACAATTTCGAACTATTTCTTTAATTGATAGGTTTCCCGTTTTTTGTTTTTTATTAATTATTTTCTCATTATGTCGCCACAACGGCCTCTTTTCGTTGGTATCGTTTACAATCAGCGTAACTCCTTACAGGTTAGAGCTAAATGTTTTAATTTGTTGTAGTTCGTCATAAAAGCCGATAGATGGCGGTGTATACAAGTCTTATTTTCGCCTAGATTTTCTCCCGCGATTACACCAAGATAAGTGTCTATATTAATGTGTTACCCTAGAGGGTGTCTTTTTCTTCTTTTTCCTCCCGTGATTACACGAATAGAAGTGTCCATATTAATGTGTTACCCTAGAGGGTGTCTTTTTTCGTCTTTTTCCTCCCGTGATTACACGAATAGAAGTGTCCATTATTAATGTGTTACCCTAGAGGGCGGTTTTCGCCAATTGCTGTGCCTTTAAGTTTAGATGTACCTGTCTCATTGTGCTGCTCTAGGTTTAGGCCAGCTGCTACCCCAGCCCATTTCATTTGTAGTTATTGAATCTGTGATTCCTCTGGTTGCTGCTCCTTTATTATTATTAATATTTTATTTTATTCTAAGCAGGTTTTTTTTTTTTTTTTTTTTCTTCTCTCCTTTTGTAAGACTAGATATTTATTTGTTGGTTCACAGTTGTACTAGACCACAGTATTATATTCTATCTAGGGTTGTTTTTGTTATCGCCTGACGGGTAATGCTATATAAAATGTTTGTGTGTATGCGTGTGTGCGTGTGTGCGTGCGTGCGTGCGTGCGCGCGTACGTGCGTGCGCGCGTACATATATTTTTTGGTATTTTTATTAGGGATGCACCGAATGGCAACATTTTTACCATAACCCAATTTTTGAGAACAGTTGCCACAATCAGACACGCTAACCCTGACTCTTTTTACTGTTTGATTTCGGCTCTAAAATCAACCGAACCGGATGAAACGGTTGGATATTGACCAGCATATGACTGTATGTTATATACAAATTTACTTTTGCTAGTTTTTGTACCATTCCTGACCTGTCGGCATCGTACCTTTTGTTGTGGAGATACCTACTTATGGCAGAAGACTGATGATGATGATGTGACACAACATCGCATCATCACAACAAAATGGTAAGGTCACAAAAGGCAACCCGATTTTTGACTACCCACTTCTGGCTCCAAAATTGACCAAACTAAAATGCAGACCTTGCAATTTAATGTAAAACAGCTTCAGTTGCCGAATATTTGATGCATCCCTGATTTAGGCATTTACTTTATTTTTATTTTATTTTTTCTACGTCTGGGTAAATAAGAGGCTGTTGATGTTTTTCTTTTCTCCCTTTTCAGTATGATATGCATGCAAATAAGTAGAGTATGCTTTTATTTCCTTTTTATTTATTTTTTCAACTTCTAATCAGTCACTCGATCAGAGTGTATAAGTGGGTTCTAGATACCTATAGCATAGGTTTAGTATGCATCTCGTTTGGGGAGATGCTTTGGGGAGGTGGGGGGGGACTGTTTTGCATTTGCTAATTTTTGTTTCTACGCTTCACTTTTTCAACGTTTTTCCATTTTTGTCTTTTCTTTTGTTTACTCCATTTACTATTGTTCAATTGGTCGTGACATGTCTAGTCATTGTGACAGGTACGTTGATAACAACTTACCTCTCTTTACTGATCTGCTACAAGTATGAATATGGCTAGTGTAGGTCAGGCACAGGTTCCCAGGGGGACTTTAACCTTTACCAGTTGGAATGTCAGAGGGTTGAATTCGGCGTTAAAGCGTAATAGGGTGCTTTGCCACTTACGTCATTTAGATACTAAAATAGCCTTCCTCCAGGAGACTTGGCTTACCCCCTCCGATCATCTCAAGATGCGCAAGAGCTGGGTTGGGCAACTTTATCACTCATCGTTCCCTAGCACATCTAGAGGAGCAGCCATCTTAATTCACAAGTCGGTACCCTTCACTGTCTCTAAATTCATTGCAGATCCACAGGGCCGCTATGTAATCGTCACAGGAAAGCTCCAAAATACTCCATTGGTCTTAGCAAATGTTTATGCACCAAACTGGGATAATGATAATTTCTTTCAAAAGTTTTTGTTTTCACTGCCAAACCTCGACACTCATCAGCTCATTTTGGGTGGGGATTTTAATTGCTGCTTATACCCAGCCTTAGACCGCTCCTCGTTGAAGGGTGCCACAACATCTAAATCCACTAAAGTAATTAAGTCATTTCTCGATCAATATGCTGTTTCAGATCCTTGGCGTTTTCTTAACCCTACAGCAAGAGAATACTCCTTTTTCTCTCCAGTCCATCATACATTCTCACGTCTTGATTTCTTTTTAGTAGATAAGAAACTTCTGTCTTCGGTTCGAGGCTGTTCATATCATGCCATTGTTATTTCAGACCATAGCCCTGTGACGATGAACATCTCCCTTGTGGGGAAAACTGACCCCCGCGCTCCCTGGCGTTTTAACTCCCTCTTGCTTTCGGACGAGGGTTTTGTGCAGTTCTTGAATAATCAAATTGATTTCTTTATCGATACTAATACCACCCCAGAGATCTCAGTATCTGTTATTTGGGAAACCTTGAAAGCTTATTTAAGAGGACATATTATTTCCTATATGGGCCACCAAAGGAGACAGAATACGGAACGGCTTACTAAATTGACCGCACTCATTGCAGAGCTGGATAATAAATATGCATCCACACCTTCTGCAGATTTATATAAACAGATTGTCACCCTCAAATCTGAATTTGATGTTTTATCCACAGGACGAGCTGAGGAGATGTTGTTAAAATCGAGACACGCCTATTATGAGTTTGGAGAGAAGCCTAGTAAATTATTGGCCCACCAAATTAGACAGTCAGCAGCTTCCCGGTTGATCACTGAAATTAAGGGCACATCAGGTGCGACGACTGACCCAATAGAAATTAATGCTGAATTTAAAATGTTTTACTCCACTCTATACTCATCAGATTCATCAGCTGACGAGGAGAAATATAATTCATTTTTTGAATCATTGGATATCCCCACCATTAACCCTGCTCAAAAAGGTTATTTAGATAAATCTATCTCCCACCAAGAAATTTCTGATGCTATAACCGCTATGCAGAGTGGGAAATGTCCTGGACCTGATGGCTTTCCAGTTGAATTTTATAAAAAATTTGCTGTCAAATTAGTTCCTATTCTGACAAAAATGTTTCTTGAATCTCTAGAGTGTGGTCAACTCCCCCAAACTTTGCGTCAAGCCTCCATCTCACTCATTTTGAAAAAAAACAAAGACCCTCTCAGTTGTGGCTCTTATCGGCCCATTTCTCTATTGAATGTTGACGTAAAGCTACTTGCTAAGGTATTAGCTCTGCGACTTGAGTCCATTCTCCCTTGTATTGTTTCCTCGGATCAGACGGGCTTTATTAAGAATAGACACTCATTTTTTAATATTAGGCGACTTTTCAATATTATGTATAACCCCTCATCTTCTCAATACCCGGAAGTACTTGTCTCGTTGGATGCCGAGAAGGCATTTGATAGAGTAGAATGGGCCTTTTTATTGGTAACCTTAAACAGATTTGGATTTGGCGAAACATTTCTTAAATGGGTTAGTTTACTGTACTCATCTCCAATGTCCTCAGTTCATACTAATAACAACTACTCTGAGTACTTCCCTCTTTTCAGAGGGACAAGACAAGGGTGTCCTCTCTCTCCCCTACTTTTCGCACTCGCTATTGAACCGCTTGCCATGACATTACGGCAGAGCCCGCACTTGAGTGGTATAGTTAGAGGCGGTGCTGAGCACAAGGTCTCATTATATGCTGATGATCTGCTTTTATATATCTCTGATCCAGCCACCTCTCTACCTTATGCCCTCTCTATTCTCGAGTCTTTTGGTGAAATCTCAGGTTATAAATTAAACTTTGATAAGAGCGAGCTCTTCCCGATAAATGACGCTGCCCGCGACTACCCATTAGAAACATTACCTTTCAAAGTCTCCCGCCACGGTTTTTCTTATCTTGGGGTAATCGTTAAAGATAAATTTGAAAAACTTTTTGAACACAATTTCTCTCCACTTTTAACCCGTACCAAACAAGATCTTGAGCGCTGGTCTCTTCTGCCATTAACACTTGCAGGCCGTATTAATTCTGTTAAAATGAACATTCTTCCTAAATTTCTGTATCTCTTTCAATGTATACCAATCTTTATCACGAAATCATTTTTCAAAAAATTGGATACTATTATTTCGGGGTTTATTTGGAACAAAAAGATGGCGAGGCTGCGCAAGACCATCTTAGAGAAACCAAAGCAACTTGGTGGAATGGCACTACCCAATTTTTTGTTCTACTACTGGGCCGCTAATTTTCAAGTTATATTGCATTGGCTGCATGACTACAATCTACAATCATCCCCTGCATGGTGGCTCATGGAATCCACTTCCTGTGCCCCGGCATCTCTGACTGCCTTAGTATGTGCTCCCTCAATTGCGCCATTATCTAAATTCTCTTCCAATGTTTTAGTTAAGTCGACTCTTAAGATCTGGACTCAGTTTAAACGCCATTTTGATATTCAACTATTCCCATTAATAACCCCTCTGTGTGCAAATCCATTATTTCCTTCTTCCTTACAGGATCGGGCATTCAAAATTTGGTATGACCATGGCATTAAGTCAGTCAAAGATTTGTTTGACGGTGGCACGTTCGTTTCGTTTGACCAGATTGTTCAAAAGTATAAGCTACCCAGAACCCACTTTTTCCGTTACTTGCAAGTCCGTGATTTTGTTCGCCAAAAATGTACTAGCTTCCCGACTATTCCACCTAATTCACCTATAGACATAATTATAGCATCAGCTCCTCTTAGTCTTAAGGGAAAGATATCGTCACTCTATACCTCATTATTTGACCTTCATTTACCCTCAACCACTGCCTATAAAAATCTTTGGGCCCAGGACCTGGAGGAAGAAATTTCTGATGAAACCTGGGAGGCCATTATGGGTCGTGTTCATTCTTCATCAATATGTGCTAATCATGGGGTGTTGCAATGTAAATTTCTCCACCGGGTGTACTGGACCAAGGTTCGGTTAGCCAGGATTTATGATAGTGTCGATCCAATGTGCGATAGATGCCACCAGGCTCCAGCTAATCTTCTTCATATGTTTTGGACCTGTCCAGCCTTACAGTCTTTTTGGTCAGCTATATTTGATACTATTTCAGATGTGTTACAGTTGCCCATAGAGCCATCCCCTATTATTTCCCTATTTGGTGTCCTTCCTGAAACTATCCCCCTGCCTAAATATCAATCTGACCTGGTCGCTTTTGTGACGCTTCTGGCAAGACGTCTTATTCTCATGCATTGGAAAAAAACATACCCCCCCTCACATTCCCGTTGGATATCTGACATACTATATTTTTTAAAATTGGAAAAAATTAAATATACATTGCGTGGCTCAATCTCCAAATTCAGTAGAGCATGGCAGCCTTTTCTATCTCATGTTGACCGTCTTACACTTGTGCCCCCGATTGAACCTGAATAGCTGTCGCCTGACTAGCCAACCTGTCTTGTCTGGATGATGTTTGTGACCAAGAACTGTAACTCTGTACATTGACTATATTGGAGTGGGGTTTTTATTTTTATTTTTATTTGTATATATGTATATGTATGTTTTGTTTTGTTCTGAATGTTCTTTGGTTGTCTTGATTTGGAATTTGTGTGTTGTTTGTGTTTCAGTTTTTGTTGTATTTGTTACTCTGTTTGTATTTCTCAAGTTACTGCTATACTTGTAAAAAAAACAAAAAATTAATAAACAGAACATTAAAAAAAAAAAAAAGTCACCGAACTGCCCTCCGTACCACTTGTTTCGAATTGGCACATAATGCAGGAGGCAGCAGCACGATCCGTTAATAAAAACGAGTGCTTCCAAACTCCAACACAATGTCACGGAAAAGAATTTCTTAGCATAGTAGCTCATAACATGTCTACAGTGGATTTGTATGAAACAAACACTTTGCAGATTGAAAAAGGATTCAAGGATGCCCTACAGCTGCACGGTTGGTGAGTTTTTTTTTTTTTTGTGGCTTTCGCCTTTATTTTATATTTTTTATGGAGGGACAGACAGTAGGCTGACAGGAAATGGGGAGAGAGATGGGGGGGAAGACATGCAGTAAAGGCCGTCAGGATCGGGAGTCGAACCTGCGGCACACTGCCAGACTGGATTACCAGCCAAGGTGCCTGGACCACTGAGCCATACGGTTGGTGAGTTTAACGTTGTTTAATACAAGCAGATCAGAAATTCGATTTGGATCAATGGGCTGTCAATGGAGGGCATTGCAACTCTAGATTCATCCCATTATAAAATGCAAATTGCGACTACTAGAACATCATGATTGAACTGTCAAGGGTACCTGGACAGGCAGCGGTTCCTCCACCACCACCAGACTCCAAGTCTGGTGGTGCTCCTCCGGTTCAGGTTTCACATCATGGACCAAACTGGGGTTCCTCACTTGCTGTTCAGAGAAAACGTCCCTTATTTTAGGAAGGAGTATGAAATCTAGGAAGAGAGAGGAGGTAAAGTCATCGTCATTAGATAGAGAGCTGAGCAACTAAAAAACTAGCTCTGGGGGTCTAGAAGAGCATTACCGTTCTCTAGTCTAAGTTCTCTCTAACGCTGAGCCAGGCGCGGTGCTATTCTCATAGACAGAAACTTCCACTAGTAAGCGCTCGTCGGAAGTCACTCAACAGCCCAGCGTGAGCGTACCACCTGTTTCGAATTTGCACATAATCCAGAAGGCATTTTTATCCGAGCACTGTGACTCCTGCTACCTTTCTCAAACGGGGTGCGTTCGGAAAACTCATTTGCACACCGGGAGCGCACTCGCCTATTTGTTTGTATTGGCAGTGCGGTCAGCGTGCCGATATCAAACACACCCAGTGTTTCAGAGTGCAACACTCCTCCTGACCGATAGGGGCACATAGTTGAAAGCTTATGGCAAAAAAACAGCTCAGATAAAAATGCCTTTTATTAAACAACGCGGAATGCAGCAGTGCTAATCGTTGTAACAGCAAATTTCTAACACCTGTGGCCCACGTGGTGAGTACTTTATATTGGAAATCTGAATATTTATGTACATGTTTTCACTGTAAATGTAACGATCGCGTACATTTAAGCCATGACGCTCGTTAAGTACGAGCGTCATGTGAACCATGGCTAGGGCTGTCAATATCCAGTGTTACAAATTGCGGCTACCCGTCCACATGCGCAGACAGCGTAGTACTGCTTCCGAAAGATTTCATTGGGAAAACATGGTACTGGCTGACTTCATAAGCGGTTGTTTCAGCCCGCTCTAAAAAGAAAAAGTACATTCCACTCCTGAAAGCAGTGTTGTAGTTGTTATTTAAATTGCGCTGAGGTGTTGAAGTACCGGTATGTTTAATTTAGAGTGCAGTGGTAGCCATAGTTCACAACATGACTCTTTTACTCATTTAGTTTAGTTTATTTCGATCATCATAAACAGTATGACATAAATCATTACATTTGACATTATATCCAACATTTCTATTTTTTGATGATCGAAAAAGCATAAGCTGAGCTCAAAGTTTATTAATGCCTATCCTTTGTACATGTCGGTTTACTTTCAACATATAAAGACCATAAAAAGACCATAGTGAATGATCCCAGTCCCACTACATTTTCCATTTATACATTCAAGACTCCTTACATTGTTATAAACAACAGTCTAACACTCACCATTATTCAGCATTCAATAGTCTATTATTATACATCTTAGTACAGTATTATTTACCAGCACACACACGCACACACACACACACACACCCCCACACACTCTTGTCTATATTTCTCCAATAGAATGATCTTGTACCGTTTCTTAAATTGAATTAAATTCTTGCACTGCTGGACATTCTTTGGTAAACATTCCATAGCTTTACTCCACTGCTGACAGATATGCACACATGCTCTTTAGAGTGGTACAAGAACCAAGATGTTTGAAATGTAGTACCCTTCTTAATTCATATATCCCTTTCCCTGAACAATTCCTCGACATTTCCAGGTAATAATGTATTCCTTGCCTTGTAGATAATCTGTTTTAAAGTTACACTATATCTAGCTCTGGCCCATAGCCTTACTGGCACTGCTCTTGATGGCAGCAAGAGCAGTTTGATTGATTGATTGAAGTATTTATTACAGTACATTTCAAGCACAACTCAATACAAAAAACTGTTAACTGTGAGTGGACGACCTGTTTACAAGAGGGTCCACCTTGTTCAATTCATCAAAAAGCAGTAAGGCTATGGACCAGAGCTACACTATTATCCAAAGAACTTCAATGTGACCTTGTGTTGGTATCATCATGATATCCTACCTTGTGAACTATTCTTATTGCTTTTTTTTAATTTTTTTTATTGTGCATAAAGGTTCAAGATTACTTTGGTGTTTCCCTAGCTCTAACGGCATTATGGCTATGGACCAGTTCTGATCCATAGCTCTAATGCGTTAGTGTTTCCCCACACCTCCAGTCGGTTAGAGGAGTGTTGTATAACGTGTTCAGTGATGTATAATTTAATGTGTTTTGCTTTATGTAGGACTGAGGATTATGTCATGTTTCAGGGCTATGGCTGTACTAAAAACAAAAACAATCCTCATGAGCTCTGGAAGCTACTAAACAATCAACTAAGCTATGGTCAGAAACTAAAAACCAGATTTTCGAACATAAACATCAAATCTGACAACACTCTCATCACTGACAACCTTGATGTGGCCAACTACTTGAATATCTTCTTTACAAACATATCAACAACTCTGGTTAACAAACTGCCCTCCCACTCTGGGCTCTTTGGTGTAGAGCACATTACAACCTTCTACAAAAACCTAGGTGTTTGTAAAGACGATTTTAAACTAGTTATGGTAACAACTGATGAGGTAATTAAGAAACTGAGTGCCCTCCAACCCCACAAGGCCACAGGACATGACAACATTCCCTCCAAATTTCTCAGAGACTCAGCCATCTCTATAGCTCCAATCATCACCCACATAGTAAACCTCTCCATCAAACAGGGACAGGTCCCCCAAGATTTCAAACTGGCCAAAGTAACCCCCTTGCACAAGAAAGGGAGTAAATTAGACCCCGGCAACTACCGCCCTATTTCTATTCTTAGTTCCATCTCGAAAGTGATGGAAAAAATAGTCTATGAACAGGTTGAAAAGTATCTTGCCACTAATAAATTATTGTACGAGTTCCAATCTGGCTTCAGAACATCCCACTCCACTGACACATGCCTCCTCTATTTGAGCGACCACATCAAACAAGAGGTGGACGCTGGCAAATACTGCGGCATGGTCATGCTGGACCTCCAAAAGGCTTTTGACACCGTGAACCACTCCATACTGGTTAACAAGCTAAAAGCAATTGGTTTCGATAGCACATCAGTGAGCTGGATGCAATCCTACCTGGAGGGGAGAGAACAGATGGTGGAAGGGAACGGAACACTGTCCCCCCCCCTCCCAGTGAGCTGTGGCGTTCCACAAGGAAGCATACTAGGGCCTCTACTGTTCCTAATATATGTAAACGACATGACTTCAGCCTGTGACTGCAACTTGTTCCTGTTCGCAGATGACTCAGCACTGCTGGTCTCGGACAGGGACAAACTGCAGGTTGAAAATGCCCTCAGCTCTGAACTCGGTAGAATCTGCACCTGGCTCGCTGATAACAAACTATCTTTACACCTGGGAAAAACTGAATCCATTCTCTTTGGCTCTATTAGTAATCTCAGCAAGGCAAATGGCTTCTTGGTTAGAGTGGGTGACAATGTTATCACACGTAAAGATGAAATTACCTACCTAGGTTCCATCCTGGAGGCTAATCTTTCCGGTGATAAAATGGCCACCAACGTAATCAAAAAAGTCAACCATAGAACAAGATTCCTCTACAGGATCTCCTCACTGGTCAACAAAAACACCTTGAAGACCTTAACAGGAGCCCTTGTACAGGGTTTCTTTGACTATGCATGCACCTCCTGGTACCACAGCACCTCAAAGGCCCTTAAAACCAGGCTCCAGACTTCCCAAAACAAACTGGTCAGGCTCCTACTTGATCTAGCCCCCCGAACCCACCTCACCCCTGCCCACTTCGACAGGCTGGAATGGCTTAGGGTCGACGACAGAGTACAGCATCTTGCAATGGGTCTGGTCCACAAGATTCGATACACCACCAAGATACCCATGTACCTGTCTAGATACTTCCTTAATGTTAACGAAGTCCACACCCACAACACCAGAGGGAGTGCAACGAACCATGTACAACCCAGATTCGGCACAAACAAGGGACTAAATTCTTTTCGCTCCTATGCCACTAAAATGTGGAACGCCCTACCAACTGTCATTAAGACATGCGAATCCCTTGACTCTTTCAAAACCGCTCTCAAAGGGCACCTACGGACGGCTGCAATTCGAAACTGGCCCCTGTAAAATCGGAATCCCTCAAACACGAACGCAATGACAACACAAGAGACGGTCGCGGCCACACAGCCAACTCAAGGTATGGCCACTGAGCCAACTTGGGGACCCAACGCAAGGACAACACAAGAGATGGTCACGGCCACACAGCCAACTCAAGGTACGGCCACGGAGCCGACTTGGGGACCCAACGCAGCTCCTCCAAGGAAAACAAACAATTTAACGGAGCTGAACGTGAATCCCCCCCCCCCGCCCCCCCCTTTTTTTTCCCCTCACTGTATATTTTTCTTTTCCCTTTTTACCTCCTTTTTGATAAATTCTTTTTTGATGAATTCCTGTTCTGTCTATAGAAGTGTCTATTTGTACGTCTCTAAATGTTTTGATGATTTGAACATGGTGGACCCTGTTGGAAACAAGTGTAATGCTTAATTGGGTCGTCCACTCACAGTTAACAGCCTTTGTATTGAGTTTGTGCTTGAAATGTACTGTAATTCTGCAAACTGTTAATAAATTCTTCAATCAATCAATCAATCTAACCTGCTCTGTGTTGATTAGGTTCTGGATTCAAAACCACATCCAGGATTCTGCGTTGCCGCTCAATGTTCCGTTTGGAATCCTCGTAGATTTCTGTTACAATTCTCTCAACTGCGCCATTATGTCTTCAGCAGCCGCAGAGAGTCGCTCGTTTATCAACGACCTCACCGTTAGTAGTAAAGTCATATTAGCACAGTTAATACGGTGTTAAAAATGTGGAACAACAAAGTCAAACTAATGTTTAGCTGTCGGTACGCGTGTGTACATGTGATTGTGAGCTGTTGTTTGTTATGATGGGTTTTTGTGTATGGCGGGCAAAACAATGTACAACTTCCGGGTCGATTACTCTGGTGTCAAAAGAGTCAAAGCTGTTGTGATCAAAATTAGTGTTTAACTCCACCTGCTGGCGAAAGTCTGGCAAGACCAAGAGTAAACTATATTCAAAGTAGTTTCACCATAGTGGTGGAAAGTAATCAACTTAAGTAAAAAAATAAAAATAAAGGAAAAAATAAAATAATAATAACCGTGTGTCACGTAGTGTGCCAATGGGGTTTAGCACTCTACTGAAAACCATTGCTGATGCCAACCTCTTTTTCTCATTTACGTGTACTTAGGCTACTGCACGATTGTGATGTACTTTTGTAAGTTTACAGTACTTCTATCTACTCCACCACATCTCATCTTTGTTGTTGTTGTTGTTGTTGTTGTTGTTGTTGTCTATCATCAGTAATGCAATTAAGATTAACACAAATGCAATACAATTGAAATGTTGTAACATCAAACACACGTGGGTGACCAGATCCAAACTGTTCATTTGGGGACAGAAGTATCGCTTGTGTGGGACAAGTGAGACGGCCGGGACGGGGTTAGCAACTTATTACTTAAGTTGCTATTAAATGCCTTGATGTGATATTCGGACATATAGGCCCGCCTAATATTACCTATCATTTTGTTATAAACCCCTCTGGCGTCTCACGTTTTGTTTTAAAATGGGTCATGGTATGGCCAACTTGGTATACTGTGTAGCCTATAGGCCTATGGGATATTTATCATTATTATTAGTTAGGCTATAGTTATTTTAACAGACTTAAAAACTTCTTGCAGGAAAAGAGACAATGAGAGCTTTACAACAGAAAGCCAATTATTAGGAGACTATAATAGGGCATTTGAGCTTGCCAGTCACAATGTGAGACCGCTACAGTAGGAGTGGGGTCTCAATTTGTGGGACAAAGTCTTGGAAATGAGGGACTGTCCCACACAAAGGGGGGCAAAGTCATGGATTTGTAAATTATGGCATAGGCTATAATTATCTTGAATCTATTTTTCGTTAAATATTTCCTGACACCATAATCAATCACCACTAGGTGGAAGTATAGGTTAAGAAAAATGGGAAATAAGCCCATACATTAAAACCTGCTGCCAAGCTGGCTTCATTGAATGTTATGGCTTTTTAAGAAAGACAAACGCTTGCAACATGATAGCTTGAAGCTCTGAACCTTGAAGCCAATTTCAACATGTTACTACTGCTGTGACCATGTTAGAGAAGCAACAAAGATCATCCAAGTCATTCAATCTGAAAACATTCAGATGTTTTGAGTCACTCTGGTGGTATGGTGGTCTATGGGCATTGATTGAGCAGTGTGTAACTGACTTAAAGCAGTAGTCTCATTTAAATGTCGAGTAACCTAATCCATGTTAGCATTATGGACTCAGTAAGTCCTCTGTACAGACTCTGTACTACAGAGGTGGAAAGCCCTGCGGAGCTTATGGAAATCTGCATGCTCTCCCACACTGTTTATTTAAACATACATTCAATGTACTGTAATCAAAACCAGCAAGGATGGAGATTACCTTCCCAGATGTGTTCCTTACAGGCTATACATGTATGTCTTTTTTGGTATTTCTTCTTTATTATTTAGTGTTTTGGCTGTATGTTTTTGGCGAAGGCTATGCAAGCCATGGCATTTGTAGCACCTTGTTAACACCTTTATGCAGAGTCAGACACGACACGTGCACGCACGTGTAAACGCACACATAGCCTACACGCGCACGCGCGCGCGCGCACACACACACACACACACACACACACACACACACACACACACACACACACACACACACACACACACACACACACACACACACACACACACACACACACACACACACATTTGTGGCCTATCCAGATTGGAATCAAATTGGTTTTTATCAAGTCTGAAGAGCAAAAAATATATTGCTAAATCAGATTTGAACCACATTCCTAGATGTTTTTTAATTCAAATCTGATTCATTGATTTGTCTCATTGTCATTCTGGACACTGGCCTATTTTATACTTTGTTGTATGATGCATGGTGCTCACTGAAAATAGGTTGAAAAATATCTTCACCAAGTGACACCATCGTAAGTTAAGCATTACTCGTGCCTATTTCATTACAACTGCAACCGATGCAGACAGGTTGACAATGTCTGAATACACAAATCGGATCACTTGCAAATAGTGTGGACAGTCAGTCCTATTAAAGATCAGTTTTCAGAAACAAATCAGATTTGCCTGCAGTGTGAGCAAAGCCAGGGAGACAGACCAGCACATGCTGTACAAACATGGACAAAGATGGTGTTTGTGTGTACTTGTAGAGATGCTCTTTTCAGTATGTGAGGCAATAGCCAAGAAATGCACAGAGATGTAATCTTGAAAGTAAGTTGATACTTTCTTTGCATATCGTCGCTGTTGGGGAGGAACCAGCTATGTCCATTTTTCAACTTTTAATAAATCAGTGCTACCTTACGTCTGTGTGTGTGTTTTACAAATTTTGATGTAAAGGGAGGAGAGACATTCACATCCACACCCAAAATTGAGCAGGTGCTAAGCGAAAAAATATATATGAGAACTAGAAAGAGAACACTGACTCGCACACTGTAGGCTCCAGTTGTAGGGATTTATTTATTTATTGCACCTGAGTGCTGCTGTGACGTTTCGCCCTTCCTCAGACTGAAGTGAATACGAAGAGACACCCATGATATACAAACGACATGATCACATAATGCATTGCAGCTGTGGACATCAGACAAAGTCACAGGACCAATGGCCAAACAGATAAGAATTAGAATATAGCAAATGCAATTACAAAAGGGATGTAAGCCCTATAAGTGCCAATAAGTCACATGTATGTAAGAAAACCCAATAATCACATAGACAATATCACCATTGTCCACAGCTGCAATGCATTATGTGATCATATTGTTTGTATATCATGGGTGTCTCTTTGCATTCACTTCAGTCTGGAAGGGCGAGAGACTGAAACGTCACAGCAGCACTCAAGTGCAATACAAAAGAAATCCCTACAACTGGAGCCTATAGTACAGTGTGCGAGCGTGCTTTTTTTTTTAGTTCTCATTTTACAAATATTGAACCAATGAAAAGTATTTATAAACGCTTCTGACTAAACCTAACTCCATTGGATCCTCAAACCGTCGGTCAAACCACCTAAATCCAACTTGCGGATTTAGGTGGTTTGTCGGTCCCCCATTGATTAGAATGACCAAGTCAGACGGGGAAAAAAACTCCACATTATTGGTCAAAAATCTTTGACTCCACTTGAGCTGTATTTGGGCAAAGTGATGATAATGTAAGGACAGATTCAAGTATATCTGACAATGTATAAAGTCACCATACAGACTTGGATAAGACAGTATTGTGTTATTCTAAAAACATTTCATTTCCTGAAAAGTTAATAATCGGGAGCTGGTTTCTGTTTGACAGCAGATATATTAAATTCAGTAGTGCAGCGGGTTCTAAAGAAGATGAAGACTCATACAAGGATTTGTCTTTGGCATCTTCTTTTGTGACAACACAACAAAATTCCAAAATGTTTATAGACATTATGTATAATAGGTTCAATATATTAGTTCGATTTACTACTGAACCTGTACATCAATAGGGTGATGGCTGTTTTATGCCTGTCTCCAGAGGTAAGTTGTGTGTGTGTGTGTGTGTGTGTGTGTGTGTGTGTGTGTGTGTGTGTGTGTGTGTGTGTGTGTGTGTGTGTGTGTGTGTGTGTGTGTGTGTGTGTTTTCAGATGATACAGTGAAGTCAGAAAGCAGTTCGACGTCTGACTCAACAGGACATGACAATGGTAATGGTAACACAGACATGTTGCTGCCATGGTGCAGCTTGATATGGTATACATGGATAGGGGTGTGTGTGTGAGTGTGTGTGTGTGTGTGTGTGTGTGTGTGTGTGTGTGTGTGTGTGTGTGTGTGTGTGTGTGTGTGTGTGTGTGTGTGTGTGTGTGTGTGTGTGTGTGTGTGTGTGTGTGTGAATGAATAGTTTATTTCGGTGCTCTACATTTACATGTTAAGTTTCATCATTTGCATTTAAGTTTTTACAAAGAGGTGGCACCGAAAAGGTCTAGGCTGAAGCCGAAGCTTATTTTGCCTAGCCTTTTTTTAAGAAAAGAAACAAAATACAAAGTTAATACAAAGAAAAGAAACAAAATACAGAGGAAACAGAAAAAAATATTTTTTAGAACTTAGTCTTTTTAGAACTTATGATAATAATCTTATGTTAATGTTTAATAATGATAATAAAATGATCTTATGATAATGTTTTATATCTATTTAATACCCTACTTTTAAATAGCTGTGTGTGTGTGTGTGCGTGTGTGTGTGTGTGTGTGTGTGTGTGTGTGTGTGTGTGTGTGTGTGTGTGTGTGTGTGTGTGTGTGTTCACTGGGAAAACAGCCTGCTCATTTATGGCATTCAGCACGTGACGCATGTGGAAAGAGAGCGTCTTGCGCACACTGGCCAGCAGAGTGTTTTATAAGCTGCTGTGGACAGAGAGGGATTTAGTTCTTGTTTCTATGATAAGCATGTGCTTGATAGATAGCTGTATGTTTCCAGAGTCTCTCTGCCTGGCCCGCATGCTGGAAACTCAACCAGTGCTGCTGCTATAAATACATGTCCCCGTCCACTGAATCCAGCTGCCTGCAGTAATGATGATGTCAGGACTGTAGCGAGTCAGTCAGGTAGTCCACTGGTCTCCCTGTCTTTTCATCATCCTGCTCATCAGGAGCAGTTAGGGGATCAGTGTCTTGTATTGCTCAAGGACACTTCGACACGAAATCAGGGGGGAGCAGGGGACTGAATCGGGAACTTTGTCATTCCCCAAGTGGCCGCTCTACAGTACGTCCTGAGCTACTGTCGCGTCTCCCCATGTCTGTCTGTCCGTTCGTCCGTCCGTCCGTCCGTCCGTCCGTCCGTATCCGCCCACGCATTGTGAGCTTGCAGATCTGATATTTTCCGGTATAAATGTATAAATGACACTGACACATACTGTATATTACTGTCTCTCGGTCTGCTATCTTCTATCATTGTGCCTGTCTGTCTGCCTTCACGCGTGTCTGTCTGACTTTCTCTCTCTTCATGCATCCACACTGACCACCTGCCTTGAGGAGATAAAGGCGTGGATGACTGACAACTTCTTACAACTAAACAGCTCCAAGACAGAGGCCATTCTAATCGGCACCCCACACAAGGTCAAATCATTAACCAGCATCACCTTCTCCACCCAGGACCTCCCCCTCTCACCTGTAGTCACCAACTTGGGTGTAAAAATGTACCCCCACCTGACCTTTGACCCCCACATCAAACACCTCTGCAAAACCTCATTCTTTCACCTCCGAAACATAGTCAGACTCCGTCCCACACTCACCCTACCAGATGCAGACAAACTTGTTCACGCATTTATCTCCTCAAGGCTTGACTACTGCAACGCACTTCTCACCGGGATCCCTAGCAAGAGCAACCAGAGGCTCCAGTACATCCAGAACAGTGCTGCTAGGATCCTGGTGAGAGTGCGGAAATACGAACATATCACACCCATACTCCATTTCCTTCAGGATAGAATACAAGGTCTGCCTCCTCACCCATCAGTGCATGCACAGCAACGCCCCTTCCTATCTGAAGGAACTCATTGAACCCCCAACCTCCTCCCGCTCCCTCCGCTCTGGAAATTCAAACACACTCAAAACCACAAAAACAAAACTCCACACCATGGGGGACCGGGCCTTCTGTTCAGCTGCTCCTCGGCTGTGGAATGCCCTCCCCGACCACCTGAGAGCACCACAATCCGTGGACGCTTTTAAAAGGGGACTTAAGACTTTTCTTTTTAACAAAGCATTTGGCTAGTTGGACTTTTAGATGCCCGGTGTGCTTTTAACCTTTTAGCATGCAGTATACTTGACCACGAAATGCATGAATTGTCCTTATTTTAGTCCTTTTATAGTCCTTTTTATTTTATTCTTCTTCTCTTGATGTAGCACTTTGAGATTTGTTTCAAATGTAAAGTGCGTTATAAATAAAATGTATTATTATTATTATTATTATTATCCATCCATCCATCTCTCTTTTGTGTCTTTTCCACATCATCTGTTTCCATTCAGCCGTCAACTACACACCTGTCTGTCTGTCCACCATCACGTCAATGTCTAGCTATCTGTCAATACGTCTGTCCACTTGAAGAGACACCAGTCTATCTACGCACACACGCACGTACGTCAGTAATCTATGCTTGCTGTCATCATGCTATTTCACCTGGTTGTGCTATTAAAGCTACCGGAGATGTCTTTCCACTGCAGTGCCTTGCTCTCTGTATGTACAGTATGTGTGTGTGTGTGTGTGTGTGTGTGTGTGTGTGTGTGTGTGTGTGTGTGTGTGTGTGTGTGTGTGTGTGTGTGTGTGTGTGTCAGGGCTGAACTGTGAGGGGGGGGGGGTTACAGTTGCCACCTAGATGGTTCATTGGAGTGACCTGTATCGCAGGGAGAAAGTGCGGTAGGCACGCTGCCACTCAAAGTGACTACTGGCCATAACATTGTGTCTTTTCCGGGACTTATCAATATTCACAGGAGCTTTGTTGGCATGAGAAAACAAACATTTACATTGCCTTTGATTGGCCTATACCGTCACCTTCTGTGACGCATGTGGAAGCTTGCTCGAGACCAGAGCTGAAGGAGGCGTCTAGCTTTCTATGTCTATGGTGTGGGGACTCCCCTATAGCGGGGATTCTGGGGGCCCTCCCAGAATATACAGAGTATACATTTCCTGTGTTCTGGTGAATTTGGGGAGTTTGATAATCAGGCTTGCTTTACTAGCATTGGAAAATGATGGGTACAATTTCAGCCATTAAAATGCAAAGAGTAGGCCTACAGAAATTGATTTGATGAAGCAATGTAAGGCCCATCTTTAATAATAACATTAATTATTTAAGTGAACATCCCTGCATGATTGCATGCGCTGCTCACACCCCCCAAGCGGGGGGTCTGACTCTGGGGGGGGGGGGTCAGTCCTCCCCCAGAAACCTTTTAACATAGATGTAAGTTCCTGTGTTCTGGTGAATTTTGAGACTTTGAAACCAAATCATAACCAAATCCAGGGGAAATCCGGGAGGAATTTCAATGCAGGAGTCCTGCAGGATATGTGGTTTAACTGCAGGAGACTCCTGCAGGATCCAGGGGTGTAGGCAGCCTTGCGTTGTAGTCTGTAAGATTTTAATGCTGCGTTCACACTGGCAGATGCAAAAGATACAAAGCACATTTGTAGCTTTGTATCTTTGTAGCTGAAGTTGAAACCCAACTGTTTTGTAGCTTTGCAGCAGCTACAAATGTCAGATCTTTGTTTCTTCATATCGCTAGCTTACATTGAACATGAGTGGCAGACTGTATCTTTGTGTCTTCATATCGCTAGCTTACATTGAACATGAGTGGCAGACTGTATCTTTGTGTCTTCATATCGCTAGCTTACATTGAACATGAGTGGCAGACTGTATCTTTGTGTCTTCATATCGCTAGCTTACATTGAACATGAGTGGCAGACTGTATCTTTGTGTCTTCATATCGCTAGCATACATTGAACATGAGTGGCAGACTGTATCTTTGCATCTGCCCGTCTGAACGCAGCATAAGCCAATTGTTTGTTTGTTTGTTTTTTGACTAAACAAAAGTTAGGCCATAGAGTTATACTCCATATGGTTATACTGCAGCGTTGCAGAGTCTGGGTTAACACTTCCGCGTTGTGGCATTTCAGGGCTTAGGAGGCACTCCCATTGGCTTAGGCGACATTTCAGTATGAGTATGAGTATGAGTTCAGACTCTGGGCAGCCAATCAAGACTATAGGTCCTCAAAACCCGAGTGAAAATAGGCCATATTTTGAAGGCATCAAAACGTTGGCCCACAGGTTGGGAATCACTGCATGCACCTGCATGTTTTCAAAATGGGCCGCCATGGGAGGGGGCAATTGGAAAGTAGAGAAAAAAGAGAAGTGTATACATTATGTATACATTATGAAGAGTATATTGTAATGTTTTAATGACTAATAATAATCATGGATTGCATTTATAGCGCTTTTCTATCCACAGAGTGCTTACTCAAAGCGCTTTACAATGGTTCATTAATTTATACATTAGTAGTTGAAGTGGCGAACAGTCAATGCCAGCGTCCTCACTTCACACATTCACATGTACATGTACACCAATAGTGGCAGCACTGGGAGCAATTCGGGGTTCAGAGTCTTGCTCAAGGACACTACCTCTGGGGGAACCTCAGAACCTCACGGTTGCCATCCGGCTGTTCTACTGACCACTGATCCACTGCCGCCAAGCTGGGATCGAACCCCGGTGTCCAGGTCGGCATGCAGACTGGCAGGTAACAAGCAACGGCAAGAGAGCTACCTCTGTTGGAGGAGCGAGTTACGGCTGGGTCTTTTGCAGGGTTGATACAATATATTGTTTTATTAAAAAGAATGATGTATGAACTCTTTTGGCCATATCTTTTTATCTGCTGGGCCTTTAATAGCTGTCCATTACTGTCACTATATATGGTGGGACAAATAGGTCTGTCTGTCTGTCTGTCTGTCTGTCTGTCCGTCCGTCCGTCCGTCCGTCCGTCCGTCCGTCCGTCCGTCCGACTGTCTGTCTGTCGGTCCGTCCGTCTGTCTGAATGAATACTGGTATACTCTACATTACAATATGTATACTGTATACATGAGGGTATACATGGACCATCCATCTGGACATTATGCAATCCTACTGTCAAGTATGATGATGGACATCTGGGATGCCATACACAGCTGCCCGCCGACACTTATAGGGGGTACAATGTAATAATACAATGTTAATTCTCGGAGAGGGTAACAAATGTAACCAAATGGACCAAATGAACCCCCTCCTTCACCAACAGAGAGAGGTAATTGCAACCGTAACATCAGGGATTCAAAATCCCAGTCTCCTGCATGGGAAACAAAAATATACCACTCAAGCAAGAGGGAATCCTTGCATTGGCCTATTCAATTTGGTGACCGCCAGTGCAGGTTGAAACCAACCTCTGGTCTCAATGAGTAGTCACTGAATTCCAGACTTCCTCCTGGTCACCAGTTTTGGTGTGACAGCCACAATTAAACGTCTTGGATCCCGTCTGCTTTGTTGATACAAAGAGACAGAACTTAACTTTGTAATTTCATGCACCCCATTTAATGTATTTCAGACACTAGATTGGATACATCTTGACAAAAACAACAGCTGCTGTTTTCAAATGTTTGGATTCTTCACAGTTTGTAATAAAAAAAAATCTCATTTGTTACCTCAACAGTAATTCTTTGATTATTCTTTTTGTGTATAGTTTTCAGTTTTAAATGTTTTAGAATAACTAATAAGTGTCAATTTAGTGTTAACTATAATACTCATGGACTTAAGTGCACATATGAGATACTTTTACTTTACTTGAGCATTTCCATTTTTCGATACTTTGTTTTGTTACTCCACTACAGTACAGTAATCTCAGAGTCAAATATTTAACTTTTTACTCCACTACAATTACTTGAGAGCTACCAAAAAGTAATGGGCACTAATGCATGCACGTGCACGCATCCGCCTCGTGGACAGCAGACTGCTGGGCGAGCGCTGGCGCTTTGGCATAGGGCGTCAGATCAACATGGAATGAATTCTGTACTGGCTTGGGTTTGATGAGGTCAGATCAACATATGGAATGTCAAAACAGGTCAGCTCCATATATGGAGATCTAAGGGTGGTAGCGAGGACATTCTCTTGAGTGTACAGGGTTTGATGAGGACCGGGCGCGGCTGCACTGATAACTTTGGGGCAAGCCCATCTAGAGTTTGAATGGACAGGAGGTATCTCCATCCCTGATGATGTCACGTGATGAGACCTGGGCACCATATGGGGGCATTCCCATGTATGGGGATTTTGAGTGACTGACTGACAGAAAATGTCACCATTATCACCTAAAAGGTACAATTTAGGAATTTAGTAGACGCTTTAAATCCAGTGCGATTTACAGTAAGCAAGAACACCACAAGTTTTACATAAATCCGCCAAATCCATCGCACAAGGATTTGGCGGACCCCCTATAGTAACTCTGAGGACCCCCTATGGGCCCCAGACCCCCTGTTGAAGACCTCTTCCTAAGAGTCATACTTCGGCAGGGCCGTGACCTCTGTGGGACCTCCGACCTCTAACAGATTGAGGCAAAGTGACTGGCCGGCCCTGATGGAGAGGTGTTTTGGGGGGTTAATGTGTGGGGTCAAGGGACTCATTCTGAAGTATTGGGAATGCCCCCCCCCCCCCCCCTGGTGTATGTCTGTGGTGGAGTGTATGACAGAGTGTATGACATAATGCTGCCGACTCAGGACACTTCATCAGCATTACTCTGTCTGCCAACGCACGCACGCACGCACGCACGCACGCACGCACGCACGCACGCACGCACGCACGCACGCACGCACGCACATACATACACACACACACACACACACACGCACTCACTCACGCACGCATGCATGCATAAATACATAAACAAATTCTGATTTTTTTGTATATTTGTAATACAGTGGTGGAAAAAGTACCCACATTTTTATTTAAGTAA
This sequence comes from Electrona antarctica, assembly GCF_951216825.1. Classification (NCBI taxonomy): domain Eukaryota; kingdom Metazoa; phylum Chordata; class Actinopteri; order Myctophiformes; family Myctophidae; genus Electrona; species Electrona antarctica. The sequence goes on from NC_136807.1 coordinate 31,872,500, forward strand.
AAGTATCAATACAGCTTGTAGACATGTGTTACAACTAAAAGTCCGGAATTCAAGATTAAAACAAAAGTATTGGTACCAAAGGTAATAAGTAGCCTACTCATTAGTCATTATGCAGAATGTCACAATGTCACACTATTTCACAAGTTCAAAAAATATTACATTGTTTATCTAATAGTTTTTATGATTTTATGGCCATTGCCAAAGCACTCTGCTGATAGACAACTATACTAAGTACTGCACTTATTACCATTATACCCTTAATAGTATGAAGATGATAGCATTCAATATTTATTTAATTCATGGTTCAGGGACCCGGCCTCAGGGTTCCTTGGGGGGGTTCCAAATGGACCCTTACAAGTCTGTAACTCTGAGAGCTTCCATTTGTACACTCAGATATTTGATTTGATTTAAAGGCTGCTCAATTAATTTCAGATTGTCATACTGCAATGGCCTTACCACAATGGTCTCTATGTCATCACAGAAATGAGGGAAAAGAAGGAGGAAGGAAGAAAAAAGCAGGTCCTTTTTAAATGAGAACAAACAGATCCAACATGTGTTTCAGGGACTCTGCCTGCCAACAGCATTACATTCACAAATCTCCAAGCGGGTACATGACATTATAAAGATATCTGAGAGATCCGTCCGATTATGTAACCTCACTGAAGCTTTGACTGCGCTCCTCAAGATGGGGCGTCCCGCCGTGAGCAAAGCCAAACGGGACCAGAGATTGTAAAA
>NC_136807.1:31878234-31890734 GCF_951216825.1 Electrona antarctica
TTTGACGATTTAATTCTAAGCCATAAATACCTTCATCAGATTATCATAATAGTGAGTGACTGGAGCAAAGAGACCTTCAGAATAGCAAAATGCCCTCACATTCCTGGATTTCCCTCTTGCTGTTGCCTCTCGCTCCCTCTTTCTCTCACTCACTCTCTCTAAACTCACACACATACACACATGCACACATGCAAGCAGGCACACACGCACCCGCACACCAAGCAAATGCAGTGCCGATTACAATGCACAATAGAGTGTGGGAGAGCCATGTATCATTTATTATGTAAGAAGCAGCAAGAAATAGACAATGTGTTTTCCAGACAGCCATCATTTTCCAACATTTTCCCTGCTTAGTGTCAGTGTTTCTGCTGTGGTCTGACCACTCTTATACTGTGTGCGCACGCACGCACGCACGCACGCACGCACGCACGCACGCACGCACGCACGCACGCACGCACGCACGCACGCACGCACGCGTGTGTGTGTGTGTGTGTGTGTGTGTGTGTGTGTCTCAATGCAAGTGCGCAAGCTCCATATGTAATATATTCTCTGGTGACACTATTCTATAGTGAGTGTATTGTGTGTAACTATGTATTCTCCGGGGATACTTTTCCTTTTCTCACTATGGATGTCACAGCAGTGTGGGGACCTTTCCATTCATTCAGTAACACATCAGGCCCTGCCAGCCACAATGAGACGGGGGGGAAAGAAATCACATCCAGACAAATCTAAAGGCTATAATTTCGTCCTGCGAGCGATTGGCCCAGTCAATAGAGAGTCCTTTATGTGGATGCAAGTTGATTGAAAGTCACCACGCTGGGGATAGGACACATAATGTGGGTAAGTGATGTATGGGGTGGTCATGGGAGGGGGGGGGGGGGCACTTTCAAGTGTCATATTAAACACTTTTTCCTTTCTTCCAATTTGGTTTCCCCCTACCTTTCTGCATATAGGCCTAGTGACTGTCCAACCCTGCTGTTGGTCATTCTTGGGGCGGGTGTACACAACCCCAAGCCAATCGCCAGAGAAGAAATGCTTCTGTTGTACGTTTCTGCGAACCACTGGTACGTTCCATCTCAAAGTTGCAAGGCAGGCACGCTTGAGCCCTACGAGCTACAGTAGGTGCCATAGAGTATATAAAGGATAGAGACCGAACTGGAGCACTAGCCTCGCCCCCAAGCTATTCATTTCGATGAAGTTGCTCAGTGGCGTTTTGAAGCCCCCGGAAGACTGCCGGAAGTACCTCCTCCGGACCTCAAATTTGAGGTCCGGGGTGACTTATGGGTGACGTAGGGAGTGATGGTCCTACGTGTCCGTGCACGGGTCCGCCTGCAGTCCTTCTTCTTACCACTAGGGCCCAGAGCTTCAACGTTGGAGCGCCTCACTTAAGCTCTTCCCACAAGCATCAAAAAGCTGAAAACTGGAAAATCCATTAGATGTGCTGGCTAGAGTATATAGTCAGATAGACCTTTATTGATCCCCTGGGGGGGAATCCGTTGCCAGAAGCAGCACAGCAGTTAGAACACAGCAGCAACAATGTAATGTACCACGTGGGCGACTGTGGCTCAGAAGGTAGAGCAGGTCGTCCAATGATCCATGGGTCGGCGGTTCGAATCCCGGCTCCTCCTGGCAACATGTCGAAGTGTCCTTGGGCAAGACACTGAACCCCAAATTGCTCCCGATGTGCTGGTTGGTACCTTGCATGGCTTCCGCCGCAATCGGTGTATGAATGTGTGTGTGAATGGGTGGATGTAATGCACAATGTAAAGCACCTTGGATGTGCTATATAAATGCACCATTTACCATTACTTTTGATACCTACCAAGCAAGTAAAGTAATATTATTGTTTAAAGGATTAACAAGTAAAGAGTGACTTACAGAATTGCACTTCCTGAGTAGCTTTCCCAACAACAATGAACTACCGGTAGATCATTTTTGTAATTGGGAAGAAATAATTTTCAGACAATCTTAGTTCCAATCACTGGAGCAGTGTATAGCCTACCAAATGTAGATTAATACCCAGGCATTTGTTGCCTTCTAACTGAAGGTTGGTGTATATTGTAGATCTAAAATATCTGTGTATCTAGCTAGCAAGTGAAATTTATCTTCTATACCTTTTCTCTACAATAAAGACAAATGATTTGTATGCATGGAAGCTAAGGTTATGCCCATCATTGTGAGGGTTAAGATGTTAGGGTATCTGTTGAAATCATATCATCATATTCAATCAACATAAGTGCACATAAACATGCACGTGCATCGAGTGTAAGAAGGAGAGAGTGCATGAGTGAAATGGCCTGGGACTAGGAGTGTTGACATTATGAGTGAGTTTTTGCTTCCGAGTGAGCAGTTTTGAGAGGAAGAGCGGGTGAGAGAGAGGAGGGAGAGAGAGAGAGAGAGAGAGAGAGAGAGAGAGAGAGAATAAGTCCTTGGCAGTGTGTCTTATTGACTTTAAGTAGGCAAGCCTCATGGTTTGGTGCCAAGTACAGCTTAATAATCAGTCTTGTAATTGCCCTAAAAGCATCAACACGGAACAATAAAAGTACAGTCTGCTTTCTCTCTCTCTCTGCAGTATCTCTCTTTACTAATCAAGCATTCACAGCAACACTAACAAAATGTCAAATACACATGTGTGCGCATGCACGCGTACATGCGTATACGCATAAGCATATGCACGCACGCACGCACGCACGCAACTCTGTCCTAGCATGTGGTAGTATTTAAATCTCTGAAGACAACTCCAGCACACTCTCTCTTTGTGCTTCTCTTTCTCTCCTTCGATATCCCTTTCCTCTTCCATCCAACCCCTTCTGTCTGTCTGTCTGTCTGTCTGTCTGTCTGTCTGTCTGTCTGTCTGTCTGTCTGTCTGTCTGTCTGTCTGTCTGTCTGTCTCTCTCCCCCTCTCTCTCTCTCTCTCTCTCTCTCTCTCTCTCTCTCTCTCGCTCTCTCTCTCTCTCTCTCTCTCTCTCTCTCTCTCTCTGTTATAGCCTGAAGACACTTTGGGGTTTCTATGTCTGTTGTACGATTAAAAGTATTCCTGTGAAGTCGTTAGATTTACTATAGATGTCACTATGGATTTACTGTAACTCCATTATGCACACCTCTTGGCCCTAACTTTAACCCAATTCTAACCATTAATCACCAAAGGCACTTTGAAACGTTTTAATTATATATATTTTCTTTTCTTCATTTCATTTGGTTTGGTGTAGACTCTACACTTAGAGGTAAAAAAGAGGAGACCAAGTACAGAGCCAAATATCAAGTTTACAAAGTATTGATGGTTTTAAAACCAAATCCATCCCATAATATACAGTAGTTGTTATACATACTAGACCTGTACGTGCCCGTCGCAGTCAGCCACCGGCCTACTTGGGAACGATGCAACTTGGGAACCTAATGATATACGTTGTCATAGCACCCGTTTTAACTGTCAGCCGGTGTCCCACATGGAGATCTGTGTATGTGCCTGTATCTGAAGACTGCAAACTGACTGTGAAAAGTGTACTTGGCAATCAATTCGGCCCACTGGCAGAGCCTGATTGGTTGAGCCTCAATTGACTGAGGCAGAGGCTGGAAATTGCACAGGCGAAAGGAGTTGGCCTCATTAGGCCTACTGGCAGAACCTGGCCCAGGTGAAAGGAGTTGGCCTCATTAGGCCCACTGGCAGAGCCTGACCAGAGCCTTTTGTGGTGGTTCTGGAGAACCGTGGGTAGGACCGACTCTATACCGGGCACTGCACTCCCTGCGGGGGTGTGGATCGTGTGTGTCGAATGTGAAGTCGGTGGGTCAAACGGTTCTCGAGTTACGTGCATTACACACACACACACGCACACACGCAGACAGAGACGCAGAGCATTTATAGCAGGATAGCTAGAATGAAATCTGTATGCTTCACAGTAAAGTCCATGCACCAAACTAGATATGTTTCTATAATAGTTAACCGAAAAACAAAGACTCTTCAACTCTAGAGAGAAGATCTTCAAATATAAAGTACTACAGTGGTCAAGACTTCAAATTGGGTTGCTCCTGTCCTGTTTGTTTCTAGTCTGTTGGTCCATCCATGTGTCCCAGACAGATCGACACTACACAATTTCTCATGTGGGATCCTGACTGAAAGAGACTTTTTGGAAGATGTGCTTAAAGTAGCAGTTTACACAAAAAATTGTCAATTGAGTCACCTACCGCAGACTCAATCATCAAATTATTGGCTTAGGAATGCGATAAAAAATGTATGACTACAAGGCTTCATGCAGGGGTGTTTTATTGATAGAAAATAAGTCATGTTTTGGGTGAACTACTCCTTTAATACGTTTTTAGAAGACGTGCAAATCACATGCAGAAAGTGGAGGCAGCATGGTTGTTCCTTTCTCTCCCCATTGGTTGAAATAAACAGGCATTTCACCAACAGTGCTAAGGCCCAGTTAGATTGCCCAGTTAGAGTGTGTTTTTTGGCTGGACCGCAAACGTGGGGCCAGCAGCACTATATAAACTTGAGTATCTCTGAGTGATGGAGTTATACCATTGGTCGGCCAGTTGGCTTAATAACAAACTAGCCAATCGAAGAGTAATCAAGGCTACGGCATGTAGTCTATCCTAATAAGCAGCCTTTGTTTTTAATCAGTAGCCTAATCCAAACTTTTTTGTAATCAGAATCCTACAACCCCTTGCCTCTCCAGCCCCCCGCTTTTACATGATTGCAGGCAATCCCAACACATATATTGTCGAGAGAGGAGATTGAGACGCTGTGTGTGTGTGTGTGTGTGTGTGTGTGTGTGTGTGTGTGTGTGTGTGTGTGTGTGTGTGCGCGTGCGTGCGTGCGTGCGTGCGTGCGTGCGTGCGTGCGTGCGTGCGTGCGTGCGAGAGAGAGAGAGAGAGAGAGAGAGAGATAGATATAGATATATACTTGCAGGTATTTCACAAAAACAAAATCTATTTGTAGTCTTTCTGGCACAAAAGCACCATGCTTCAGTATGCCTCTGAGAACAATTCATGTCAAAAAGTTGATTATGTTGTTTCAAATAAAGACAGTTCGGATTTCCCCTAACCAGAAACCATGGATTAATGTCGAGGTTCGGGGTGCTCTTCATGCACGTAACGATATGCCTTCAGATCCAAGAATCTGGGGACCACCCGCTCTCTGTGCTCAACACTAGTTTTGTCTGTGTTAATTCCATGATACGTTTCTGTGTTAAACTATCCGTGCAAAATAACATGAATCTCTCGCTCGTATGACTCTATGCTCCAGTCTCGGTTGTGTTTCCAATGACACTACATTTCTGCGAGCACCGCGTGGTGCAACCTCACACTCAATGTGAAAAGGCCAAGGATCTGACCGTGGACTTTCAGGAAGCCGTGGAGAGAGAATATGACCCATGTGCATCGGCGGCAAAACAGTAAAGTTCCTTGGAAGACATACCTCCAAGGACCTAAAATTGGCCACACACCACGCACGTGGTGAAAAAGACTCAGCGACACAACTAGTCAGGGAATATTATCAGTATAATGTCAAATCTGGGAATACATTTCTTACCAAGAATTTTCTTCACCAATGTGTTTGTAAAGGTGTCTACTAACATATCCCACATTGGTTTCTATTCAACCACCCTAGGGGAAGTTTTGAAAGCTGCTGAAAGTTGGGTTACCATTATAAGGCAAAATGTTCTAAATTTCACAATGCTTTAAGTAGCATGTGACATGTCAAACTAGGGGTTTTTCATGATTCTGAATCCATTCCAAGCATTAGTTTTGCACGAAAAACACTCCTTGGGCTAAAAACGGCCATAGCCGTCATCACAAATGTGATGAGGTCAACACATTTGGGCATATTTGGGCAAGAGGCTATGGCCAAACTAGGGGATCTATGGCCAAACTAGGGGTCAAAATAGGGGGCTTTCATGATTCTGAACCCATTCCAAGCATTCGTTTTGCACGAAAAACACTCCTTGGGCTAAATTTGGCTATAGACACTTTCATCCTGGCAGAGATAAAACATAATGAAATAACATTGAAATATAATGAAATACTTTTGCCATCCAAAGATTTATCCGGACCCATTGTATGGGAAATACATTTGTGGACAGAATGCAAGCTCCACATGCACTAAGCACTAGTCTGGACATAATACTTGACATTACACAGCCATTTCCCTAATCATAGTGTGGTTGGTTAGATTTTCGAGGAAGAGGCTGGATTCCCTTCATTTCAGTACGGAATATAAATCAACTTGCAGTGACTTGAAACTTGCTAGAGATAGTTAATCCTACACTGCGAGGTTCATGTGTCATACTGCGGTCTCTCTGTGTGTGTGTGTGTGTGTGTGTGTGTGTGTGTGTGTGTGTGTGTGTGTGTGTGTGTGTGCCTGTTTGTTAAAAAAGTAGGATTTCAATGTCAATCGGACGTTTGATTTGGTTTTTGCCATTTCTTGTAAGATATGCTTCTCCCACAAACTTTGGAAGGAAATAGCAATCGGAATGGAATGTGAAATCGGTTTATCACTTGAACCATTATGGTGCGTTCTCACGGTAAAAGATGCAGTCTACCATTCATTGTTAATGGTAGCCAGCGACATGACAGTCTTGCCACGGACATGTTTGTCCAGGTGACCCCTGATTTAATCATAGTGTAGGTTATACATGACTGGACCATCTACCATCTGAATGGTGGTGTGACGGCGGCAAAAAATGAACCGGGGCAATTTGACGCCATCACCGAACGCAGCGTAATGCAATGTCGGCAGTGGAACCCGTGTGAACTGAGTGGTGCAACTATACTTTTTTTGTTATAGTTGATGTACTGTAATGTACTGTACTGTACTGTGCGCTGTACTGTAACAGTCGAGAAATAACAAAGTTACCATGTGCGGTTCCTCGGGGGGTCCCCGAAACATCCATACCCCCACGCGCCCAGGGGGCCTGCCCGGTTCCGGTGACCCGCCCGCATCCGAAACGGTCGAGAAATGACAGAGTTACTGTGTGAGGGTCCCTAGCACCACTCAATGACAGAGTTGCTGTGTGAGGGTCCCTAGCACCACTCAAATGACAGAGTTACTGTGTGAGGGTCCCTAGCACCACTCAAATGACAGAGTTACTGTGTGAGGGTCCCTAGCACCACTCAAATGACAGAGTTACTGTGTGAGGGTTCCGAGCACCACTCAATGACAGAGTTACTGTGTGAGGGTCCCTAGCACCACTCAAAGACAGAGTTACTGTGTGAGGGTCCCTAGCACCACTCAATGACAGAGTTACTGTGTGAGGGTCCCGAGCACCACTCAATGACAGAGTTACTGTGTGAGGGTCCCGAGCACCACTCAATGACAGAGTTACTGTGTGGGGGTCCCGAGCACCACTCAATGACAGAGTTACTGTGTGAGGGTCCCGAGCACCACTCAATGACAGAGTTACTGTGTGGGGGTCCCGAGCACCACTCAATGACAGAGTTACTGTGTGAGGGTCCCGAGCACCACTCAATGACAGAGTTACTGTGTGGGGGTCCCTAGCACCACTCAATGACAGAGTTATTGTGTGAGGGTCCCGAGCACCACTCAATGACAGAGTTACTGTGTGAGGGTCCCGAGCACCACTCAAAAAAATGCTGACGGGGATGTGATGTTTATGCGACGACGATGGCTGCAGTGAAGCCCCGCCGTTCCACAAATATGGAGGGATTGCAGGATGGTGCATCATCGCTACACACAAAAAGTTGGATCATATTTGATCGTAAATAATTGGTGACACTATTACTTGGTAAAACATGGCTTGGTCAAGGGACAGACTGTCAACACATTAGTCACCATGCCTACAATATGCAGGGGAGTGCCACCTTATTGTTTTAAAGCCTAATAGTGTACTGAATATCCAGGATGAGGCCTGCACGGCTGCGCGCGCCGGCGTAAGTAGACTCTGCGCTGTTTTGTTTGGACATGTAACAACCATACAGAAATTATGTATAAGCATGATTACTGCAAAAAACCAATTACTGCAGGACAGCGATGATCATAAAAGCTTGAGTTGTAAGCCCGTTTCTAGACGTGTTCCAGAGCATCTGCCAATTTCCGCAAGCTTCCGCAAATTAAAATAACAAACTTGATTTCAGATTATGAATATATTTATTTATTTCAGAAGGCTTCCACATACAGCAGTGTGATGTGCCCATGGTGAGTGCCTCTGCAGCAGAGTTCCAGGCCAGCCCGCTGTGCATTTGTGATCTGTTTTAAATAGAGCGTGTTCTCGGAAATCGTTGCCGTCCGGCATAAACCTTGGATCTCCATATTTCAACTTTTTCATGGTTTTTCGTAAACCAGCGCCCTACTTCGGTGTACAAGAGTCATGCAAAACTGGCGGAAATATACAGTAGCCTATCGACAATCCCACAATGAGCTTGTGCAATCTTTTGAATATTTTTTTAAACTGAAAGTTAAGTCGGTGGGTTTTATGATTATTGAACCAGTGAAAACTATTAACAGTTAACAGTTTGTGACTAAATAATAACTATACCCGCCCATCCCATTTCCTGAAAAGTAACCCTTTTGGACATACAAGGTTTCCACCCGACATGTTGATGTGATCTATTTAAAATAGAGCGTGTTCTCGGACGTGTTCCAGAGTTCCTTACTGTACATTTGTGATTGCCTGTGTACCGCTTGAGGCCGTCTGTGGGAGGCACCCTGCAAGGCATGTCTACGGGTGTCTGAGACCCAGCGGTCAACCACAGCAGCCTTCATGCCAAGCCATTGTGATGCTAAAACAACCACTGCATTCCTTGTACGTAGTAGGAGCAGCCAGCCAGGGGTGGAAAGTTACTGACTCGGGCCCCACGGTTTCCCCAAAAGCATCTTAGAAGCTTATGTCGTAAAACGAATTAATAAACAAAAGTGGACACGCTTTGAGATTAAACTGATTTCAGGAAGCGAGATGCAGGCACTGGTCCCTGGTAGCGGCATGCAAGTCCCACACTAAGATGCAATTTAGAGACACTCACTGTAAGTCTAACTCTGTACAATAGTACAGACCTAGAAAACTGTGGATTTTGTTCAGATGAGGCCAAGGTCAGACATTCTGCCCCCACCCTCTAGGAATGACCAGGCTAAGCCAAATACTTTGAATATTTTCTCCTCTCCACAGTTCCCTGAGGCTGAATAGCTACCACCAACCATACAAATGCAGCATCTTTACGCGTATATGCTCATTTTACAGTGTAGGCTACTGTACTCTGTCGCACAACGCAGTTGAAAAGCAGATCTACAACCTCACAACAAGTCACGATGCAATTTGTTGTGAGATTGTAGGCCGTCTATTTTTGGCACACATATACAGCGTCATAAAACAAAGAATAAATTGGGCTTCATTCGCCACATTAAAACAAAGGCTGAGCTATTTTGTGTCCACTGATTGTCAACAAACGAGTTTCTGAGCCATTTGTATTTAGGCCCAACAGAGCAGGATGCTCTTAGTGGTGGAGTATAGGCTTAATTGGTTAATGTATGTTTTGTTGTAAGTTGTAACTAAAGTTTTCAAATAATTGCAGTGGAATAAAAGTTGTAGTGGAGTAGAAGCATTAACTATCAAAACATTGCTTTACTTGAGTAGCTCTGGTATATGTCATTTTGCAATACAATAAAACTTACCGGTATCCAATTGGGTTGGTTTTACTTGGTCTCCCCGCTTTTCTATTGAGACATAGGGCTCCATTTTCGTCACCGCTAAACCCCTTATCCCTAAACATCTGGTTCCGTGTCACATGGCTGATGGCTTGTTCAGTGTGACCTGGGGTTTGAACCTGTGCACTACTCTCCGCTCACGTTTCCATGCCGTTGTGCCAGTGGAGCCCAGTCGACTAACAAACTCAAGCCCTTTGTTGGTTGCTGCCGTTGGCATGGGCTCTCTGCCACGCACGGCTTGGAAAGCAAGGCTTCACAATCTGGGGCTATTTTACGTGTATGGCAGCATTTATAAGCCACTGGTGGAGTTTTTATTATACTTTTTTTTTCAGCTCTCTTATGAATTGAATGTACTGTACTACTAGGCGCTACATTTTCCAATAGCATAGGGTCTTAGTCGGGTCGCTGTGTTGTGGTGTGATACTAGATGTTGGCGGTGCGTGTCCTGCTGTGCATTTCATTTGACACCCACTCAGATGCCTACAGACTATGGAAAATGACTGTACAATTATGAGGCATTTACTTGAGTATGTGCCTTTTTCAATACTTTTTCAATACACATCTCAGATACAAAATTTTACTCCACGACTCCCATTATTTGAAAACTTCAGTTACTAGTTATTTTGTAGATTATTAAAATCTGTGTCTACTGTCTGTCTACTGAAAATAGACTATTCAAAAGATTGGCTTGTAGATGTTCTTTAAGTATACTTTGATGCCAATACTTTTGCACTTTTACTCAAATAGCCTACAATTTTTAAAGCCGGACTGTGTTTCTACACTGGTATTGCTGCTTTTACCCGTACTTCTTCCAATATTGTTACAAACACATGCATGCATGCACGTGCACACACACACATACATGCACGCACAGTTGCACACACACGTGCACGTGCAGTGCACAGTGCACATTGTCCAGCTGACAGTCGCACGGTGCAGTAGACAGCAACACATGCATGCACAAGAGAGGCAGGAACACATGCACAGACCCACGTGTGCACACTGCAGAAATACATGCACGCACGCACGCACGCACGCACGCACCCTCGGACATCTGGCAAAAGCACAGTAATACTTTGTGTTCACAGTTGCTTGATCAACATTCCTCTGTGGATATCTGTTGGGAACTCCTGCTGTATAAAACACGGTATCTCTTCACTTATCGCCAGTATCACAAACAGACTCCATGAGTCTCTATCTCTGTCTCACTTATTTATTATCTGACCGTTTCTCCTCTCCTCTGAGTCATGAGTCATTATCGTCCCGTTTAACCAACTCATGTGAGTCCAGCTCTCTTTGACCACTGGGTCTCAAAGTGAGGTCCTTGAGGAGGTTCCACACAGTCCCCAGTAAAATGAGGAACAGTTTAATAAACATGCCTATTAGATTTTTGCGGCTATTCAAACAGTAGCTGTGCTGAATCACAAGCTCGTAACGCGTCACATTGTGACGCATTGTGAATTTGTACTGTAGATTTTTTGAAACATTAGGATAAATCTAAATTGGGTTCCACGGCAAATCACATTTCAATATGGGGGTCCTTGAGTTGAAAATGTTTGAGAATCACTGTCACAGACAACCCACATTCTCTCTGCTTTTTCACCGAATCCAATCCGATCTCTTTTATGTAATTGCCGTGCTGCTGAGTTACTTGCCAAATGTTTGTTTGAATTGGAGGGGCCTTCAGTGCATTCTATGTAACTGATAGGCCGGCCCTGGGTCGCTCCCACTCTCAACCTCCCATACACAGTCAAATCTGGTGTGTTCAACTCTCAAAGTGTAAACTAACTAGAACCTCACACCCCTACGGTGCACTCAGGTCTAGCCTAGCGCCACACACACCACAAGGCAGACAGTGATGTGTGTTTGGCCACTGTCTGTGTTGTTTCCGTGTTGTTCTGTGGTGTTGTTTTTTCTCCATGAATAAGAGAGAGAGACAGAGATAAACCAAGTGCGTCTGTGGTGTTGTTGCTGTCTCTTGTTCGATGCAGTACAGAAAAGGAATCTTTTACTTTCACTTTCACGAGAGACTGACGGCTGCTTGTAGGAAAGGCCCGCTGTGATTGGCCAGTAGTCGCCCCCCCCCCCCCCCCCCCCCCCCCCCCCACCCACCCAGCTGAGTTGAAGACGCAGAGGTAACAAGAGTGACGTATGGCAGCCAGAAAGCACAGGCATGAATGTTAGTTCTGCATACTCTGCATACACACTGTCTATGACTTGGGCACCTGAACTGGCGAAAAAAATTGTGGGCGTGTGTGTGTGTGTGTGTGTGTGTGTGTGTGTGTGTGTGTGTGTGTGTGTGTGTGTGTGTGTGTGTGTGTGTGTGTGTGTGTGTACTGCACGGGATGGATTAGCTTAATGTGCAACATTGTTGTTTTTTCACTCAGCTAATACACAACTTTCTTTTTCTTCTACATCCCTCTCTCTCCACTTCTTTTTTTTTGTCCCTCGCAATTTGACAATGCGTCGGAAGCATCAACTTCCCCATTCACTTCTGGAGTGCTCGTTGTAATGCCCTACCCATGTGAAGTCCTACCCATGTGAAGTCCTACCCATGTGAAGTCCTACCCATGTGAAGTCCTGTACCCATGTGAAGCTTGGAGTTCAACATTGATGAACCAATAGGAAAGAAACATTGTTGTTGACTCGGCAGCCATTTCATTTGTAGTTTTCTTTCAGTAAGCCAATACTCGACATTGCAAACTACACACCAGAAAACTGTCCGTCAAACTTCCCCCAGCCCCACAAGTGTGTGTGTGAGTGTGTATGCGCGCACACAGTCGCACATACACGTGTGTGTCTACTGTGTGTACTGTGTCTCTGTGTAATGTACTGTATACATGTG
>NC_136807.1:31893234-31930734 GCF_951216825.1 Electrona antarctica
ACTGGACTGAAAATACTTTGAACTGAGAAAGTGCATGTGAAAATACTTGAACTGAGAAAGTGCATGTGAAAATACTTTGAACTGAGAAAGTACACGTGACAATACTTTGAACTGAGAAAGTGCATGTGAAAATACTTTGAACTGAGAAAGTTCATGTGAAAATATTTTGAACTGAGAAAGTGCATGTGAAAATACTTCTGAACTGAGAAAGTGCATGTGAAAATACTTTGAACTGAGAAAGTGCATGTGAAAATACTTTGAACTGAGAAAGTACATGCGTGAAAATATTTTGAACTGAGAAAGTGCATGTGAAAATATTTTGAACTGAGAAAGTGCATGTGAAAATACTTCTGAACTGAGAAAGTGCATGTGAAAATACTTTGAACTGAGAAAGTGCATGTGAAAATACTTTGAACTGAGAAAGTACATGCGTGAAAATACTTTGAACTGAGAAAGTGCATGTGAAAATACTTTGAACACTGAGGGGGACACTGGGCAGACACTAGGGAGGCACTGCATGGGGAGGCACTGGGGAGGTACTAGCTGGAGGACACTGGAGGGACACTTGGCAGACACTGGGCAGACACTGGGGAGGCACAGGGGGGGACACTGGGGGGACACTGGGGAGGCAGTGGGGGGACACTGAGGGGACACTGGGGAGGCACTGGGGGGACACTGGGGGGACACTGGGGAGGCACTGGGGAGGCACTGGGAAGGCACTGGGGAGTCACTGGGGCGACACTGGGGGACACTGGGCATACACTGGTGAGGCACTGGGGATGCACTGGGGAAGCACTGGGGAGTCACTGGGGGGACACCGGGCAGACACCGGGGAGGCACTGGGGAGGCACTGGCGAGGCACTGGGGAGACACAAGGCAGACACTGGGGAGGCACTGGAGGGGGACACTGGGGAGGCACTGGGGAGGCACTGGGCAGACACTGGGGAGGCACTGGCTACCATTTAGTAGATCATAATAACACTTGTAATGTTAGAGGTACACTGTAACCGATTGGTGTAATTTCTACAATAAAAATGTACAGTAACTTATTGTTGGGTCATTTTACAATGTTTAACTGTATTTTGCAATGCATTATGGGAAAAAAATCATTACAGAAACTTATTGCATTTTCCCACAGTAACATATTGTAAAGATTACAGTCAGTTGTGTTCTTATTGTAAAACGTAGCTTTACAACCGATTTCTGTAATTTCTACAATAGATGTACAGTAACCTATTGTTCTGTCATTTTACAATATTTAAATGTATTTTGCAATACATGTATGCATTGTATAACCAAAGACAAATTCGACCCCTGTCAGTTTGCTAATAAATAGGTTTGCAGTACAGAGGATGGGTTGTCACACTGGTCGACTGAATTATACCATGAGTCAAATAAGAATCATGCTGTTCTTCGGATTCCCCGAGGGTTTCAAAATGACTAAAATTCGAGAAAATATGAATTTATTAAACTTTCAAACAGCAATTTCACCCATTTCTAAGTCTTCTAGACAGTTAAAACTAACACCATTAGATTTCCCTTACTTTACATAGGGGGGGGAAGTGTATTTAGAGGAATCCTTAAAAAATTGGATTTTTAGTGACCTCCAACGCGTTAAAATCAATTACAAATCCAAAATGTGTCCGTTTGTTTTGAGCAGGAAATTTTTTTCTTCGTCTCATCAAGCTGAATCCATTGAACTTGGTCCTGAGTCTCTACGACATTTCTAACTATCAAAGGTCACGCCCGTGACCCCTGTGCGGCGTCGAGCCCCTTTTAAGCTATAGTCGACAGGGAAAAACATTTTTTTCTAAAACAAAGGGTGTCTATCCATGTCTGAAGCACGGGGAATCCAATGGAATTGGTTTCAAGTCTCTACGACACTTCTAAATATTTTAGATCTTTTTTTAGACACGTTTTTTGGACCCCACAAACACAAATCTTTTTTTTTTTTTTACAAAAACTACTTAGTCTGACTCAATTTTTCACGCTGGATTTAATGGAATTGGTCCCGTTGAAAAAAAATGTTTTGTTATTTGTCTAGCCTCTCTAAGGCCTCTAAGTCAAAAACCATTGGATATTAGAGGCCCATATTTTAGTATGTTATATAGCTTGTCAGGACGAACAATCTGATATGTGTTTCTCCACACACGGTCATGTGGTTCAGAAAACTAGGGTTAGACTTTGACTCCCACAAAGGTTGAACATGGGCGTGCTTTACATCCACGCATAGCTATCAATGATACGAACGCGCCAATATGTGTCTCCCCGCGCACGGACGTGTGGTTCTCAAAATTAGGGTTAGCATTTCACCATTCAATACACTGTAAGGTTTAGCATGTCTATAAGGCTTGTGGATTACAGGTCAGAGTTGGTGAACTCTTGCTATGGGTGTCGCACGAGAATGGCGGACATATCGGAGCGTAGATCTTGGAGAGCTGTACGCGCCCATGTGAATTACTTGGCTGACGGACCTATCGTTCCCGAGCTATCACGCGTTGAAAACTAACCCTAACGCTAGCCAATTAAGAGAACCGTAAGTCTCACTTTTTTCCAGACGTGTTTCGAGGGCTAGGGACCGATAGGAGGCGTTTACACCCACTTCCTGACATCGTAGAGAGATAAGACCACCACTGTTGGAATCGGGTCGAAAAAGTAAGTGGGGATACATACCCCTTGATTATTTTAAAACATTGGAAATATATCGTTTCTGGGTGCATTTGTGACACTTTTACAAAACCTTGGTGCCATTTTTGACCACTTTCCGTCTGCTATTTCACCACTTTCTAGACATCGCACAGCAACAGCAATATGTGCATTGGATGCAGCGTCAAAAAGTGAGTCTACATAGGTACCTTGAGAACCTTGAGAACCCCAAAGACACCCCAGGGGGCGACACGATTCCAACGAACCCACCCCCTTCCGCTTGGGTGTCATAAAACGGACAACAGATTCTTGATTAATGTTCCACAATTAATCCAAGGGTAGGCTTTATATCATTCCTCACACACAGACATATCTACTGAATCAAGCAACTTAAAAACTATATCTGGGGTGAAACACAAAAGCCTGATTTGATGTTAAAATGAAATTCCCCTTAAATTGTTGAATGTGTAAGCATATTCTGTATACTTTAAATCATTTTCAAAATATATACAGTATAGGCCTATATGTTTTACATTTGGCCAAAATAGCCAATTTTACATTGGGGTGCCCAGATCATTTTCAACATTTTACTATGAGTTGTTGTGTGGAAATAGCCTAATAAAGAAAAGCCCCCCGGCCCATTCTGTGTTGCCTGGCTAGAACTGGAGGTCTGAAAAAATCAATAACATTATAAAGTACATCATTGACATCATTGTGATGTCACTTCATAACAACTGTAAGGTATATTAATGACATAGTAAAATGTTGAAAATTAGTGGCATTCCCCTTTAAGTGCCCACATTTCCTAGAAATGCCTACACTCTCTAGACTATTTCACTGTAGGTCCTACATTGAAATAATGTAGTGAACTACTTTCATTGTAGTTCCTACATTGAATTACTGCATCAAGAGATGACGTTGCATCCGGTTGCATCACACGCAAGGCGGAGCTTATTCATTTTGAACAGAGAGAGGAAGCAAAACGCCTGTGCAGTGTGCTGGGCTGCTGCTGCTGCTGGGGATTACAGAGTGTTTACAAACCACTGGGTGCTTTCGTGCTTCTATCTACTGACAAGTTGGTAAGTTGAATTAGTTTATGGAGTTAAAATGTTATATCCAACGTGTTAGTTGACCGTGACTGTTGCATCTTGTTATTCTTGTACCACTGATCAACAAGCTCACGACACGTTGCGGCGCGACGCGTTGTGTGTGTAGTTTGGCTTTTTGGCCAGTCTCCAAACAATGTGCTTATTGTCAACAAAGTCACGTATCCAACTAATTTTAAACTGAGTCGATTGGACTTTCCATTCCAGAGATAATATCCAAAAACCGCCATTAAAATCCGCCTATTTTCCGTTTGTTCTTTTTTTTTTTTTTTTTTGGGTGTGGGGATGTTGTCCCAGTCATAAAATACTGTCGTTGTAGTATTGCAAATTAAAGTGATGTACTGTAGCTCTTCTTAACTACAGTATCATCACTGTTAACCACTTTATATTCACAAGTTTATTTAATGAAAAAAGCCATTTGTGTTGAATGTGGGCCAAGTCATGAATGATATTGTAGGCTAGAAATTGAATATGTGCTCAGCTATCTTTAATATGAAGTTATGAACCCACTAAATGTACATTAGTTTGTTTCATGTTTGTGTTGAATGTGCAATTAGCACATACTTATTCACAACAGGGAAACTGTAATATTAATCTACATGTAGTGAATGATTGGCAGGTCTTTTGTTTTGACTGCAATTATTTTATCTATGAATAATGTACCTACAGTACAGTTAAGTTTTATAGTAAATTAACATTGCGGATTTTTGTGTGCAATCAGATTTGTTAAGCCATTTTTTGGCTTAACAAACTTAGCCAAACTTTCTTATCTTAATCATGAAATTACTCAAACATAAAACACTTACCAATATTCGCTCCTACACCAAGTATGATTTAAAAGTAGGCCTACACTACACTAGATGCATTGTTACTAATGCTGCTTTATTGTATGTTTATGTTTAATAATGGATCCCCATTAGAGACACACAAATAAGCCTCTAGTCTTCCTGGGGTCCTGAATAAAGCAAATGCAAATACAATACCACTTTGGATCCATTGATATCTGTGGGGAGGAGGGAGGGTGGAGGACAGTATGTTAGACTGTGATTGGTGGAGAGATGGTTCTATTGTTCTCTTAGTCAATCATTCAAAGCAGTTAGTGGCTCTCTGGTATAAGAAGACTTGGTCTGTGTAATTTCTCCACAACTCCTCCAGGATAATTTCTGATCACATCTGACTGTGGACTGCAGACTTCAGGTGAAGATGAACTCTCTCGAACCCACCAGGGACATTTCTGCTGAACAGGAGGAACCCAAAGACCTTGGTATGTTATTTTCACTCCCACTGTTCTGTTTTTATTCCCTCAATATTCTCAATAGACATTTTATTTAGCTTAGTATCAGTAGCTTTGCTGTAGATCAACAACCAAATATTAGTATTATTACTTAAGGATTAAGTAATCACTTAATTCCTATATTTTAGTCATGGTTTTTAAATCCATTGTTAGTTAGCTACATGACAGGGATTTGTTGCACAACAATTACTTTTGTTGTCTACTTATCAACCTATCAATAATCTTTATTTTGTATTTGTTTCCAATCCAGTGTCTCATCATCAGTCTGACCGCCCTGACCTACCAGAGGTGAATGAACAAAGAAGCTTGACAAAGAAAAAACACCATTGCTGTGATCAGTGTGGAAAACACTTCCCTAAAATGTCCAATCTTGAACGCCACCAGAGAATTCATACTGGAGAGAAACCCTATGGATGTGATCAGTGTGGACAACACTTCTCTCAAATTTCTGGCCTTAAAAAACACCAGAGAATTCACACTGGGGAAAAACCATATGGATGTGATCAATGTGGACAACACTTCTCTCAAATTTCTGGTCTTAAACGCCACCAGAGAATTCATACTGGGGAAAAACCCTATGGATGTGATCAATGTGGACAACACTTCTCTGAAATGTCCAGCCTTAAAAAACACCAGAGAATTCACACTGGGGAAAAACCATATGGATGTGATCAATGTGGACAACACTTCTCTGAAATGTCCAGCCTTAAAAAACACCAGATAATTCACACTGGGGAGAAACCCTATGGTTGTGATCAGTGTGGACAACACTTCTCTCGAATGGCCCACCTTAAAACACACCAGAGAATTCACACTGGAGAGAAACCCTATGGTTGTGATCAGTGTGGACAACACTTCTCTCGAATGGCCCACCTTAAAACACACCAGATAATTCACACTGGAGAGAAACCCTATGGATGTGATCAATGTGGACAACACTTCCCTGAAATGTCCAAACTTAAAATACACCATAGAATCCACACTGGAGATAAACCCTATGGATGTGATCAGTGTGGACGACACTTCTCTCAATTGTCCAGCCTTAAAATACACCGGATAATTCACACTGGAGAGAAACCCTATGGATGTGATCAATGTGGACAACACTTCTCTCGAATGTCCAGCCTTAAAACACACCGGATAATTCACACTGGAGAGAAACCCTATGGATGTGATCAATGTGGACAACACTTCTCTCGAATGTCCAGCCTTAAAAGACACCAGATAATTCACACTGGAGAGAAACCCTAGTGTTTATATTATGACAAGAGCTTCCACGTCCACGTAAAAGTGTTGTATGGTGATCTCTTTTTTTTTACATTTTTAAACTTGTATACTGTTTAAATGACCTGTTCTTTTTTGTGGCTTTTCTTATTCACTGGGTCTTTCAGAGATTTTTTAGAGAAATTATTAACACCGAAAAGTATGGTGCAGGTGACTTTGTGTTGGAGTATGTTAGAGCCTCTTTTTTCACCCATTGCATCAATATATCTACATTATTTCTGACGGTCATGATTTATTTCTGCTTCATTACATCTGACGCTACATGTTTCATTATTATGATACTGCTGTTATACTGTATACTGAACATGTCACACCAACATTATGCTGCAGATAGAAATAAAAGTATCGATATTCAGTTTCATTCTCACTCGTATTCTTTGTTTTACTGTCATTTCTGTAAATTAGATTTAGATTAACTTCAGACGTTTGTGTTCAGACACACATTTGATGTTGTGTATGTATGTGTATATATATAAAATACAATATAGATCACATCTCAACACCTTGTTTCACTGTAATCTGACCTGCAGATTTGCTGTATATTAGATAGATTATAATTTAGTAGGCTATATTTATGTATTTTAGCTTTGTGAATAAATAGTTTGGTAAATGCTCTGGGCAGATACAAATAACTGATCTACAATTTCTGGGTTTGCGTTTATTTGTCAAAGAAAAGCACATTGCAACTTGTGTATATGAACAGATCTCTGATGATGGCCCATCATCATCTAGGTGTCTTTGGTTAAGAGCCTTTCACATTGAAATGGAGCCTGACTGCAGTTAACTGGAGGAGAGCTGTGAGGAGGGTTTTCACCACTACAAGACAAAGGGGAGGTGTTACTACTTTCAGGCTGCACTCTTCTTTAAAGTGACCTTTTGAGAATACATTGGAGTAGGATCCTAACTAAGTTACTGCACAGTATCATGCGAGATAATACACTTGATGTACCTGGGATGTACATGAAGGATGATTTTATTCCCCATTCACACTTGTTCAGACACACATTTTATTTTTAGGCCACACTTGGAAGAAGCAATCCTGTTCAAATTCAGTTTCTACGAGAACATGGGTCCCATTTAATAATGTGCTCCATGTTCTTGTAGAAATTGACATGAAGGTCTGTGATTGGATTGTTTGCAACAGGATTACACATTAAACATTTGGGCTCATATGCTTTTCATTAAGCTTTATTCTACACTTCCCCATAATGTCCAAAATACACATTCACATTCAGAGAGAAATTTATTGCAATGTGTGTGGAGAAGCTTTTAGTCCATCAAATTATTTAGAAGTTCACAAGGTTGTAAGGTTATGGATTTAAACTGTTCCCTTGTGGGAGAGTAGGCTATTACACCCATTGTTTCAAATGGTGTATTGTTATTTCTTTGTATGGGTTTCAGTTACAGCAACTCCTACTATTATATTTTCTTTTGACTTGTGTATTTGTGTGTGTTCTCTAAAAGTAGAGTTTCTTATTTAGTAAAATAACAGAACAAACACATCCCACATCTGACATAAATCACACACACACACATACACACACATACACACACGCACACGTGTGTTGTTGTCTTATTTGCATTTTAAATGTCATTCTACCTACCCTGTGGTTTGTTCAGTGGTGGAATTGGGAATTTGGCATGTGAAGATGAAGAAGTTTAATGTCCAATAATCAAAAACATTATTTCATTCACATAGGGCTAAACTTGTTTTTATAATTTTAAATTACAATGATATTGCACAGTGAAGAAATTGATCAATAACTTTAGAAAATTAACTGCTGACATATCTGGGTTTGCGTTTTTTTGGCAAAGAAAAGCACATTGAAACTTGTGTCTATGAACATAAACTCTGATGATGGCACAAAATCATCTAGGTGTCTTTGGTTAAGAGCCTTTCACATTGAAATGGAGCCTGACTGCAGTTAACTGGAGGAGAGCTGTGAGGAGGGTTTTCACCACTCCAAGACAAAGGAGAGGTGTTACTACTTTCAGGCTGCACTCTTCTTTAAAGTGACCTTTATCATGCGAGATAATACACCTTATAATCTTGTGAATTTGTTGGCTATTGTTAAATTTACATTTATATTTCAAGATGTCCCTGTCATGTGTTTCTCTTTTGTTTCCTGGGCCCGGTGTCTAATGGCCCATTTGGTGTCAGTGACACCTCTTGCTTCTTGTCCCAGGTTGGTTTGGTGTGGAATGTGCTAATGTGTCCCCTATTCAAAGTCTGATTTCCATTGAGTGTTGGTTTTGTTTAGCATCTATGTGGCTGTGGAGTTTTGGTACAAAATCAAAACAACTTGTCTAATATTTTGGCATGTTTAAACCTCCAGGAAAATCCGTGTTGAGGTTCTTGATCCACTGTCTTTCATTAAAACGTCTTTGTCCTACTGTCCAGTTGGGATTGTGTTGAAGTCCAGACACTTTTAGATCTGCAATGCCATGTGCCATGAAATGTTGGACAATCCTTGTAGTTGTCTTTTTTGCATTGTTAATATTGTATCTGTGTTGTCTCAGCCTTGCAGCTATTGTTTTACTCGTTTCTCCGACATATTGTAAGCCACATTTTTCACATGTGATTAAATAAATACAGTTGCTGGTGCTGGCTGTTATCTGTTGTTTAATCTCCAGCACGCGTTTTGTAGTTCTATTTTTAACTATTTGTTTGGGTTTGAAGTATTCTGGTCTCTGGCGTGCTGGTGTGTGATTCCTTTTAGCTTGCTGTGTACCAGATAGTCTTTAAGATTTTTGTTTTTTCTGTAGGCTGATATAATTTTATATTCCTTTAGGCTAGTCTGCTCTGTGTTGAATAACTGGTTACTAGGGCTATTTTTGGGCCTTGATCCCGTACTCTTACCTCTAAGAAGGTATTGTGAGCTTTCCGTAGGAATGTCCTGGTGTAACCTCGTAGTCTGAGAGCATTAAATAACGTTTTACAGGCTATTTTGAAATCACTTCCTTGCGTGAAAAACTGCAAATCCTATGGAATCGCAGCAGTTGTGATTTGACTATCCCTGTGAGTGTGGTGGGTGGAATGACGTTTTGTGTAGTAAGGCGTGAATGTCTGTTTCTTTAAAGAATAGGGAGGCACTGGGCAGACACTGGGGATGCACTGGGGGGACACTGGGGATGCACTGGGGGGGGGGCTGGGGAAGCACTGGGGGGACACTGGGGAGGCACTGGGGGGACTTCAGTGCACTGTACTTACATATGTTGCGACCAAAGGTCGCAACATATGTAAGTACAGTGGGAATGAGTCCCCAGGGGGGCACTGGGGAGGGACTGGGAAGGCACTGGGAAGGCACTGGGGAGTCACTGGGGCGACACTGGTGGGACACTGGAGGGACACTGGGCAGACACTGGTGAGGCACTGGGGAGGCACTGGGGGGACACTGGGCAGACACTGGGGAGGCACTGGGGAGACACAAGGCAGACACTGGGGAGGCACTGTGGAGGAACTGGGCAGACACTGGGGAGGCACTGCGGGGGGACACTGGGGAGGCACTGGGGGGACACTGGGGAGGCACTTGGCAGACACTGGGGAGGCACTGGGGGGGACACTGGAGAGGCACTGGGTGGACACTGGGGAGGCTGAACAGTCTGCCAAACACATAATTAACACCTGTCCCCACGTGTCTGTCTACTGTGTGTACTGTGTCTCTGTGTAATGTACTGTATACGTGTGTGTGTGTGTGTGTGTGTGTGTGTGTGTGTGTGTGTGTGTGTGTGTGTGTGTGTGTGTGTGTGTGTGTGTGTGTGTGTGTGTGTGTGTGTGTGTGTGTGTGTGTGTGTACAAAATAATCTGTTTTGGGAGATGATACCCAAAACCAGGACACACATGATTGTTATTAAAAACACTGAATGATTTTGCTGTTGATAACTGATTGTGTCCAGATAGTTGGTAGAGCTCTTGCCTTTGGATCACAAAGTCATGGGTTCAAATCTGGGCACACATACACTACAGTGTATATATGAGTCTTCAAGAACCCCCCCAATCAAAACTGACTGCATATTGTTCTTATTGCCGTCCTGCTTGGTCCCGCCTTAGCACTGCTTGCAGCTATATTTCTTTCTTCTCTGTGTGCGTGCATACATATGAGTAATATTAGCTCAGTCTGTGAGGAGACGAACACAGCAGAGCTGACAGTTGAATAAAAGTCTTTTGTCTCCCAGTCAATGAAATATCTACTGTTTCCTCTAGTTTCTCCTCTCTGTGGCCAGTGCCAGTACACAGCGAGCCTCAATTTAACTCTGAACGTGTAAATGTGAACCCACAAGGGTGCATTTCTACACTTTCAGAGTTAATGCTCGCACACACACACACGCACGCGCGCACGCATGCATGCACGCACGCACATGCAGGCAGTGAGAGAGAGAGAGAGAGAGAGAGAAGTTGAGGAAGGAACAGAAACCAGAGTCGGGAAAGAAAGAAACAAAAGAGGTAAAAGCTCGGCTGACAAAAACCACAATCACCATTTCATCCACAAAAAACGAATGAAAACCAGATGCTGCACTATTCGCTACAGTAATGACAGGATTAAAAAAATAAAAAAAAAAAACATAAGAAAAAAATAAAAGAAAGAACAAGTTATGGCAGCTCTTCAGATTTGGCCCTTCGCAAGTCTTAATGAGCGTGATAACTGGGTTTGGTGTTATAGGGTTAGGAGGATTTAGTAGTGGGGAGGTTGAAGACTTTCTAATGGAGCTCTCAATCAGGCCTATGCTTTAGATTGCCTCGTTAGCCTGGTCAGGCTTTGCTGCCAGGGGCTTTTGTCTGATGTTATTGTGCGTTTAGCGATGCACGGCAGGCCCACAGGGCTCTTGCATTTACAGTAGAATTATACTGTCTTTCCGTGACACCAAGGCATGAAGAAAACATAGCTTTCCTATCCTTGTCATGTCGGGGCCCCGAGAGGGGTTAATGATTATTTTTGGTGCCTCCTTGCCATAGTTGAAGAAACATAGAAAACACAGATCTCCACCAGGCTGGGTTGCCTACCCAGGGCTGTGTCATTCGTGGGGTGAAGTCATCAGGACACAAGGAAGCTGCAGAGAGAAATTTAGTTTGTACGACAGATGGTGCAACTGTTCATGTTTGTGAAATCGGTTTTATAGGTGTGGTGTATAGAGGCCCAATAATATGCGACTACAGTATACCAGTATTCCACCGAGTATCAAAACCATGTTTGATGGTCATCGTCACTTGACACGGTGAGATTTGTAGTATTTGTGGTGGCTTTTTGGTACAAGTGGAAACACTTTTGGCTCTGTGTTGTTGAAGGACCCCTCAAGTCATGGGGTAGATCATCATTTGTTTTGTAAAAGCCAAACTCTGGAAGCTAGTCATTGTGTGAGTATTGCACAGAATCTATATAGGAGTAGTAGGAAAATGTGAAATGGTGTGAAATCTAGTTACACCCTAGGTCGTTTATTTGATTTTACAACCTATAGTTCAAGAGTTATAGGCCAGAGTTATAGGCCACAAGGTGAAGCGGCCTGTTATACCACACTACCACAGCCAATTTGAAAAATCTGGGGTGTAGGTTCCTTCCTTGGCCTACTGTCTGCAAGCATGCAAAGTTTCACACGACCTGTCCAGCAATGCCTAAAGATTATCTGCTCACTGACTGACAGATGGACAGGTGCGAAAACATAATTCCTGCCCATGGCCGTTACGGAATGGCAGAGATAAAACAAATGCAAGAAATCAGATTATGTCTGATTTATACTTGGTCAATATAGTGCCATGCTGCGCACTGCATGCACAAGCTCACAATGTGTCACCCAACGAAAATAGTCGACCTGCAAGCTCACACGACTTGTCATGCTGCAACGGGTTGTGTGAGCTCCGTGAGTACCGTCGTGTGTGGCACAGAGGTATCGTGGTACCACGATACCTCACCCTGCAGGGCCCCCTACCGCCGCACCACACCCCACCCAACCCCCAACTTCTCCAGTAAACACACAAAGACAACAATTGACCTGGAAAGCAGAATAATGTCCAAAGCCTGTTGGTTTTTACGGCTCTCTGCAGGACATTGGGTGGCACGCTGCTGGAACACAAGAGCCTCCATATAACATTCAACACACAAACGAGGGTTGCAAAGAGAACGAGACCTTCGTGCGGGTCCACAAACCCTTCCCTGCGGTCAAACGGCCCTAAAACATTTTTAATGCCACTAAGAATATGCCCATTATACTGTATTTATGGTGATGTGTTCAAAATGAGAGAGAGAGAGAGAGAGAGAGAGAGAGATAGAGAGAGAGAGAGGAGAATGTAACGTGTTCGCACAAATCCACCCTTCGGTGTACTTAAGAGTACTTAAAGTTATGCCACACACCGCGGGCCCTTGTGTGGTAAGAGAGGGGGCCAATAACTTTTAGTTGGAGGTAGGAGCGTGTTGGTGTGTGTGCAGATACGTTCCTCAGCCAGCTAGCGGGAGTTCATTCGTGGCACAGGTTCGACATGTTGCTGGACCAACTAGTCCTAGTTTCATGTCGTGTTTTTTTGTTTTTCTCAAGGCACACTGAGGCATGATGCAGCGTAGTGGACCGCACCACCATACCGTTGCTGTCAGGCAGAAACCTCTTATCTCCTTATTTTAACCTTTTATGCTTTTTTCCTCCTTCTCCATAAATAATGTAATTAATCACTGTAGTTTGTCATACTACAGTACAGTGTCACACAAATGTAGCAAAACATGTACAAGCTTGAAAACTAATTCACATTTGCAATTCGTTTTTGAGCTTGTAGATGTGCTCTTTTTATGTTTTATAATTGTAATCCTTGAAAAGAAGGAGCCGATGCACAGCTCAAAGTTGATGACAGGTGCATGGGAGAACGAGAGGTCCAAACGTTCACAAAAAGATCTTTGATAAAAGAAAAAGGTCCTGCACACTTTAGCTTTTCGTGAATTTGAAAAGTAACAGTTTGGGACATATGAGGTTTCCGCTGGTTGCAATCCGGAGCTTATTTTAATGAGTAAAACATTATTTTAACCCTTCTGTGCAAAGTAGTGGTTCTCAAACATTTCCTAGTCAAGGACCCCCAAATTGATATGTCTTTGACCGTGGAACCCCATGTGAATTAAGGATTTTGCACCAGGGACCTCAGAGATTTGTGTTTAAAATGTTCACATTCTTTCAAAAATAGCTGATCTACAAGCTCACAACACATTGCACTGTGACATGTTTATTTCAGAAGGAAATGGCCATTAATTAAAAGTGAATATCCTGATCATATCATATTTGCTTTTTTTATTCACTTCCTAGTTTTCCTGAAAGTAACAGTTTTAGACGACGACATTGTGAGTTTGCAGTCGGGTCTTTTTTTATTGACTGAATACTTTATTAGTCAGAAATGTAAACAGCATGTGGTACAGTAAGACATTAATAAGGTTAAAAGGATAACACAAACAAGTTCTGGGGACTTGTTTCCAATGTGGTCCATACTGTATATTATAATATAGCCAGATTTTCAAATTCAAATGCTTCTTATTTTCCACCATGATGTTTTCAATTTAAGTCTATGTTTAACATAAACCAAAATGAGTTTCACGTTATGTTACTGTATATGGCATAAATCAAGCCGTTGTTGTCCGTATACCTACTGATCCTGCTAGCCGGAATTAAGACAAAATTCACGAGCATCTTTTTTTTAAAAGGTCTCCTCAATGTCAGTGTACATCTCTGGAGTCATTACACTTACTTTAGCGGTCAGAGAGGGCTCTGCTCTCAGTTCCTCCTTAAAATTCCTCACATACGCATGGCATCATTCTCAAACTTTTATGATGATTTTGTACAGTTTTTTCCTTTTTTTACATGCAGGCCCTCCTCCCCTGAGTCCTAGTTAAAAAGATGCTCTTAAAACCAGAGCTGTAAATTGTGAATACAGTGAGACTGTTAGTGAGGCCTTCATGTCAAGTTGGTGCATTTAGGCAGATGATCTCAAAGTGGGGTCCGAGGACTGTTAAATTAGTTATTATAGCATCAAAATGTAACCCTATTTTTGGGTCCACGATGGGGCCGGGGGTCCACGGTCAATTACATATTAATGTGGGGGTCCCAGGCATGGAAACACTTGAGAACCACTGCATTATGGCACAAGCATGCATAAATGCAGGAACCCAATGCGAACTTCCTAACATATGGTTGCTAAGCCTGTTACAATTATTATATGAATGATCGCCCGATCGCAATTTATTTGAGATGATCGCAATTTAATCATTTGAATCGTTTCCATTCCTCTGCATGAAAGGAATGGGTTAAAATGAACAGAAATGTCATATTTACCTCATTATTTCTACATTATTGTTCACACAACTTTCAATGAGGCATCCCTATTTTGGCATCCCTATTTTTCGCACGCACGCACGCACGCACGCACGCACGCACGCACGCACGCACGCACGCACGTGTGATACTCTCACAAAGTGTGAAATAGCTTTTATTTTCTTTGCAAATGTAAATGCATTTTGGTTAAAAGTATTGTCTAGTACGTTTATTATTTTTATTATTCAAATGGTCACAAACCAAAAGATATCAGTAGTATATTACTGCAGTTCACTAGATTGAGGAGCGGAACCTTTCTGTCGCGGTAGTTGTTTCCTGACGCTCCTTCTTAAGGTTAGGGTACTGCCCCCTTTCCCCTCAGAGGAAAAATGGAAGCGAAAGAGAACAGTTCTGTCTTCTCATTTCTGTGACTGTTCACACTGTTTTTCAGGTTAGTACAACGTGAAAACAATATTAACTTATCCCTTAAGGTTCGAGTGCTTATGTGGAGATACTGTGAGACTTTTGAGGAAGAATTTGAGTACTTTAGAGTGAGTTTAAAGACGGTGAAAACTCCGCGGTTTTGGAGGGCTGTTGTAGCATGCTGTTGCATAATGGCGTCGCCTTGTTACATAACCACTGAAGATGGCGTCTGCCTCGTGTACTGAACACAGAAAGATGTTTGTTTATAATTATCCACGACATTATTAATACTGGTTACCTGATTACTTGACAGATATATTTATTGGGTAAAAGGTTTTGTGAACTTTGAACAGCTAATGTTTGTTATTTCATTACCTGGTGATTAAGTGAAGAACAGTCATGTGCATTTATACTACTTTTATATTTCTACTCTATTTACATTATTACTATTACTGGGTTTATTGCAAAAGTGCCTTTAGTGAGGTTATTGTGATTGGAGTGTATTTGAATATGCTCACTTTTCTTATTATTAATATTCCCTACTTGATGTCAGTATGTTTTGAAAAGACAACAGTTGAGTACTAAGAGCAGCTTAAAGCTAAACAAAATGAATGTATATTCATTTTGCACTATGGTGGTGATGATTAAGAATTATGGCACAATTGCACAGCCAACCCTTTTGCACCATATAATGGCAGCTAAAATGGAACCAGTACCAATACTGAGAGATGCACTTTGATTGATTTCATTGTGATGTGATAACTTTGAGGTTTATTGAGAATGTTTAAGCCAAAGAGTGACACTGAATGTGAAAAGAGTTTTATTGTAAATGGAAATATGTTAATGTACTTTATTTTGGGACAACAGAACAGACACACAACAACATTACATACTCGCCTGTTTAACACGTTTAAGGACAATACACATTCATTCACCTACACAGACATGCCATACCTACCTGGAACACACACACACGCTACCTGAAAGGAACAATAAATGTACACACACATATTCCATACTCACCTTGAACCTAGCATAGGATTTTGGAAAGAGACATTGCATTATTGGGAAATGTTTTATTGTATTTATTATTATGATTGTATTGTGAATAAACAGAGAGGAAAAATGGAAGCGAAAGAGAACAGTTCTGTCTTCTCATTTCTGTGACTGTTCACACTGTTTTTCAGACCAATATTAATCAATACTGTAAATGTGGTACCCGGCCTGGCTTGGGACCCGTTACAAATTGTGGGGGCTCGTCCGGGATCAGCGCCACCTACTGGTTGGAATGCTGATTCAGTGATACCAGAACCAAGAGACCGAGGTGACGAGACGTGACTGCAGGCCAGGAGTCAGCCAGTGGGTGTCCGTAGGCGGAGATAAGAGAAGAGATCTCGCCAGGGAGCCGCACTGCTGAAGTGGAAAGGCAACGCACGTCAGTCACCAAGGAGCAACGCTGCTGGTCCACCACACCAGCATTCACCACAACGAGATATCGCCCTACCATCAGAACCACACACCATGTCCCAGCAACGGAGAGAGGTGGTGTGGAGCATCAAGAGGAAGCTGTTTAAGCTCTCGAGTGCCAACATCTATGAGGTTGCAAGAGATATTGCATCTGACAGCAAGGACATCGATCAGCTGAGCCCGGTCGATGAGGAAGTATGCATGGACTACATCATCGCCTACATGCAGTCTGAAGACCTCCTAGGAAGCGAGGATGAAGGTTTGAGCACACTGATGATGCTGAACGACGTGATATTCAAGATAATAGAAGCAGAGTCGCCAGTTGACGTCACGTCACACGTGGTACCCAGTACCAGTTCAACCCCTTCCCTTTCAGACCACACATCACTGCCACCCAACCCCCAGACCAACCTGGTTATTCCACCCAATCCCCATGACAATAAAGCCCCACCTGACAACACATCACCGCCACCCAACCCCCAGATCAACAGCACCATAATGCAACCCCATTCTCATTCCAACCCCCCTGACAATCCAACTACCCAGCAAGGAGAGGAATTGAGAAAGATGTATGAAGAACTGGGTAAGAAACTGAAACAATTCGAAGCTGCCTCCCCCGCCTCGACACACAACCACCAAGGTGGAACAGTGTCATTCCCCCCTCCACAGAGCACACCAGAGAGAATGGTCCCCCTAAAAGACCTCCCCTACCTCCAGCGAAGAGAGTTCAAGGTACATGGAGGCCAAGTTGGAGACCAGAGCTCGGAGATCAGCTACAATAGCATCAGCAAACAGATGGATGAAGGAGTCAAAGATGGCTTTGCAGATGCCGAAGTGGTCCGGGGAGTGCTGAGAATCATCAAACCAGGTACATTCAAGGACATGCTGTCGAACAAGGATGAGTTGGCTGTCCCTGAACTCAAGGTCTTCCTCAGATCCCATCTTGGGGAAAAGGCAACTACGGAGATGTTTCAGGAGTTGATGTGTGCCCGGCAAGCAGACCAAGAGTCACCGCAGCAGTTTCTGTATCGCATGATTGGACTGAAACAGAAACTCCTTTTCCAGTCAAAACAGGCCGACACAGACATCTCCTATGATCCAAGAACCATTCAAGAGGTATTTCTCAACACAATCTA
The DNA here is from genome assembly GCF_951216825.1 of Electrona antarctica. Lineage (NCBI taxonomy): Eukaryota > Metazoa > Chordata > Actinopteri > Myctophiformes > Myctophidae > Electrona > Electrona antarctica. Next base: position 31,910,865 of record NC_136807.1, read on the forward strand.
TCAGGGCCTGGGAGTAAAACATGCCGACCTTCGACAGAGACTGAGACCTCTCGTCTCGAACAACCAAGTCACTGACGAGGAAATCCTCGGCCAAATGACTAAAATGATCAGCGACGAGAATGAACATCAGCGCAGACTCGGCCATCTTCCCCGCCAGAAGAACACACAGGCTCACAGTGCCAAGGTGGAGACAGGAGATGGACAGACCGATGACAAGCAAAGACACTCCACTACAGACGACAAGAACCTCCAGACCATCCAACAGCTCAGTGCACAAGTGGAGACCCTGACGCAAATGGTGGCCTCTCTAATGGATGCTCAGGTGAGCAACACCCAGATGGCCCACCCATTGCCCCAAACCCAGACACACCACCCCTTCCAGTCATCCCCCAATCACAACCCCCAGTCCTCCTTCCAGGCGAGGGGAAGGACGGCTCGTTGTCAAAAATGTACTGAACAGAACCTGCAGGAGTGCAACCACTGCTTTAAGTGTGGAGAGACAGGACACCGGGCACTGGGATGCATGAAGCGAACTAGGTTTCAGGGAAACGAGACCCGGTCTCTGCCAAGGGACGGTCAGAGGCCGGTGCACAGCTCCAGTCCCAGTCAGTAAACCCCATCCCCAACAAGTCATCAAAACGGCCCAAGGACCCCAAACCCCAGCCACACCCCCTTACATGCCAGAGTGCCACTGAATGCCAAGCACCCCTGATTGGAAAGAAGAGCCAGCTGAAATGCTCGATTAATGGGAACCCAGCGACAGTCCTCTTCGACACTGGCTCACAGGTGAGCATCGTTGACCGAGCGTGGGCTGAAGCTCACATACCCAGTTATACAGTGAGATCGCTACAGGAGCTCCTTGAGACGGACCTGAAAGTCTACGCAGCAAACGGCCAAGCCATCCCCTATGACGGGTGGGTGGAGCTCACTGTCAACCTTGCAGGAAACGACGACCCGAATCTCATTGTCCAAGCCCCCTTTCTAGTCAGCAAGTGCCCCCTACCCCAGCCTTTGTTAGGAGCCAATGTACTTGAACAGGTCATCAAGAGACAAGAGTCATCTGGTGCTGCTCTCGTCGCACTAGTCAGCCTCCTACGCAGAGCCTTCGGAATGGAGGAAGAGGAAGTGATGGCCATGGTCAATTTCATCCAGGTCCCGCAGAAGACATTCTGTGACCCAGCCACAGTAAGAGTGGGCAGAGACAATGTTGTTATTCCAGCAGGAAGTGCAGTACATGTGTGGTGCCGGATCCCCCCTAACTTCGACACCACTGACCCCCTTGTCCTGTATGAGCCTGCAGAAGAGAACCCTGTTTTAGGACAGCTGAGTGTGGGTGAAGGCCTCCTAGAAATCAACCACACACGGCGGCCTTATGTTAGAGTGCCCATCTCTAACCACTCAAAGCATGAGGTCACCCTACCAAAGAGAACTATCCTAGGTGTCATCCAACATGTGACCAAAGTCATTGAGACCGATGCAGCAGAGCCACAGATGGAAGTCACAGCAGAGGTTAACGTCGCCTCTCCCAGTGCAACCCCCATCGAACCCTGGCTGCCGGCTGTCGACATCAGTCACCTGAGCCCTGAACAACAGTTGGCAGTGGAGAGAGTGCTGCGTGAGGAGTCTGGAGCCTTTGCACGGGACGGTGGTGACATCGGTTGCATTCCCTCACTACAGATGGAGATCAGACTCAAGGACGACATTCCAGTGCAAAAGGCCTACGCATCGATCCCGAAACCACTCTACAAAGAAGTGAAGGAATATGTTCAGGACCTGATAGTGAGAGGATGGATCGTCAAGTCCCAATCCCCCTATGCAGCCCCTGTCATATGTGTGAGAAAGAAGGATGGGTCGTTGCGCCTGTGTATCGACTACCGGCTTCTAAACAACAAGACAGTGCCAGACCGTCACCCCCTCCCCCGGATCCAGGATCTCACTGACTCACTGGGAGGCTACGGCTGGTTTTCGATACTCGATCAGGGCAAGGCCTATCACCAAGGCTTTATGGCCGAAGGATCAAGGTACATGACGGCATTCACGACCCCCTGGGGACTTTACGAGTGGGTCAGAATACCTTTTGGCTTATCCAACGCCCCAGCAGCATTTCAAAGGAGCATGGAGGAGATGCTCGACACACTCCGGGATGAATGCTGCATTCCCTACCTAGATGACGTCTTATGTTTCAGTAAGTCCTTTGATGAACATGTGCAAGTGCTGCGTAAAGTACTCCAAGCCCTCCAGCGCCACGGCGTGAAGCTGAAGTCGGAGAAGTGCGAGCTGTTTCGCAAAGAGGTCCGCTATGTTGGCCGGTTGGTGTCTGCAGAAGGGGTTAGAGTGGATCCCAAGGACCTGGAGGCAGTGAGAGTACTGAAACACAGAGCGCCAAAGACAGTCGGAGATGTCAGACGAGTACTCGGCTTCCTGAGCTACTACAGAAGCTACGTGCAAAACTTCTCACGAATAGCCCAGCCACTGTATGACCTGCTCAAATTACAGCCTGACACCCCCCACTTTAAACCCTCACGAGCCAAGACTAAATCCCCCCAACAGTCCTCTCGCACCCCAATCGAGTGGAAGGAGAAACACCAGCAGATTCTGGAACGTCTGATCGACATGCTGATGGAACCCCCAGTGCTGGCGTACCCTGACTTCAATCAACCGTTCACACTCCACACGGATGCGTCTCAAAAAGGTCTGGGAGCAGTCCTTTACCAACACCAGGATGGAAAACTGAGGGTGATTGCCTATGGGTCACGCACATTGACACCAGCGGAACAGAACTACCACCTGCACAGCGGTAAGCTTGAGTTCCTGGCGTTAAAGTGGGCGGTATGCGACAAATTCAGAGACTATTTATTCTATGCCCCTCACTTCACTGTCTTCACGGACAATAATCCGCTCACATATGTCCTAAGTACTGCCAAGCTCAACGCAGTAGGCCATCGGTGGGTGGGAGAGCTCGCTGATTTCAGTTTCGACATCAGATACCGGCCAGGCAAAAGTAACATCGACGCCGACACCCTTTCCCGTTGTCCCCTTGACATCAATTCCCTCATGACAGAGTGCTCTGAGGAGCTAACAGACGAGGCTGTGTGTACTGTATGGGAAGGAACCCGAAGAGCCCAACAGGGAGACATTGCCTGGGTCGCAGCTCTCAACCTCTCATCCCAAACCCAACCCCATAAGGAGCCACTGCAGGCGATTAGCCATGATGAAATGGTGAAAGAACAGAGAGCAGACCCAGCAATTGGAAAAGTGATGGAACTAAAGGAGAACAACACACCAGCGGCAGAGTGTAACAAAGGGAACTGTGACACCGACACCATGAGGCTCTTGAGAGAGTGGAGCAAGCTGCACATAGAGGATGGATTGCTGTACAGGAAAACCATAGGTCGGAGACAACTGGTTTTGCCTGCCACCTACAGGCCACTAGCTCTCACCTACCTGCATAACAACATGGGCCATGTCGGTGTGGAGAAAGTCCTGACTCTAGCAAGAGAGCGCTTCTACTGGCCTTTCATGAAGAGAGAGATTGAAGAATACATCACCAGAAAGTGCCCTTGTCTGAAACAGAAGAAGCCAGCCGTACATGAAAGAGCGCCGATGGGCAGTATTACATCGAACTCTCCCCTTGAACTGGTGTGTATCGACTTCCTTCACCTGGAACCCTCCCGTGGTGGCTGTGAGTACATTCTTGTAGTAATCGATCACTTCACCAGGTTTGCGCAAGCCTACCCCACCCGTAACAAAGCTGGCAAGACCGCGGCCGACAAGCTGTTCAATGACTTCATCCCCAGATTTGGATATCCGTCTCGGCTCCATCATGATCAGGGCCGTGAGTTCGAGAACGAGTTGTTCAAGTCACTGAGACAGTTAGCCGGCGTTGGCCACTCCAGAACCTCCCCCTATCACCCCCAAGGTAACCCTGTTGAGAGACTAAACCGCACGCTGCTACAGATGCTCAGGACCCTGGGAGAGAAAGAAAGAGCGAACTGGAAGGATCACCTGCCACAAGTGGTCCATGCATATAATTGCACAAAGCACGAATCCACAGGCTTCTCACCTTACTACTTATTATATGGTCATCATCCACGTCTCCCTGTCGACCTTCTCTTTGGTCTCTTAGCAGATGAAGAAGATGGAACCCACAGAGGATACGCTGAAAAGTGGGCAGGAAAAATGACAGAGGCTTATCGCATCGCCAATGCAAACAGTCAGCAGTCCAGCGCTAAAGGAAAGAAGTACTATGACAAGAGGAGCAGAGGTGTGACTCTCCAGCCTGGAGACAGAGTCCTCGTGCGTAACCTCAGTGAGAGAGGTGGTCCTGGTAAGCTAAGGCCCTACTGGGAGCATACCATCTACATCGTGAAAGAGCAGGTTGGAGATAATCCTGTTTACAAAGTGACCCCTGAGACAGGAAGCCGCCCCACTCGCACTCTGCATAGGAACCTGCTGTTACAAGTGAATGACCTGCCGATAGAGCCACCAGTCGCCAGTCCAGTCGCCAAAGCACGTGAGTCACCCAAGAGAACTAAGAGACATTCAGAACCCCCAGAACAGACACGGAGTCCAGACACGAGTGACTCTGAAGAAGAGGATGGAGTGTATCGTTACTGGCTGCGGGTACCTGTGGAGAATCCCAGGACCGACCGTAACTTACCAGAGAAACATGTAACCCAGGAGCCACAGAGAAACCAGGAACAGGATGGAATCCACCGAGAGGAGAGAGTTCTTGCTGAACCTGAACAGGAGAGAGAAAGTGTCACAGAAGAGGAACAGGAAGTGCACAGTGACACTGAACGGGACATGGATCAGCCTCAGCTCAACGACCAAGAGATACCTGAAGTAGTCAACATGGAGGAAGACATCCCAGAGCCTCAGCCTGACCATCAACCCCCTCTGAGACACTCCACCAGGGTGAGACGGCCTGGCTACATGTTCACATACCCCTCCCTTGGCCAACCAGCCTACCAGCCCCGTCCCACTGTGAATGCAGTTGGAATCCAGCCGATGCAGTGGCCCCAGCTGTGTTATCCCTATCCCTTTCCCTTTCAGCCCCCAATGGCCCCATCCATCACTCACTACCCATTCCCACCCACTACATATCCAATTCATTGTTTCTGAACTGAACTGAGACACACCACAGACTGTACGCATACTTTCCACGCACGCACGCATACTCATACACAGCCCGAAAGTGCCATGGACTACACACAGTAGAGACATTCGGTACCTGCCTTGGGAATACTTTCTTATTTTTCTTATGCACTGTTCAGAGCGAAGTTGTTTACATGAAGTTCGAATTTTGAGGTTTTCTATTATCTAGGTCAAGTGTCAGGAGCCACTTCTGTTTGTCGGGGAGTGTGTGATACTCTCACAAAGTGTGAAATAGCTTTTATTTTCTTTGCAAATGTAAATGCATTTTGGTTAAAAGTATTGTCTAGTACGTTTATTATTTTTATTATTCAAATGGTCACAAACCAAAAGATATCAGTAGTATATTACTGCAGTTCACTAGATTGAGGAGCGGAACCTTTCTGTCGCGGTAGTTGTTTCCTGACGCTCCTTCTTAAGGTTAGGGTACTGCCCCCTTTCCCCTCAGAGGAAAAATGGAAGCGAAAGAGAACAGTTCTGTCTTCTCATTTCTGTGACTGTTCACACTGTTTTTCAGGTTAGTACAACGTGAAAACAATATTAACTTATCCCTTAAGGTTCGAGTGCTTATGTGGAGATACTGTGAGACTTTTGAGGAAGAATTTGAGTACTTTAGAGTGAGTTTAAAGACGGTGAAAACTCCGCGGTTTTGGAGGGCTGTTGTAGCATGCTGTTGCATAATGGCGTCGCCTTGTTACATAACCACTGAAGATGGCGTCTGCCTCGTGTACTGAACACAGAAAGATGTTTGTTTATAATTATCCACGACATTATTAATACTGGTTACCTGATTACTTGACAGATATATTTATTGGGTAAAAGGTTTTGTGAACTTTGAACAGCTAATGTTTGTTATTTCATTACCTGGTGATTAAGTGAAGAACAGTCATGTGCATTTATACTACTTTTATATTTCTACTCTATTTACATTATTACTATTACTGGGTTTATTGCAAAAGTGCCTTTAGTGAGGTTATTGTGATTGGAGTGTATTTGAATATGCTCACTTTTCTTATTATTAATATTCCCTACTTGATGTCAGTATGTTTTGAAAAGACAACAGTTGAGTACTAAGAGCAGCTTAAAGCTAAACAAAATGAATGTATATTCATTTTGCACTATGGTGGTGATGATTAAGAATTATGGCACAATTGCACAGCCAACCCTTTTGCACCATATAATGGCAGCTAAAATGGAACCAGTACCAATACTGAGAGATGCACTTTGATTGATTTCATTGTGATGTGATAACTTTGAGGTTTATTGAGAATGTTTAAGCCAAAGAGTGACACTGAATGTGAAAAGAGTTTTATTGTAAATGGAAATATGTTAATGTACTTTATTTTGGGACAACAGAACAGACACACAACAACATTACATACTCGCCTGTTTAACACGTTTAAGGACAATACACATTCATTCACCTACACAGACATGCCATACCTACCTGGAACACACACACATGCTACCTGAAAGGAACAATAAATGTACACACACATATTCCATACTCACCTTGAACCTAGCATAGGATTTTGGAAAGAGACATTGCATTATTGGGAAATGTTTTATTGTATTTATTATTATGATTGTATTGTGAATAAACAGAGAGGAAAAATGGAAGCGAAAGAGAACAGTTCTGTCTTCTCATTTCTGTGACTGTTCACACTGTTTTTCAGACCAATATTCATCAATACTGTAAATGTGGTACCCGGCCTGGCTTGGGACCCGTTACGCACGCACGCACGCACACACACACACACACACACAGTATATGGATTGATACTAGAAATATTTGAAAAGGCATGTGTTATGTGCACAGAAAAACTGTTACACACATTGCCTATACACTCACACAGGGACACACATAGGCAGACAGGCAGGCACGCAAGCACACGCACGCACGCAAGCACACGCACACGCACGCACACGCACACGGACACGGACACGGACACACACACACACACACACACAAACACACACACACACACACACACACACACACACACACACACACACACACACAGAATGACAGCCATAATGATACCGCCATTACTGACTCGAGGCCAACGATAATAGCTAAATTATTTTGGGGGAAAAACTATTTCCAGAGAACAGAATGCACACAGAATAGCATGTGAATATAGCTGTACTGTACAACTATGTGCTACATATTTTTCTTACAGGCAATTTGAGATGCTTCAGAATTCACATGAGAAAACTATAATGATCTGTCTGACTAATGCACCTTTTTACTAATAACACCCTACTAAGGCTGTCCCCAAACATTCAAGGTTCGAATGTTCGCTCGTTAGGGTTGGCACTCGAATCTTAATTAATGGGCTTGAACCATTCGTTTTTTTTTGTTTTTTTTTGTATTAAATAAAAAATATTATTATTTTTTCCCTTTTTTTATTAACTCGAAAATATATCTCGGCGAGAATGCGATATGAGCATGTAAAAAAAAAAGTAAGTTTCTAGTGCATTCCTGTCAGAAGTTATGATTTTTTAAAGAAATATCTCCTAGTTCTGCTGTCCCATCTCCCGTGCACATTAATTTGCTGATTGGCCTACAGCTGAGGTGATTGACCTTTCTCACCTTGTTCTGTGAGAACAAAAGAGTGCCATTGAATGGAATGTCTGACGCCTCTCTCTCACACACACGGACACACACACACACACACACACCAGCATGATCGCTGACAGGGGAACCGTTCTTAGCAGCTATGATATATTAGCATATGCTCTCTATCATCACATCACAAAAAGCAGGGAACTCTGATCATTGTTTCATCATTGCAAAACGGATACACAGGTGGAACAAATAACGAGCAATATACGCTGTTTTAGCTGCCTGCCAGCAAGCTCACATGAGCTTGCAGATCAGCTGTTTTCACGGAGCCACTTGACGGTGTGTGCGTGTGTGTGTGTGTGTGTGTGTGTGTGTGTGTGTGTGTGTGTGTGTGTGTGTGTGTGTGTGTGTGTGTGTGTGTGTGTGTTGGGAGAGACGAGAGATTGATAAAGAGCAGGGGAGACGCGCTGCGCTCTGATCGAGACGGATATCTCAAAGGTTATTTTTTAAATTAATTAGAAACAAATGGTCCGGATGTTCGCTCGAAAATTCCTGCCGATGTTTGAGTCCTAAAAAAAGGGCTAAGGTACAGCCTTACACCCTACTATGGATGGCTATGGTACTGACTATGGATGACTATGAATGGCTAATGGTACTGACTATGGATGACTATAGCTGGCTAATGGTACTGACTATGGATGACTATGGATGACTATGGATGACTATGGATGACTATGGTACTGACTATGGATGTCTATGGATGACTATGGATGGCTATGGATGACTAATGGTACTGACTATGGATGACTATGGATGGCTAATGGTACTGACTATGTATGACTATGGCTGGCTAATGGTACTGACTATGGATGACTATGGATGACTATGGTACTGACTATGGATGGCTATGGATGACTATGGATGGCTATGGATGACTATGGATGGCTATGGATGACTAATGGTACTGACTATGGATGACTATGGATGGCTATGGATGGCTATGGATGACTAATGGTACTGACTATATGGATGACTATGGATGGCTATGGATGACTATGGATGGTATGGATGACTATGGATGGCTATGGATGACTATGGATGGCTATGGATGACTATGGATGGCTATGGATGGCTATGGTACTGACTAGGGATGGCTATGGATGACTATGGTTGGCTATGGATGACTATGGATGGCTATGGATGACTATGGATGGCTATGGATGGCTATGGATGACTATGGATGGCTATGGATGACTATGGATGGTATGGATGACTATGGATGGCTATGGATGACTATGGATGGCTATGGATGACTATGGATGGCTATGGATGGCTATGGTACTGACTAGGGATGGCTATGGATGACTATGGTTGGCTATGGATGACTATGGATGGCTATGGATGACTATGGATGGCTATGGATGGCTATGGATGACTATGGATGGATATGGATGACTATGGTACTGAATATGGATGACTATGGTACTGACTATACTGATTAGGGATGGCTATGGATGACTATGGTTGGCTATGGTTGGCTATGGATGGCTATGGATGACTATGGATGGATATGGATGACTATGGATGGCTATGGATAGCTATGGTACTGACTATGGTACTGAATATGGATGACTATGGTACTGACTATGGTACTGACTATACTGACTATGGATGGCTATGGATGGCTATGGATAGCTATGGTACTGACTATGGATGGCTATGGATAGCTATGGTACTGACTATGGATGGCTATGGATGACTATGGTACTGAATATGGATGACTATGGTACTGACTATGGTACTGACTATACTGACTATGGATGGCTATGGATAGCTATGGTACTGACTATGGATGACTATGGTACTGACTATGGTACTGACTATACTGACTATGGATGACTATGGTACTGACTATGGTACTGACTATGGTACTGACTATGGTACTGACTATGGATGGCTATGGATAGCTATGGTACTGACTATGGATAGCTATGGTACTGACTATGGATGGCTATGGATAGCTATGGTACTGACTATGGTACTGACTATACTGACTATGGATGGCTATGGATAGCTATGGTACTGCCTATGGATGGCTATGGATAGCTATGGTACTGACTATGGATGGCTATGGATAGCTATGATACTGACTATGGATGGCTATGGTACTGACTATGGTACTGACTATGGTACTGACTATGGATGGCTATGGATAGCTATGGTACTGACTATGGATGACTATGGTACTTACTATGGCACTGACTATGGATGGCTATGGTACTGACTATGGTACTGACTATGGATGACTATGGTACTGACTATGGTACTGACTATGGATGGCTATGGATAGCTATGGTACTGACTATGGATGACCATGGTACTGACTATGGTACTGACTATGGATGGCTATGGTACTGACTATGGTACTGACTATGGATGACTATGGTAATGACTATGGTACTGACTATGGATGGCTATGGATAGCTATGATACTGACTATCGATGACTATGGTACTGACTATGGATGGCTATGGATGACTATGGTACTGACTATAGATTACTAGCATCAGTTTAACTACTTTAACCCTATGTTATACTTTGGCTATTTTGGATTTTAAAAAGTCTTGGGGGGGATTTATTTTTTAAACATTTGGAATAATTATTTTCTCTTCTGGGGGTCTCTGTGCCTTCTTTTCAGATGGGGGCATGCAGACAAATACATATTCATTTGGGGGTAATCAGTCTTAATGGCATGAAAAAGTTTGAAACCACTGCACTGGTTGGGGTTAGTCAGGGTCAAGTTGTTCATGGATACAACATAAATAATTCAAAAAGCAATTGAATAAATGTGTTGAACTGTTGATTGAATGGTGTGGGATCGAATGTGATCCGGGGATAATGGGTTAATTACTGTTAGATAATTATGTTCTCTGGTGTGAAATGAATGATAGCAGAACCACACACATTGTTGGCTCACCCTGAACTCTGTTATCTATTGCCAGTAGACACCAGCGTGTGTGTGTGTGTGTGTGTGTGCGTGCGTGCGTGCGTGCGTGCGTGCGTGCGTGCGTGCGTGCGTGCGTGCGTGCGTGCGTGTGTTCTCTCTGGCAGCTGACTGTCTGGCAGGCAGAGCAGTGTTTCCAGTGGGTCAGTGACTGTGGCCCCAGGCCAGGAACACAGCGGGCCGCGGGCCAGAGAACAGGACCTGGGCTCCTCACTGTTAATTGCCTCATACACATTGGAACAGTGGTTCACAAGCCTTTGAGAACCACTGCATTAGAATCCTGTTGGCTTTGCTGCTCCTGCTGCCTGCAGCATCTGATCTGACATTACGTGAGGCCGATTCTACAAATGCCTTCTAAATCAGTAGTAGTGCCAAGGACACCCCATAATGATATGCATTTGGCCGTGGACCCCCATCTGAAAATGTGTCAGACTGTTCTAAATCTTCACAAATTATGTTGCTACAGTATTTAGCTAAAATCAAAAATGACACAGATGCTTATTCCCGGTTTTAAAGGGTTAAAAATAATGTGGCTCTCTTTCCATCAACATTTTCTGATTGTTGTAGAAATTTGTCTAGGCTGTTAATTGCTGTGTAGGATTGTCAAAACGAACTGGCAGCCATTAACACAAAATAAAGAATGCTGTGTTTTATGTGAAACTAATAGCTCACAACAGGAACATAATGCCAGGATTAAAGAATATCATTTTGTTATCAACATTGTTCTTCTGTTGTAGCCATTTAACTAATTTGCAAATAGTTTTTAGACTCATTAGGTCACCATTAAAATGTATTTATTTTATAGCGCATAAAAAAACCTGTGTAAAAGTGTTAAATAAAGTGTTACAAATCTTTATAATGCACTATGCATCTGCAATCTGCATTGAGTATGAGAAAAACACACAAATAGTACACAGCTCATATTAAGGGTGTATTAGAGATATATTAGCGTCTAATACAATCATTGCCTGTAGGTCCAACATATGACGGGGTGAGTGCCATGTGTGTTTTTGTTGAAAATGATTAATCATTTGTATTCATAAAACAAATGTACTAGTGTATAGAGGGTATGCACATGCATAAAGTGTATAGCAAACTGTATAGCAAACTGTATAGCAACTGTATAGCAACTGTATAGCAACTGTATAGCAACTGTATAGCAAACTGTATAGCAACTGTATAGCAACTGTATAGCAACTGTATAGCAACTGTATAGCAACTGTATAGCAAACTGTATAGCAACTGTATAGCAACTGTATAGCAAACTGTATAGCAACTGTATAGCAACTGTATAGCAAACTGTATAGCAACTGTATAGCAACTGTATAGCAACTGTATAGCAAACTGTATAGCAACTGTATAGCAACTGTATAGCAAACTGTATAGCAACTGTATAGCAACTGTATAGCAAACTGTATAGCAACTGTATAGCAAACTGTATAGCAAACTGTATAGCAACTGTATAGCAACTGTATAGCAACTGTATAGCAAACTGTATAGCAACTGTATAGCAAACTGTATAGCAAACTGTATAGCAACTGTATAGCAAACTGTATAGCAAACTGTATAGCAACTGTATAGCAACTGTATAGCAAACTGTATAGCAAACTGTATAGCAACTGTATAGCAAACTGTATAGCAAACTGTATAGCAACTGTATAGCAAACTGTATAGCAAACTGTATAGCAACTGTATAGCAAACTGTATAGCAAACTGTATAGCAACTGTATAGCAAACTGTATAGCAAACTGTATAGCAACTGTATAGCAAACTGTATAGCAACTGTATAGCAACTGTATAGCAACTGTATAGCAACTGTATAGCAAACTGTATAGCAACTGTATAGCAACTGTATAGCAACTGTATAGCAAACTGTATAGCAACTGTATAGCAACTGTATAGCAAACTGTATAGCAACTGTATAGCAAACTGTATAGCAAACTGTATAGCAACTGTATAGCAACTGTATAGCAAACTGTATAGCAAACTGTATAGCAACTGTATAGCAACTGTATAGCAACTGTATAGCAAACTGTATAGCAACTGTATAGCAAACTGTATAGCAACTGTATAGCAACTGTATAGCAAACTGTATAGCAACTGTATAGCAAACTGTATAGCAAACTGTATAGCAACTGTATAGCAACTGTATAGCAAACTGTATAAAGTGAATGGGAAATCGAGTGGCAAAGTGACTTGGCAAAGTGAGTTTAATGTCGTTTAATGTAATCAGATAGGACTGTTCTGTTTGGATGTATGGGCTGTCAAGGCCAGAAAAGTAGTTTTTTGACACTCAGTAGGCGTCCCCGCATAACTTCCAGGTATAATGATGATGTCACGCGCATACCCTCTATAGCCTCTTGTTAATCTCATGAATATAGCTTTTACAGACAAGATGCTAAAATGTACTTGATTTATGCTATATATCAAATAGCCCATAAGGTATTCTTCTATTAAAATATGCAAACTGCTTGTTAATGGCCTACCTCATCTCATCTAATCTATCTCATTTTCATGTACAGTATGAGTCATACTGTACATGAAAACAGATAAGAGATTAGTTATATTAATACTGTACCGACAGTGTACTGAGAGTGACAGACAGAGAGCGACAGAAGAAGTGAACAGGCTGCATTCAAGCATTGAATACATTACATAATGGTTATGGTATCTGATTCTATCTACTTCTACCCACTGGAAAACAAAAAGGGGAAAGGCAGTCTGTTTCTGGTTCAATTTCCTATAGCTTTGGCGTAACAACACTGCATAACTATGGTTCGATGGCTTCCAGGTATCCTGGAGGTGTAATGTGTTTCCGGTTTGAGTCTGCTGCATGGGCTGGGGCAGTGAAGCTAAACTGAACCATTATCCAGAACCCCATATGACGCTAGCAGATGACAGTTATATGCACAGAGCCTTTGTTGCGTGACCGTATGGACTATTTCTCGCCAAAAATGTATTCAGAACTTCAGAAGCGCATTGTGAGATTAGAAATTCATATTTTCAAATATCTGAAGCATGTACTGTAGGGTTGAAGTGGTTTATTTGTGCTTTGTAATAATAATCAAAATCTAAAAAGTAACTAGATACTAAAGTTTTCTATTGTTGTGGAGTAAAAGTGAAAGTAGGCTTACAGAAAATGTGAAAACTACTCAAAAGATTGTACATAACATAACACTTGAGTAAATGTACTTGCTACTTTCTACCACTGACTCTGCTGAACAGAAGGTTGGAAGTAGGCCCATCATCGCAATTAATTGAGCTAATCGCAATTACTGTGCACAATCGCTATTGTGCATTCATCTGTATAATAACAGCTGGATGACATTAACAAAGATGCCATATTTCCACCATTATTTCCACATTGTTGTCCACAATCTTTTAAGCATTTTACACCAGGCTTCACTATTTTGGACATTTACTGTATAGGGAAAAACATAAAAAAAGGTTCTCAGAATATCATTTTGGCCCTGCTCGTACCAGTAGGTGGTACGAACGAACCCTAAGTTCTGGTAACCCATGGGAAACCCATGCTCTGCATTGGTCAAGCTGACGTGACAACACTGAACCAATGCTAGAGCAACACATTTTTAACAGGGAAAATAGCCATTCTACAAGTTCACAATCATGCGCCAAATCTTTACACATTGTGAGCTTGTAGATCTGTTACTGTTCCCTGCTTTTGAAACATCTTGAACATTTTTGCCTACAATGGCATCCAAAATAGGGACGCCAAGTTAAAGGTGATGGGTTTTATAAATATACAATGACAAGTATTAATGGGACTTTACCCTGGACCTTGGAACACATGTTCTTTTTTCCCATTTCCTAAAAGTAACAGTTTTAGACGTAGTCTAAGTTTTCCGCCCGGCAGCAACTTATTGATAGCTAAATATTGGACAGGGAGACCAGGATGTTATTGTCTTTTTTTTGGTTTCCTATACTATTCTGGTAATTGAGGTATAGTTTAAACATCTCCACAGCAGCTATGTCCTGACTTGATCATCACATTCCCCAATGTAATCTCCTATATCCCATTTTTGTTTTAAAAAAGAGACTTGTGTTACGTGACACCGCCTGAACTGCAACCAAAACGCTGCTGGTAAACTTTAACAGGCCCTGACTGCCATACCTCCGCGAGTGGAGGACCACACCCACACCGCCGCGGGGATGATTTGCAAGGCGACTACTCCTGCTTGGTTTTCTATACCCGCGGCCCGGCGGCAGACTCTAATTGAGGTGTTTATTGGTAGTCATTTGGCCAATTGGAGGGAGAGATTATTTAAAATTACAATAATGGAGGTCATTATTTGGAGCTCAGGTTCAGTTGGCTCTCAGGACAGCCATGTGTAACGTTTGAAATATATGTATAGAATCCTCACTTTCACGTTTAAACACTTTCAAACCGCCATCGCTATTTAGGGGCGTGTTGTTACCATTATAGGTGACAGCTTTGTTTTTAAATGACATTTTTCAAAATGTTAATTTTTTTTAAATAAGCAAATAAATAAGTAAGCAAGCAAGCTGAGGTTGAGTCTTACATTTTTGAGCTTGGTGTGTGGGGTTTTGGTGTTGAACACTGAGCTATAATCTAGTATGTACAGCATTCTCTTCTCCAGGTGTGAAGAGACTCTGGCATCGTGTGTGTATCTGTTTTGCCGGTAAGAAGGCGAGGGTCTAGGGTGGGTGTGGTGACCTAGCTGCTATCGATCAGATCTTTGACGTCCTTCTCAATCTCAAAGCATTTGATCTACTATGGAGTTTTTGTCTTGACTCTTCCTGAGGTTCTGAGGGCTCAGAATCTTGTGTGTGTGTGTGGCAGTGTGAGTCTATGTGTGTGTGGGGGGGCGAGACCTAGCATAGAAATTGATTGATTGATTGATTGATTGATTGATTACAAATACACCTAATTCAAAAGGATAAAGCCTGAAGGCTTATTTAGTTATTTCCACTGTGGTCCATGTTTAGCTCGTCTGACAGAGAGAAGGACATGCTACCACTGTGACTGTCTGCTGCTCTACAGTCAGTAGTGTTGTGTAAACCACTCCAAAGACTGCCACTGTTGTTCATGCTCAGTTGATTCTGAACTTTCTCCCTGCACTCTCGCTTGGCTGCCTAAAGCGCCCTTCTGAGAATGTAGCGAGTTGTGTATTTCTCTTATTGCTCACTCCCAGACATATAAAGGTGGCTGTCTCTCTGCTTGAACGCCTCATACACATTGCTGTATAACAGTATCTGTCAGTGTACTCGTCTATCACCACTTGAATTACGAAAACCGTAACTTAAATCAGACCAGCAGCGCGCCAAGCGGCGCATCCCTGCATAATTACTTGCGCAAGCAGAGCGTGCAAGTCATGTTTTCAGTCAGGTGCTACGATGTGCGTGTTTGGGGCCAGCACATGTTATGACGTTATATGCTGGCCCCAAGCTGACCGTGCAGGTGTGTTTTTGTCATGCTACGAAGCATATGTCCCATGACGTGATGAAGATATGTACCAATGTCCCTTAGAATGCACGTGATATGATGTCATACGGACATACGGAAGCTGACCGTGCAGGTATGTTTTCCGTGAATCGTGATGAAGATTATGTATAATGCCAGGGTATAATTGGTTGACGATGGTGACGTAATGATGATACGTTTCAGTGTCAAGTACATACGCATCAAACCACCCAGCCGATCACATTATACCACCAACCACTCAGAAAACTACATATACATACATATAGACATGTACACATATGGACATATGAGCATATGACGTGATGAATATATAATTAGTTATAATCATATAATTAGTTATAATCATGCAGTGGGGTATAACAGTGGTCTGGAATCGTATTTCTCTAAGTATTTACCGTAACTGTGCTGGTACATTTTAGATATGATCATGTTCCTCAGAGGCATTTGATTCAAATTACCAGTACAACGAGAGCGGCCTCTGGGGTGTATATTTTCCACATCGCTGATAGCTCTGTGAGTGTAGCTCTTTGTTTGCTATATCCATCCACTCAGAGGGTGGTATATATACACAGCCAATAGAACAATGGCTGTGAATTCTCACAGCAACCAATAAGGTCATCAAAGTATAGTGCTATGAATTCCAGATCTGGTGAACAATGAGACTGTGGGGCACGGGTTCTCCAGGGACCTCCACGGGCCCTTGGGGGAGTTCCAGGGGGTCCCCTGCAAAATGTGTTTTTGACAAACCTTGAACCTTTTTTAAACTTGTATAATGTTTTAGATATTTTGTTTGTTTGTTTTACACAGAAGTTCTCTTATTGTGTCTCTGGCATAACATCTTTTCAGATGGGGATCCATTGCCACATTTTGGGGGTCCTTGAAATGAAAATGTTTGAGGATAGGATGTATGGAAATATGAAACACCCCCCAGACACTGCTCTGATCGTCTCTGTCTGCTTAGTTAAAACACAGAAAAGCCCTCCAGTGTTTTTGTTGGGTAACCGAGAACCTTCTATAACTTGAAACCTAATGTGTGTGTGAAACCTAAGGCAGATCGTAATTGTATAATGTGAACATGTATTGTAGATCATCTATTCTCGCTGAATTTGCACGACCATGTTGTAAAGTCGGCGGGGGCCAAGGCTCCAAGAACAGTCAACGATGCAAGTTAAGGGTTTTTTCCCGAAACCACCTCCAACAAACTACAGTCCAGCTTTTTTACAGTGCAAAAACAATATTTCAAATAGAAAAAAATATACTGCGGGGGGAGGTTGTGTGTGTGTGTGTGTGTGTGTGTGTGTGTGTGTGTGTGTGTGTGTGTGTGTGTGTGTGTGTGTGTGTGCGCGCGTGTGCGTGTGCGTGTGCGCGTGTGTGTGTGTAGGACACGGTCTGCCCTGTGACACATGCCATACGACAAAATAACTCAAAAATCAGACAGAGTGGGCAATATGACTACACTTTGAGATAAAATATTCTGTGAGCATTTGGAAAATGTGGCCTAAGGTTCACACTGGAGAGTAAGATACTGTATGGGTCACAATGCATAGGAGCCATTCCAAAGGATCATGTATACAGTATGCTCTGCCAGTTACATTACATTACCTGAAGGAAATGTAGCCAGTCGTTTTTTAGATATATTGTTGATATACCACCCGACTAACATAGCCATCATAGAGTCTTGGTGCAAGTGGGGCTAAAAATACAACAAATCTGGGACGTATTGCACTTGGTTCTGTGCCGATAGCTCCGAAACTGTGGTCTGAAATAATTGCTGAAAAACAGGACGAATAATAATATGATAGTGAGTGTGCTTTCAGCAGTGATGAATGATTCAGTATGATTAGTTACAGTGTGCTATATACTGCCCTGGGCCTTAACGGTATAGTCAAACTCTCACGCTGTGTCACCTTGCTCAATTTGCTGAGTCTTCATTTATTTTGGTTGTGTTAATATCTCTCTCTAGGTCGTCCTCAGACGAGCCCGTTAATATGGGGGGTCCTTGAAATGTAAAAAACGTTGAGAACCCATGTATAAATTGAACAGAGCCATTAGTATCATTGGTAACACCTGTGAAGGAAGTAAGGAAGCTAGGAGCCACATTTCTTTCCAATATGGTTGCTGTGCATAGAGCCGAAAACACAAGGGCAAAGTCACAAACAGACATATAACGGTAGACGCCTCTTCCGGCTCTGGGGCGTGTGTTCCCGAGATTCCTTGCGAAGCATGAGTGGAAGCTTGTCAAGCTTCCGCGAGCGTAACGTAAGCCCCAGAAAAGACGCGCTGTGATTGGCCAGTAGTCACTTGAGTGGCAGCGAGAGACATGGAGGAGTCGCATGAGTGACGTCACTTGAGCAGCGACGCAGCGTGCCTTCAGCACTCTTCCTGCGCACTTCCGCCTCCTTTTGCACACACATGGCTCCAACGAACTGCAGCGGCCAATGAGGCATCTATATTTTTTTTAGGGCTAGCCCCTCCTATATACAGGTTTAATGTTTGTTTTTAGTTCAATGTTTGTTTGTCATATTGTCCCTCATTACGTCATATTGTCTCTTTATTGTTAATGGCATTTAATGTTTGTGTTTGCACCGTTTGGCATCATCATTACATCACCTAATCGACATGAGTAACACCGGGGCTCCACCGGGCGCGTCAGCGTCGCGTCTCCGTCACCGTCAGGGAATGTTTTTTTCCCTTTTTAATCAATGAAGGGTGGCTCCACTGCCCGCGTTGCGTGACATTAACGCGTGCATTAAAATTGAACCGGTGCGTTTTTTGACGCACGCGACGGAGACGCAACGCGTCCGGTGGAGCCCTGGCGTTAGACTTCACAGGGGTGTGATTTTTTTATATCTATGGTCACAAATACTGCAGGGCACACTGGACAGGAAAGGGCATTAATGACCTGGGAAGGGCACATACTGTAGGACAGCTTAGGAGAAAAGGCCAATATCGTGACATATTGAAACAAAGTATAAAGCACCTCAAAATTGTACCTGACTAAATGTACTTAGTGCCACCACTGCAAGGTTGTCCAGGTGAAATACTTGATAAGTTCGTAGGCTACCCTTCCTTTGACCCGCCGTACTGCCTCACACACACCCTCATGATCCAACAAACACACACACACACACACACACACACACACACACACACACACACACACACACACACACACACACACACACACACACACACACACACACACACACACACACACACACACAAACATTTTTTTCCCCAACACACTCATTCACACACAGGAAGGGTAAACATCCAAAGGTAAGGTATATGAAAGAGGTCTGTGTGTGTAACTCACTTTTCCATCACATACGGCATGGAAAACAAGTCGCCACTCAAGCAAATGAGCGTTCTAGGAAGGCGACCCTAAAACCAATCTCTCACAACTTATTTCTTCTGGCCCTGTTAGAATCCAGTGCAGTGTTTCAAATAGTCTTTAAACAGCTAAATCTATATAATTAAAGGGTGTGTAAAGCAGTACGTTTTTGTTAGTATTTTGCTAAAAGGTTCAAGCTGTACAGTTCTTTCCGAGTAATCATTGGCATGCTATAGTGTTAGGGTCCACAGAGCCAATATCCTGTATAGTGTGAGGGGTCCACAGAGCCAATCTTAGCTGCCTCTCAATCTGCTTACGTATGGGGGCCACTCCAATCACATTGTA
>NC_136807.1:31940734-31968234 GCF_951216825.1 Electrona antarctica
GAGAACTAAGTGTGTGAGAGTGCTGAGCTGACAGGCGGTCTGCTTTGCATACCAATGTGGTCTCTGCAGAGACTACATTAACACACCACCGTGAGAGCAGGTGTGTGCAAGTCGCCTGCAGGCAAACAATCATGAGGAGTGAACAAGGAAAGAAGGAACATACAGTAAGTACAAGAAAGTAAAGGAGAGGGAGCAAGGACGCATGGATGCAAGGAGGGATTATATTGAACGAGTGAATGAATGAATAAATGAGTGAGTAAGTGAGTGAATGAATGAATGCATGAATGAATGAATGAAACGATAAATCTAAGATTGACAATTTTTGCACTCAGTCTAAAGTACATTCTTCATAACATTGCAGTCTTCATTTATATGATCGACAGTTCGGAACCAAATAGATCTCTATTTATTTTGTACACATTCCAGAGTTTAATTAACGCTAATAACCCCCTTTCGCTACTTGCTCTGATTTACTATAGGACCCTTATTCTAGTTGTACAGTTGTGAGAATGAACCATTTGCGACTGGAAGCAGTACAGAGGCTCTTGTAAAGTGCAACCAAAAAGTGCTTTATTCACCGCCTGGCTCTTCTACCAACAACTGAAAATGTTTGTTGCTGGCAGCCTTTTATACTCAGCTGCAGCAATTAGTTTAGACTCCACCATGTCAAGGGGTAGATTAAAGAAAGGAGGATAAGCAAGTACTCAGTTGAGTAGTTCCAAGTAATAAAGTGACGGGTGAACATCTCAGGCAGACACGTTATATCCAATAGGATTCTTGTTTTGTTTTTGTTTTTTTAATTTCCCCCCCGCAGCAAGCAACATGTGCATGGGGCCTCCGGGACCAAACATCCGGAGGCAAACAAGAATCCAAGAATCCTATTGGATTCAAGACCAAGAATCCTATTGCATATAACGTGAGTGCTGGTATTCTTTTCTATGAAGGGGTAGGCCTATAGGTTCAAGGTCTTTATTAATGTCCCAGAAGGGCAATTGGGTTTACAGCAAAAGTAGTGGTTTCAGACATACAAACAATACAAAACAATACAGGACAACAACAGACATGAGACACCATAGCATAAACAGAGGTCTGGGCGCATCTAGTGCAGGTATAGAAAAAGATAAAAAATAAAGGCTACATTCAGAAAAGTGCTAAGATATAAAGTGCCGCATAAAGTGCTTGTTTCAGCATCGTCATCATCACATTACATGTTACTGGCAGCGTTGACTGCACGAATCGAGGCAGGGACAAAGGAGTGCGTATATCTGTTGTTTTTGACAACGGGGGCACCCAGACGACAGCCCGATGGCAACAGCCTGTACTCTGACTCGAGTGGGTGGGCATTATCCTGCCGTATGGCCCTGGCCTTCATGAGCAGCTGTCTCATGAAGGCCAGGGCCATACGGCAAACTATAATGTGCAAATGATAATGCTGTGCATACCAAAGTATTCATATGCTATGCAATTAAGCACTCAATAAATAAAGGTTGCAATGTCTATGTGCAAATGACAAGTAACAGACCTCTCTGTTACAACAGTACACTCTCTAAAATCACAGAATCATAAATATTGTAGCGATCTCAGGAACCGGAGGCGGAGACGTAGTTCACCAGTTGAGGTTCTCTGTTTATTAATAACCAAGTCAGTACAACGTATCATCATTCCCTGTGTAACTCTCTGTTGTTGTTCACACACACAACCGCATTTTACACACAGCACATATATACACATAACATCCGTCACTCACTCCCCAGTCCCGGAAGTTCCACCCCAAAGTCTCTCCTATTGGCTGAAGCCATAGCCGGCCGTTACCATATCCTAACTATCAATTTATTATTTATTGCGGGTATGTAGACATTGCAGAAAAAAGTTGTCCTTTGAATTCAATGAATTGGCTACTATGTTAGTTTTCCGGAACTTAATGCATAAATTCATGTGTCGCTTGGATGAGTCTGTGAATAGCATCATCGTCAGTATAAATAACTCTGTCAAAAGTTGCACTAGATATTCCTCTAGCCTTAGAAGACATTGGCTTAAAAGCCTTTATTTATCTTTATTTAACTGTCACAAATGCCTGTCTAACATGTACATTTGGACTGTTTTTTATTGGATGTATATTGTATTTTGTGTTTTGTATTTTTTTCTATGGACCCTGAGTCTGCAATAAAGGCATTCATTCATTCATTCATTAATTCATTCATTTCACAATGCAAAGTCATATACGTACATTGTATTTGATCAAAAGTGTAACGGTATGGCTAGCTATGGTTATATTAGCAGACAATCCTTGCACATTTTTTTGTAAAAACAAACCAAAAACTATGTGTGCTCGCACGCATCATATTTCCGCCGGGCTGGGTTGCCTATACCCAGCACTGGCTCAGTTGTCGGGTGCAGTCGGCAGGACACGAGGAAGCTGTACGCTGACATGAGACATTCCCATACAGCCATATACATACAGCCATGCAGACCAAACATCTAAAGGGGGAGTTATAAGTTCATATGTCTAAGAGCCTTGTGTACACCATAACGCATGGCACAGACAATCGATACAGGCTGTATAAAAGCCTGGCTTTATGTCTTCATTCAGGGCCATTAACAGCGTCTGAGCAGGCCATTGCAACGATTTACAGGATCCCTTGAGATGATTTACAGAGCAGATAATATGACGTTTAGGGGCTGACAGCAGTGCATTTCCTCTTCTGTACATCCACAGTTTTGCCCTTATGCACAGTACACACATGGATTTGATGGAGCTCATTTTGTGCATTAATCAATTTTCCGTTTCAGCCATTACTGGGATATGATTTGTGCAGATGGCAGCTGAGAGCGTGCACAATAGTGAGGCTATTCCCCATGAAACTGCAGAGCACAAGTCCAACATGTAAATATCTCTGTGTCAGTTTATGTCCTTTCATCTTATTCTGCTTATTATTTACAGTGGTGGACAGTAACTAAGTACACTTACTCAAGTACACTTACTCCAATTTGTAGGTACTTTTACTTTTACTGGAGTATTTCCATTTTTCAATACTTGCATTTTACCCCACTGGAATTATTTGACAGCTTTAGTTACTGGTTACTTTGCAGGTTTTTATTAATATTACAATACTTCAACTAATGGAAAATAACTGACCTGATATACAAGCTTGTAGATCAGCTATTTTTGAACTTTTGAAACATTTTAAAACTTTTCCTTTGGGTAATGTAAGTATATTTTGTTGCCAATACTAAAATAAACAATTTTCGTTGTGGTATTGCAACTTTTACCTATAAGTCAAAACGTCTCCCATTTATAGTATCTACAAGCTCACAACTTTCGGCACGTGACACTGGCGTACAACGAGATATAAATCAGGCTTCCAGCAGGTTTCCACAGTGTCCGACAAAGCCCTGCACATCCAGGGGGAATTACGCAACACATGTGTGCTTTCTCCAGAACGTGAACGGCTACAATGCTGTTGTTCTTTAATGTGGATTCCATGCTCGCAATGTCAGAAACTTGGCTCTCACTTCCATGGCTGGCCGGCTCCTATGTCTACTTCTGTTACGATGAGATGCTCCTCTGTACTGTCTCTCTCTCTCTCTCTCTCTCTCTCTCTCTCTCTCTCTCTCTCTCGCGCGTGCGCTCGCTCGCTCACTCTGTGTGTGTGTGTGTGTGTGTGTGTGTGTGTGTGTGTGTGTGTGTGTGTGTGTGTGTGTGTGTGTGTGTGTGTGTGTGTGTACAGTATGTTTATAATGTATGCATTACCCCTATATACTTGGGTCATATGATGATAACGATATCGGCAAGCTCGGATGAAAAGACACATTGTGAGCTTGTAGATCTGCTATTTTCACTATTTTAGGGGGAAACAGTTGGCAAAATGGGGATTTGCCCAAAAAAGGGATTGGTTAATGGTTTAAATTGAGTTTCTCCCATTACGACATATTATCCATACATAAATACATACAGCCCAGCAGAGGAGCACAACAACATATGGAAAACACGTCAAGGTTTTTTTTTACCTGCACCTCCTACCTACAATGATGGAAGACACATATTTCCTTTGAAGATAATGTTATGGCTCCGTGAGAAAGAGAAACGAAAAAGGCACCAGAGAAACATAACTTACCGTTACTGTTTCTCTGAAACAGAATGTGTTTTCTTTCATGTACTTTCATGACGTTTTTATCAGACCTTGCAGTGACATTTCATCGCTGCTGCTTGTCATTATCCTCACAAGGATGAGAAAAATACAAAACATTACGACTGTTTTGGCAAAATAAAAATAAGCGATGAAATATGTGACATTTTAGTATCCAGCCAATGGAAGACTCATATGCACATAAAAGAAAAGCCATGCACACATGCACAGACTCCCTCTCGCACGCACGCACGCACGCACGCACGCACGCACGCACGCACGCACGCACGCACGCACGCACGCACGCACGCACGCACGCACGCACGCACGCACAGTCGCACACGCACACGCACACACGCAGTACAGACAATTGCCTCCAGACTTTGCTGTCGTATATGCCCTCCGGCTGTGAATGAAATATATTTGTTGACCATGCAAACATGAAATGCACGCACACGCACGCACGCACAAACACGCATGCACGCACGCACGCACGCGCGCGCACACGCACGCACAGTCGCACACGCACACGCACACACACACACACAAACAAACAAACAAACAAACAAACAAACAAACAAACAAAAACACACGTGCACACACGCACGCACGCACGCACGCACGCAGTGTGCTTAAATAACATTATTTTTAGCTGACAATGCAGTCAGTGTAACTTGCGTCATGGCATGGTGCAACAATTTAAATATCAAGCACCCCTTCCCCTGACTTCTTTCTTTCTTTCTTTCTCTTTCTTTCTCTTTCTTTCTTTCTTTCTTTCTTAGTCTCTCTCTCTCTCACACACACGCATGCATGCACACACGCACGCACGCACGCACGCACGCACACACGCACGCGCACACGCATGCACGCGCACGCACGCACACACACACACACACACACACACACACACACGCACACACGCGCACGCACAGTTGCTCTGTTACGCAACAGCAACCATCTGATCCCTTATGTCAAGGTGTGTATGTCACATCATGGGACACATTGACACTGGCAAAGTCGTATCTGACCCTCGGGTGTGCTCTGTTGTACACCGGTGTCATGCGGCGAAAATAGCCGATCTGCAAGCTCACAAAACATCCCATTTTGGACGCGTTGTGCACTTGTAGATCGGCTATTTGCGGGTTATCATGGACACAGAGGGAAGAGAAGACAGTCAGATCAACAAACAGAAGACATTTTTCAGGAATGACTGACATTTCCACCCGTTTCATGGCAGTGACACATGCTCAGACCACTGATGACAATACTATTTCAATTTCAGAAAAATAATACAAAATAAAATAAAATAAACAAACCTTCACCCTTCACTTGTCTTCCTTTTCCATGGAAGCACAGGAGCTTATTTCCAGGAATTCAAAGAACACAGTTTCCATATGACACAGTGTAACGTGACAGGATCGACGGGTACATCTCTCTCAGACGTGCATTTTGAATGCCGGCATGAATGCAAAGTCAGCAATTTGCCTCAAGGAAGGGTGCGGGAGGGTTGTGAGAGTGTGGGGCCCCTCGCACAACAGCCTCAAGGGCCTCCACTTCCGCCCACATGTTCTGGGAAGATGCAAAATCATGATTCAGTGTTTTTATATTGTATTGTTTTTCTAAAGTCTGTTCAACACTTTGGTCCCAGGCAAGATAGGAAGGTAACGTGTCATTGTTCCGACCACTCATTAGTCTGACCAAACCCTAACCCTAACCCCTAAGCCATGGGGTGAGTCTTTAATCCGGCCACTTAGGTCGGACTATAGCGGGAAGTCAGACTAATGTGCAGTCCTCAGACAGCATCACGTACAGTATGATAACAAGCCCTCAGGGCTGTTTGTGTCATGCTTTTAGCATCATTGTGTAATCGCACCGCTGTACACAGTATTCAATCAATCAATAAACGATATCTCCAAAATATATTTCACCAAAAAATAGCTTAACCCTATAGAACACTAAATGCAACGTTTTGTTTTGTTACACATGTCCATGACCAAAATATATTAAAGTAGCCTACAGCAACTCTTCATTGATATTTCGACATTTCACAATACAATGAAATTGTATTTTGTAGCTTTATTTACACATAACCTGATGAATTAAAACATAAGATGTGTTATAAGTGAACGTGAAGGAGAAATGCATAGAAGAAACCTTCTGTGGGCAGTGGAATTCCCCGGAGCAACACAATGCAGAAGGAAATTTCTTCAAGATGCAGTATGCAGACTTTAGAAAAGCAATGAAGTGTTTTTCTTTCATGGAATGTCAATAAAATATGCAAGACAACTAATTCAACATCATCCATTCATGTCTGCATAATTCCATACAGCACCACTGCAGATGTGTGCACAGACAAACGCAGAACATGCTGTAAATAACATCACTGATGTCCGTGCACGCTAACATAAACACTGAATGCATGTGGTCTCACGTGCATTGCAGCAATAAGCTACGCCTTGGGGTGTTGTGTCTGCCGTTTGGGCCCAAACATTAGGAACAGGGCGACACACAAAGGGACACTATGAACGCTTAGAGCTAAGCAGAGGACCGGGTACCTCTGATGCACATGTGTTGAATTAAATGCTCCTGCTTCATCCGAATGCCTCTGAAAGCGTGCTTGATCATAAATCAACATGAGCTACGTCCGTAGCAGACACCCAACGGACAGACACAGGCCATGCTTCTGCTGTTAAGATAGCTGCTATACCTCTCTGCTTATGCACAGTGACTCAGCGAAAACAAAACAGATGAAATGGCTAATATGGAGAAGGAAGGGAAAGAGGACATGAACGGAGACAGGAGAGTAGGCCTATAGTGTTAAGGCTGGGGAGTTTGCGAACCATGTGGTATGAATCTGCCATTAGCATTCCTCCTGTTTTGCAACTGTTATGTTTCTTGTGCAACTTTAAGGGAAGTAATGTATTTACTCACTTTCATCCTTTATCAAACAAACATGAAAACAATCCTCAAATCCTCCGCCGCAGCTTGGTCGAGCATCCATTTCAGCACAATGGGCTCCATTTTGAAAATAACTTGCACTCCTTCCCTACTTCCTTCACAGGTGTTACAATTTACAATTTACAATTTAGGCGCTCTTAATCCAGAGCGATTTACATTAAGCAATAACAAAAACAAATAACAAAAGCATGGCATACATCACATATATAAAAAGTAGTTATCATGACTCAAGCGTAAACTAAGAACGTAACAGTGGACTATACATACTATACTATATTATATATTATACATGTGTACTATAAAGTGCTATGACTACATAAAAATGCAATTCTAGTGCTGTCTACGTAACAAGCTATAAGTCTGTTTAAAAATACTACCTAAGTCTACATAAAGTGCTATCTAAGGGGGCTAGGCTAGGGCAAGTGCTACCGCTAATACTAATGAAGGCTCTGTTCCATTCTGGTCAAACAGAGTCAGGGTGCTGCTATTGTGTGTGTTGGCTCACTGGAAACACTCCGATGATGTAATTAAGATGTGATTCACAATGTTAATGATTTTTGAGTGGTGCAAACCACTCCTACAACTGGCTTTGTACCCGTGTACCCGTGTACCCGTGTACCCGTGTACCCGTGTTTGTTCGTACCAAAAAACGAGCATGGTTGCTATGGTTAGCAACCAAAAGAACAAGCATGGTTGCTATGGTTAGTATGTGACGTCAGACTAACTATAACAATAAATGTGTAGTTGCACCACTCAGTTCACAGGGGTGTGATTTTTTTCATACCTCCAGTTCTAGGAAACACAGAATTTGTATTATGTCCACACAACAGCTCAAAGGTATATTAATGACATAGTAAAATGTTGAAAATGAGTGGTATTCCCCTTTAACCACTCAAGCATTTTGTTTATTTCCCCCCCGGAAATTGTGCCTATAATGACATACAGGGGTGGCGTGGCTAATAGGACATTTTAGGCATTATAGTAAATGAATGAGACACGTACTGTAGAATAATAAATGCATCAAATATGTCACGATACTGTAGTTGATTAACCTTCATGTAAACACAATTTATTATTTTCTTCATTTTGGGAATTATTATTATGTTTCATTTAACATAGATGGAAGGAGGTAGGGCCCTCACACCATATTTAGGAACTTTATTAAAGACAACGTTTCGATCTCACATAATCTTCATCAGGTCAGTATAAGCCATGCATGTCAACATAGAAACAACTGGAATTGATACGGCATATTATGATTTTCAATCCACTCAAATCAAACAGAAACACCAGGTTTATTTATGTTTTTTATTTTTATTTGTAAATGCATTCATGTAGTAGAACAAAGCAAACAAAAATAGAACATTTATGTAACTTTTGGCTTATTCTTTGTATGGAGTTTACATAGCACACATTGAATTGTCATGTGTTTACATATAACTGTAATAATTATATTTACATACTGTAGCACATTAAGTGAGTTGTCATATTTCACGATGCATTGTGCTGTAATTCAAAATCGTCTATAGATATTTTACTTTGAAATCTTGCATACGTATGCCATCCAATCAATTAAATGTTTATCACATTTTCATGGGAGAAATGTCATTCATTAATATTCATGACCTTTGTGTAACACATGGGATGTGCTTTGTAAACCCCTGGCAAAAAAGCGTAAGTTACAATTTTTACAATATATATTGAATTATCATGTTATTTACACTTTCTTTACATATTTGTAGAAATTCTTTTCATATAACTGCAGAAATGATTAGAAGAATATATTTGTTCTTCTTTCAGATGCATGTACAATATTTACATACATTCATGAGAATATAATAACACTAATTCATAAAAGCTTTGTTTTTTTTGTTTTTGTTTTCATATTGCATGGAAGAAAGGCCTTGCATGGCATATTACAAAGTTGAACACTTCATACATACTGTACATGTTGCCATCAAGGCACATTGTACCTCCAATAGCGTCTGTCAACCATTTGATGTAGCAGGTTCAATAATAAAAAATAAAATACAAAATGTACATGTTTCTTATTCCCTAACCTAAAGTTCTACATTCCCTTGTTCAAGTTATATCGATGGCAAAGTCTGTTGGTAAAGTTGATGGCTTGATTTAACTACATAGTTGACCAGGGTCCCCCAGGGCATTACAGGTCTGCTTTCCATCTACACTGAGTCTATTTGTAGATTGTTTTTATTTATTTTTTAAGTTCTATATTCTGATAGTAATCATTGCAATAGAATAGTAGCAGGGGTCTCCCCATCTCCTCCAGCTCTTTAGTAAACAGAAAATTGAGTTTGGGATCCCAAGAATTGTACCCAATCAGAAGAGAGAACTCATACTCTCCTGATTAGAAAATGTATTTCTGTTTACTAAAGAGTAGAGAGAGACTCCTGTTACAGTACCACTGTATTGGAATATAAACCTTTAACTTTCAACAACAACAACAACAACAACAAATCACATATTTACCCTCTTTAAATTAACAGCCAGGTTGTATAGTAGCCTACATCTCTGATTTTAATTTTCCAGAAGCCATATTGCGTCCCTCATTTTATCCAACGCATGAATGAAATGAAACCAATCCATTAGTATATAAACTACACTCTGACCCAACTGTTCTCTTACAGTACAAGTAAAAAGCACATTTCTTTGGCAGGTCGATGTTAGTGATAAATTATAGGCTATGGTATCTGTTCTCTGGAGGCTTGACAGTTCATCAGAAAAAAAGAAAACAGAATCTGCATAGCTTCGATTCTTCCACGAGTCATTAAATATGGTGTGACAAGTCACATTTAATCTCAATTAAACGTGATTTCCTAGTTAGTGACAATTACAGCTAAAAGACATTTGGAGAATTCACGCTGCATCTTCAGTTACTGTATTTGGCAGCTGGTTTAAGAGGAAAAGCTTTATAGGGTTGTAGCAGTGGAAGAGATAATTACAGTGACAGTAAGTGTGCATTGATTAATATGGCACTTCACATACCAGTTGTAAACTGGCTAGCATTGCTGTCAATTTGCTTCGCTGCCCCATACTGTAGCTTTACAAATCAGTCGTTACTATTGTGCTAAATCTCGACAGTGGCTTTGATTTCTTAATATGTCTCTGTGACCATGTTAATTAATCATCTTTCCAGGCCAAGAAAACCATAAGGTCAAAGACAAGTTCAGGCAGACCAACAATTACATTTTGTGGTTTGGCTAGAAGTTTATGGGAGCAGAAATATGTTTTATTCAAGTGCAGGTACATAACTATAGGACCCCAAATCTCTGTGGTCATTGGCAATGGTTAGTGACATCTGGCATGTTGTGTTTTCATGACACCCCTCCCAGGTGCCACATTTCATGTTTGTTAATAAGCTGTAGCAGACTTTATACACTCCTCTAAAAAGTGACATTTGGTTTCTTTTCCATTTGTATCCTCTGAAAATGTCTTCTTTTTTATCCCACCATTTTGTAACCCATTTTTGAGTGCTACTTCCCTCTGCCAACCTGGGGAGAGTCCCAAACTGAGCTCATGCTTCCTTCAATGCATGAGGAGTGAGCAGGGCGCTTCTTATCACTTGACAGGGGAGAGTTTTCCCGGTAGGACGTAACATAACACGTTATTCCAACCAGTTTATTTCCCATCCATCATCCATGACCAGGAGGAGGCCGTTTAGAGACCAGGATTACTGCATGTTTTTTGTTAGGGCACACAATATTACATATTGAATGAAGCTGACATTTCTACCCCAATTTGTTTCAATACAAAAAGACCAGGCGTACAATAAATACTCTTTGGAATAGGTGGAACACATCATGACTTCAATGCCAATATGACATAAAGTCAGTTACTCTCAACACTGTCAACAACGCTGATTAGAAGACAAAGTCATAAGAACAAATTAGTTGTGCGTGTTTATCTGCAGACTGGTGCGATACAGGTGCTACAGTATACAGGTGCTACTGTATATGTTACAGAGATGTTTTGGGTGCTCTGCGGGCTGCCATAGTAAGTCTACATGTTGAAAGTGAGTCTACATGTTGAAGTGTCCCTGAGCAAGACACTTAAACCTAACCCTAACAGCTGGTAGATCAAAAGGCCCCTGTCTGTCTGTTTGAAAAGTCAACCCAATAGTTCTGGTCCATAATTCGTTATAGAAGCAATTTAGTCCAGAACACAGCCCGATGTGTTTAACAGCTCTATAACACACACAGACACATCATGCAATTAAAGACATAAGATGCTCAGTATCAGTCTCAGTCCGATACCACTACTGGCCACGTTTAATCCGATTCGATCCGTTTGGCAAATCGTGCCTAAAACATCAAGTAGAAGCCAGTAACCACACTTCAGAGTAAATTCCCCAGTTATAATTGATCAAGTGTGTACAAATGTTAGCAAAATGCACCTACGGCTCCATTTGGATACATTTGTACACTTTCAGAGTTAAACTGACACTGACTCACTGAGGATCGTACTGTGTTTGAGCTACTGCTACAGGGTGTAAAGAGAAGCAGCAGCAAGCTGAAGTCATGTGAAATTATCTGTAGCCAATCAGCTGACTGCAGTCATCAAGTCATTTATGTGGAGGAATTTAAAGCTTATAAAAGGGGAAATGTTGTCTTCTTTAAAACAATAGTGGGGGGGAAGAGAGAAGAAATTGCTCTGTACTATTTATAGATTATTTGGAGACTTAAAAGTTAAAATATAAATAAATAAAAAACTGAATCTTTGATTCTTAAAATAGAGCTCATGTTACAAAATAAAACAAATTGCTGACATAATAGAGATATAGAGTTGGTCCACCTTTGCTACTGTATTCTCCACTATTCTGGGATGGTTCTCCACTGCAGTTTGCTTCCATTCAGCTACAAGAGCATCAGTGAGGTCAGACAGTTCTTTCAAAAGGATAATGATTAAAGCTGCAATCCGTATTTAATATGTCCTAAACCCAAGGTTTTAACCCATGTCTCCCACATTGGAGACCACATTTCTACCACACAAGGTTTTAACCCATGTCTCCCACATTGGAGACCACATTTCTACCACACTAGCGAAGATATTGCTCATGTGAGCTTCAGACAGAGCTTGTCAATATAGTAAGTTTCCTATGCCACATCAGGGTCTCACTGGAGACATACTAGTTATATTGTATTAACATATTCTACCACACACACATTGGATGAAATAACATTTATTCATTAAAAAGGTCTGGATTGCAGCTTTAAGGTTGGGGCTCTGTGTAGGCAGTTTCACACTCATGTCAACAAACCATTTATGTATGAGGGAGCATTTCTGTCTGTCTGTCTGTCTGTCTGTCTGTCTGTCTGTCTGTCTGTCTGTCTGTCTGTCTGTCTGTCTGTCTGTCTGTCTGTCTGTCTGTCTGTGGTGGTGTTGTTGTAATTCTGAAACAGGAAACGGTCTTCCACAAACCATTGCCACAAAATTGGATGAACACAATTGTCTAGAATGTCATTGTAGCATTAAGATTTCCGTTCACTGGAAGAAACGGACACCAATTAGAAACACTAATTAGAAATTGTGTCCACTGACTTTTGGCCAATTAGTGTACTTTCAGGCCCCGCGATGTCATAACGTTTATAGCCACAAAGCTTATGAATTGTACAAGCATACACGCCAACAACAATCTGCACCTTAAAGTGTAAAAATACTCTCTTTGAAAGCATCCGATTGTTTTATCTAAAACATTTTGAATGGAACCAAGACTAAAAAAAACAACAACAAAAAAACATTGTTGTAATATACAAGAAGCTTATTACACCGATGAGGGTGTCATGTCAAGTAACAGTTTTCAGCTAAGCTCAAGTCCTTTCTTCACCGCCCAATAATTTATCACAGTACCACGAACGGCGTGAACAGACGTTCTGACAGAAGGACCACAAGTAAAACGAGATATGTCCAGATGTCCGGTCTCTTTGAGAATGGATCTCCCCCTCTCTCCTCTCACTCTTACTTTCTCTCTCTCTCTCTCACAGACGCGCGCGCACGCACGCACGCGCGCACGCACGCACGCACGCACGCACGCACGCACGCACACACGCACGCACACACACACACACACCCACACGTGGGTGGGGTTGCCGGGGTCGTTGGGGTCAGTTTGCAGAGCGCCCTGTCCTGTTGCTTCGGGGAAAGCGGTGAACTTTGAGGTGTTTGGACAGGTGATCGCTGCGGGCAAACTTCTTCTCACAGACGATGCACTGGTACGGTTTCACTCCGGAGTGAGAGCGCCGGTGCCTGGACAACTCGTCCGACCGTGAGAACCTATCAAAATAAATTAAGGGGCATTAGATTAATCGGAGGAAGAAAAAAAAGAATACATTTTTATTTCTACAAGACACCGACACGCATGTGGTTTTAGGTTGCTCTGAATTCCTGCTCATTCCTGAAACAACCAATCAGAAATGAAGCACCAGGAATGCTTTAGATCTTGTTTAAGTCGCTCTGACTAAATGAAGCATCGGCTGGTTCCCATATAGGACTAATGGAAATCATTTGTCAGAATATATAGTATTTTGTGTAGAATAATATTATGCTTTCAGGTGTGAACCTCTATCAAAAAGAAAATTAAGTTCATCAATCTGCAAGTTTCTCCTATATATATATATATATATAATCACACACTAAATATAATCACACTCCCCGTCTCCACCATACAACTTAGTCAAAATAATGTTTTGTTCTTTAAAACTAGTTCTGGCTTGCAACTTCAAACATTGCACATGGTCCCTACTGTAGAGCGAGGTAAAGCTTAGATAACATGGAGCCGAGATCAAAGAGAGGCCGTCTTTCTACTATTCAAAACATTCAACGTTACGTCAGGAGTTGCATGTTGGGGTAATGGGAGAGGTGCGTGTGTATTAACTTTGCCTGGTCTCAGGGAAGTTAACACGTCCATTCCAGATTTAGCCGTGGACACCACATGTGTGCCGTAAATCCGAGACGGGGGTCTATTCCTGATCTGGCCTGTGTACCACAGAACAAACTACATGCCCATGATGGCACGATGGCTGTGTCACACACACAGTGTGTGTGTGTGTGTGTGTGTGTGTGTGTGTGTGTGTGTGTGTGTGTGTGTGTGTGTGTGTGTGTGTGTGTGTGTGTGTGGGTGGGTGCACTGTGCGCGTAGCATTTGAGAAATAGACATTAGTGAGGACTTTTTTTTTTAGGAGTTAGGCCTTAAAAACCAAGGTTGGGTTGGTTTAGGGTTAGGATTAAGCATTAGAGGTTAGGTTTAGTGGGTTAGGGTTGGAATTATGCCTGAATTATACTTTGTATGCGAGTGTCGCACCGCATGCCAAAAATAGCAGATTTACAAGCTTGTAGAATTGCTATTTTGGTATTTAGGGTGTTGATGTCTTCATAAGTACAGAAATACAAACGTGTTTGTGTGTGTTTGTGTTGTGTGTGTGTGTGTGTGTGTGTGTGTGTGTGTGTGTGTGTGTGTGTGTGTGTGTGTGTGTGTGTGTGTGTGTGTGTGTGTGTGTGTGTGTGTGTGCGGGCGCGTGCAACCGTGCATGTGGGTTTGTCTGCCAGTGGTGTGTGTATCTTGGTGTGTTAGTTAAAGTGTAACGCTCAGTTGAATGTGTAAATCTATAACCCATATTGGTTTGTTCACACACAGCAGCATGAGGCCCACTTCCCATGAAGGTGATAATTCACAGAGAAGTAGAAACATCACTCGCACTTATTCACAGACGTGGGATTTCACAAGAGGCCCGTTTATCTTTTTAAAGGCCGGCAGTAAACGTGTATCCAAATGAATTGGGTTGATTGGGGAGATAAGCGATGTGGCTAATGGGACACACGGCGATGGAATTTGAACTGATGTGACACCGTTTCGTTTCTGAGAGCGTGTTTGCCTTTGTCTCGGCCAAGGTGGCTGGCCAGCGGTCAGTGAGATTTATAGCCAAGAGGGTTGCCGGTTCAATTTCCGAGATGGAAAGTTAAATTCCTGTGCTGTGCTAACTGAACTATGTCTATGTATACCCACTAATATCCTCAGTGTAGATTTAACTCGGAGAGTCTACAGATGGAACCAAATGGACCTGTACGGCTGTATTTGGCTCCTGCAGAGCAACTGACTGACAGTGGAAGTATTGCAGAACAGTAGCTGCTGCTAAGGTAGTAGCTAATGGAAATCCAAATACAATAACCATCCCTTTCAGTGCAAAACAAATCTATTAACTTAAAACTTCATAATAATGCTTAAGTGAGGCTGCTGATTATGTTTATGAGCACGTGCAAGAATGTCTGTTTTGATCCGTTTCACTGTTATCAGTATCACTACAGCTACAGAATATAAAAGGAATTCTGGACCAAATGACAGACAATATCGTCTCTAACAAGAACATGTTCTTGGGTCCCAGCAACAAAAATCCTCCTAATGTATTATACTGTATGTCAAATAGGGGGTCCTTGAGATTGAAAAGATGAAAAGAATCACTGCAGTCGACTGTTGATTTAGTACTGATGGAGCACTGATGCAGAACAAAAGGGGACTTATGCTGTCTTTAACGATTGTCGCCCTTTGCTATGCTGAGGAAGACGTCTTTGAGTACGAGTGCTGGATGCTGGGAAGAAAAATGAAACAGGAGTCTCCAAGTCTGGAGACTGTGTAGGTTAACAGATGTGGCTGAAACCAGAGGTTTAAATAGTGTGTGTGTGTGTGTGTGTGTGTGTGTGTGTGTGTGTGTGTGTGTGTGTGTGTGTGTGTGTGTGTGTGTGTGTGTGTGTGTGTGTGTGTGTGTGTGTGTGTGTGTGTGTGTGTGTGGGGGTCCAGTGGTTTTAAGGGTTAACAGGAGCTTTCCGTCAACAGCGGGGAGGGCGTGTCACATCACAAACTGTACTGTACATTTTGAGACTGTCACACACACACAGGCATGTGGGTGCACAACATGCCCCCTTACCACACACACACACACACACACACACACACACACACACACACACACACACACACACACACACACACACACACACACCCTAAAGCTGATGCTGTTCCATATCAGCTTCATGCTGAGACATGATAGAAAGCATGTACGGTTATTACACTGACTCAACCTGGGCTGGGGCCCAAATATAACAAATATAACATACCACAGCACCTAACCCGAACTCTCTGAAGCTAATGTATTGATGTCTTGTGCAAATACACACCAGGAGTGTTCTTCAAATCCATGACATGCTGAAGATTGATCATGTGGGGCAATTCTCTTCTCACCGATTCTGTCTCTTTCGATATCAACTCCCCCCCCCCTCTCTCTCTAAAGTGGTCTCTCAACTCTCAGAAGGGTCAATGAGTGCATATTTGCAGGGTTTGGGGTAGGGGAGTGGGGGGTGGGTGGGAACTTGAGCTTGATAGTTGATGTTTTCTCTGCCTCTAGACTGTGGTTGTCCCCTGGGGTAACGTTAGTGTGGGCGCAGAACATGCACGCACACGCACACGCGCGCACACACCACACACACACACACACACGTCACACACACACACACACACACACACACACACACACCCACACACCCACACACACACACACACGTCACACACACACACACACACACACACACACCCACACGGTTTTGTCCTAGCTTGTCGCAGCCTACAGAACGTACAGTTACATGAAGCATCATGTAGGAGGTGAAGCGATCGCTGTGTGGAGTGAGCGATCCAACTCTAGGAATAAAAGGTTATTCTAACCAATCTGTAGACCATATTAATACTATATTGCTTGGAGTTGTTCTCGTGCTTTTCCATTAAGACATTTAGACGCTGGTGTTGTGGAGTAGCACACCTACTGGTTGACAAGTAGTACAGCCTGAAGCTCATACGCACCACTCCCCCCAGACCAAGCATCTAAGCATCTACTCCTAGGCCAAGACTCCCTCATTTGAACCCCCTCTTTGCCTAGCAGTAGGTACCACCAGTACATGTTATTGTCTGATCACAGCTTAGGCCATGTATTGCACAGAAGCACAGACCATTTTGTCCACTAATGGATATATCGTTGCTGTCGGGAGGAAACCACCTATCTTCGTTTTGTTGTGTCTGTGTGTTGTTTAGACAATATTGAACCAATGGAAAGTAGTAAAAAATGCTTTGGACAAAACCTCTTAACTCCATTGGACCCTCAAACTGTTGGCCGCTAAAGCAATGAACTCCACCACCTCTCCCCCTCTCATGCAAAGTAATTGACAATACACAATATATAAAGTTACAACACCAACTAAGATGAGGCAGTATTGCTTTCTTTTCAAAATAAGTTTTCTTAATTTCCTGAAAAATCTACATTTTCCATTTCTTGTAAAATGAACATTTTGGAGTTAGGTAGTTTCTTCCCAACAGCAGAGATACATTTATAGGATTCATTTTGTATTAACTTTTTCTCCAAGCTCATAAAAATGTTACCAAACCTGCTAAATAATAAACGAGTCAATATTGGCTAAGCATCACTGAGCCGTTAAGAATACATGAGTGTTCGATTTGACCTTTCAAACCAATTTGCACGTTAAAGGACAACTTTAGTTTTTTTCAACCAAGGTTCATGTTTTAGGATGTTATTACAGAAAGTAAAAGATGAGTGTCATTTATTTTTTATTTGCTGCTTTCTTTCGTTTTAGGGATTTTAGCTGTTTTTGACAGGGGGCGGGGGCATTCGAGCATGGGGCTAAATATGTATTTTTTTACAAAATATTATGGCGATTTATTTTTTTATTATTTACTATAGTCCTAATAAACCCCAGGAAATTACATCTGTCCACAAAAAAATCACAGGATCTACTGAATGTGAAGGTAGCCTACTGGGGGGAAGCCACACTGTGTGTCATAGGCTCAATGTCAGTTTGACACATTCAGTAGATCTTGTGATGTTTTGTGGCCAGATGTAATTCCCTGGGGTTTATTATATATATATATATATATTAGGACTATAGTAAATAATTAAAAAAGAAATCGCTATAAAATGTATATTGTGTATAGAATACATATTTAGCCCCATGCTCGAATGCCCCCGCCCCCTGTCAAAAACAGCTAAAATCCCTAAAACGAAAGAAAGCAGCAAATGAAAAAAAGACAGACTTTTAGTTTCTCTAATAACATCCTAAAACATGAACCTTGGTTGAAAAAAACTAAAGTTGTCCTTTAAATGCATTCAAATGTAATGTAAACTGAACTTTGAAAGAAAAATAACAGCATCGTGGAATGTGGTGTCATCGTGGATGTTTGTATTAAATGAATAGAAAACAATGGTTTCCTCAAAGACCAAACAATGAGCAATGAGTCATAATTGATAAACTAAACATGCCAGAACGCCGATAGGGTGCTCGGTCTGTTTGTCTCATCTTGCTCGACCAAGTATGTGTAGTGTGTACACATTTCAGGTAAAAATTGTTATGCAATACCTGGCTACAATAAAGCCACTTTCACGTGTCTTCTTTATTTAAACAGAAGCACTGTTTCACCGGTGAGTCGGTGACATTGACTTATGGAGGGTCAAATCCCAGTTGAGCCTTTCCTATTGTCTGTCTCCCCTACACTGTATCCCTTTCAGATGTTCTACTGTCTGTCTCTCCCACACGGTCTCCCTCTCAGCTTCCCTACTGTCTGTCTCCCTTTCAGATGTCCTATACTGTTTGTCTCTACCACACTGTCTGTCTCTCAGCTTTCCCACTGTCTGTCTCTCCTACACTGTCAAATGTCCTACTGTCTCTTTTCTATAAAGGAGAACTTCACTCAAAACAGTTAGTTGACAAAGAAGCAAAGTCCGATTTAGACTTCCTCGTATGACAGTGCTGCATGCTGAAAATAGCCGATCGACAAGCTCACAGCGCATCGTGTTACGACGCTCTGTGAGCTTGTCGACGGATATTTTTGGCACGCAACACTGTTCTACGACAGAGTATGAACAAGGCAGAAGCCAGTGGCAAGCCTATGATGTCATCGGTCACTCACTCACACACTCACACACGCACGCACGCACGCACGCACGCACTGTTGTCACAGTAAACCTGAACACTGTCCATCACCGAGCCCACATCAAAGTTTGCATGCAGGTCTGCGCTCAGGACTGTGCTTTGATGTGGACTATTTGACTGTGTGCTTTGATGAGGAAGCAGGTAGTGAGTGTGTGTCCATTTGTTTATGTGTATATATGCTCTTTTTTGTGTTAACATTTACTTTTGTCTGTGCCACACATACAATAAATGTGCGGAAAAGGTGTGTGTGAGTGTGTGAGTATGTGTGACTGTGAGAGAGAGAGGAGAATGTACAGTAAGTAAGAACACCTTTAAGTGATTTTGACAGTATGTGTCACAGCAGGTTGTGTGCTTGAGTCCAGCCATTTGAATTCCTCAAGCTCTATTTACTCCAGTAGCAACAACACATGAGCTTCTCATGTTACCAGAGACTAAAGGCATACAGTTCCCCTCCCTACCTCTCGCTCCCTCTATACCCCTCTAAACCCTCGTCCCTATACCTCTCCCTCCCTCGCGGAGGAGAGCAGCTACAGTACACTGAGTATAGCAGGTCCTCCACAGGAGTGGAGAGGGGAGGAGGAGGAGAAGGCAAAAGATCATATCAGCAGGTTTGAGCTCAAAACTAGATAACTAGATATTCCCACACTTCCATTAGGCCAAGGAATAACCGGCAATATGGTGACAGGTTGCTTTATGTTTTGGCCTATAGCATATTAACATAGGTCAGGCAGTATATGTTTCTGTTTTCCCTGGATTTTCTTTTTGCTTCTGTCGTCTGATATCATTCATGGATCGTTCAGATTTTTCATATTCCATTGTGTGATTGGCTACGATTGCCCCAAGGCGATTTCACTGATACCAACAGGCGCAAACAGGGTTTAGATACACTTTGCCTTGAAAATGATTGGTGGGCGGGCCACCCCTGGGTAGGCAACCCAGCCTGGCAGAGATCTGTGCTCCGATAAGCACATATTTCTAGTTTTAAATTGAACTCTGAGAGTATTTACATACAAATGTGGATAAATTCACACTAAGGATTGTTTCAGTGCATGTAAAGGTTACATATCACAAGACTAGATTGCAAGCCCTTTTGTGTCCCGTTTGTTCTCTGTGTGTTTTAGTGAATGTCAGCTTGTTTTACATTATGTTGGCACCTGGCTGACACATTTAAATGGCAGTGTGGGATTTGTACACACAGGTAATTTAACTCTGTAGTGCACAAATGGCCGTTTCTTACTGCACTGTGACCTTTTGGATGGTGCTGTGTATAATGCATTAGCTACAATAGAATGTCTCTAACCCCAATTCCAGCACGGACTGGCATGGGATAGGCTTTATGGACCAGTGGCCGGCCAAGTTAATTCATTGATACCAACACAAAATAAACAATACAACAAACAATAAAACACGATTCATGTTAAACTAAGCCTTTTTACACTCTCTCCCTCTCAGCTTTCCTAATGTCTATCTCTCCTACACTGTCTCCCTCCCATGGCCAGCCTTCCTACTGTCTGTCTCTCCTACACTATCTCCCTCCCAGCTTTCCTACTGTCTATCTCTCCTACACTGTCTCACTACCAGCTTTCCTACTGTCTATCTCTTCTACACTGTCTCCCTCCCAGCTTTCCTACTGTCTATCTCTCCTACACTATCTCCCTCCCAGCTTTCCTACTGTCTATCTCTTCTACACTGTCTCCCTCCCAGCTTTCCTACTGTCTATCTCTTCTACACTGTCTCCCTCCCAGCTTTCCTACTGTCTATCTCTTCTACACTGTCTCCCTCCCAGCTTTCCTACTGTCTATCTCTTCTACACTGTCTCCCTCCCAGCTTTCCTACTGTCTATCTCTCCTACACTATCTCCCTCCCAGCTTTCCTACTGTCTATCTCTCCTACACTATCTCCCTCCCAGCTTTCCTACTGTCTATCTCTCCTACACTATCTCCCTCCCAGCTTTCCTACTGTCTATCTCTCCTACACTATCTCCCTCCCAGCTTTCCTACTGTCTATCTCTCCTACACTATCTCCGTCCCAGCTTTCCTACTGTCTATCTCTTCTACACTGTCTCCCTCCCAGCTTTCCTACTGTCTATCTCTTCTACACTGTCTCCCTACCAGCTCTCCTACCGTCTATCAATCCTACAATGTTTCCCTCTCAGCTCTCCTACCGTCTATCAATCCTACAATGTTTCCCTCTCAGCTCTCCAACTGTCTATCTCTCCTGCAATGTTTCCCTCTCAGCTCTCCTACTGTCTATCTCTTCTACACTGTCTCCCTACCAGCTCTCCTACTGTCTATCTCTCCTGCAATGTTTCCCTCTCAGCTCTCCTACTGTCTATCTCTCCTACAATGTTTCCCTCTCAGCTCTCCTACCGTCTATCTCTCCTACAATGTTTCCCTCTCAGCTCTCCAACTGTCTATCTCTCCTACAATGTTTCCCTCTCAGCTCTCCTACCGTCTATCTCTCCTACAATGTTTCCCTCTCAGCTCTCCTACTGTCTATCTCTCCTACAATGTTTCCCTCTCAGCTCTCCTACTGTCTATCTCTCCTACAATGTTTCCCTCTCAGCTCTCCTACTGTCTATCTCTCCTACAATGTTTCCCTCTCAGCTCTCCAACTGTCTATCTCTCCTACAATGTTTCCCTCTCAGCTCTCCTACCGTCTATCTCTCCTACAATGTTTCCCTCTCAGCTCTCCTACTGTCTATCTCTCCTACAATGTTTCCCTCTCAGCTCTCCAACTGTCTATCTCTCCTACAATGTTTCCCTCTCAGCTCTCCAACTGTCTATCTCTCCTACAATGTCTCCCTCTCAGTTTTCCTACCGTCTGATTTTCCTTGATGTCCCACCATGTCTTTGGTCAAATGGTTACAGCCTCTGTGAGGCTGATGGATGGAGTGATGAGTTGTACAGTGTTCCGGTTATATTAACCCACAAGGACATGATGCAACAGCATACGCGGTTTGAATTAGTTGCCAAGTTGCCAAGATTAAATAATTGTGAAATATTTGTTGTTTTTGGATCAATTAATTGGCGCCACAAATGACCTCCCTTTATTGGGGGGCTCAATAAACGTATTTCTATCCAAAACATCATCCATACTGTTGGAGCATCATCAAACAGTGCATAGCAGTGGTAGGACCGATGCCAGCACACTCAGCTGTACTATACCACAGGGCTGGGAAATTAACCAGAAATATATAAAAACCAACACTTAGAACTAATAACCAACTTAATGTGGCTCAAGAAGGTTATGAATAATCGAGAATCCGTTGTCCCCTTATATATGTCCAATATTCATTTTCTAATCGACTGAATTGATTAGTCTGATTAACAACTTAACCCTGTTAATTATCATTTGTTTGTACAACGGTGGCGTGCGCTACTACAGCAGTACTAACCCAAAGGGCTACATTTAGATGAACAGGAGTGCATTGTGCATGGGGCAGATGAACAGGAGTGCATTGTGCATGGGGCAGATGAACAGGAGTGCATTGTGCATGGGGCAGATAGTGGCCCAGCTGGACAGGGTTGGTTACATGTGGAGTAGATGTAAAACAGCTACAGCTGTGATAATGCCACTGTCATCCCACCATCCACCCAGCTGGTGTTGCCGGGGGCAACCCAGGCCACTGATAAGGCCTGGCACAGATGCAGGACTTACTGCTGAGCAGAGTACAACTTATCTGATACCCCCTCCCTTCACACAGAATGGGGGAAAATGCAGAGCATTGCAATGGCAGTAGCGGGTAAAAAAGAAAAACAACAACTCATAAACGTGGTTTATAGGCTAATCTTTGGAAGCAGGATACAGGATTTCCGACTGAGATGATGTGTGTCTGACGAATGACAGAACCACATCAAACTCATTTGGGGACCCCCTAGAACCCTGTCAAAAACAAAAACCCCTGGAGGGATTTAGCAATGGGGTGCCCCCTCCCCCCACACAAACATTGACAGTGAGTCCTTGTCCCAGACTCCCAGGGCCCAGAATTTGATGCTACACTACGTTGAGGAATAGTCATCTTCAATAGAACAAAAAAAAAACATCATCACTCATATTGAATTAGGAGGCCACAAAGGTCTGCCAAAGTAAAAGAGTAACTAATAAATACTTTGAACTTCATACTGCAACAGGCCAGTGTGTGTGTGTGTGTGTGTGTGTGTGTGTGTGTGTGTGTGTGTGTGTGTGTGTGTGTGTGAGGCACAGAGAGCATATATCAAGTTGTTGCAGACGGAGAACAAACAAGTGTGGGTCTGCCAACGCGGTGCAAAGTCTGAATGAAACTTCAAAAGCCTCCCTATCTAATCTACAACTCCTGCCATGGCAGGAAAAACACACCGATAGCACAGTTACACGACCAGAACAAATTATTACCTCAAGTCCAATTTATACCTTGGCGTACGACGGTACCGCTCAACAAAAACAGGAGAAAACCACTTTTAGTGCATGCTAACCATAGTCCTAACCGTAGTGGAACCGTTTTTTGGGTGTGCTACTGCTATCCATACCTATCTTAAAGTCATTACCATATACACCTTTGTCAAATGGTGCGATATAGATATAGATATAGATATACCTAAATTATACTAAAGAACCAGCAGGGAACTGCTAAAGAACTAATACAGGGACTTTAGTATGACAGTGGTGCTATAACGGTGCTATATAGCACCTCAACCACTCCAAAGAACCACTGAGGAATCGCTGAAGAACTAATATTTGTGTGTGTAAGCAGAGCATTTATTTATTTGCTCCTTAAATGTTTCAACAGTCTTCCTCGGGCAAAAACGAAACAATATTTGACCAAGGAAGACCATTTTGTGCCAAATCATTGCAAACAAAGGTAGCTTTTAATTCCAGATTCAATTTTTTTCATCCTTCCATGAGTTATTGCTACACATGTGTTGCGTACAGTCTGTCTTATCTGTCAATAGAAGAAGCTGATAGCCCTGTTGACCTGGATGTATAGACTTTAGATAAATGCACTGACGCACATGAACGTGATTTTGATGTATTTGTAAACTTGAAATTTGGCGACGGTTATTTTCCAGACAGACA
Source organism: Electrona antarctica (assembly GCF_951216825.1). Taxonomy (NCBI): domain Eukaryota; kingdom Metazoa; phylum Chordata; class Actinopteri; order Myctophiformes; family Myctophidae; genus Electrona; species Electrona antarctica. The sequence goes on from NC_136807.1 coordinate 31,964,875, forward strand.
AACACACGCATGGACAGATCCGCTTCTAGGCCTCTTGCCTCCTACAGAGCCACACCGTAACAAATCTGCCAATTTAACTCAGAGACTCTAAACTAGTTCAGTTGGCAGTCAGTAACTATCCCTATCTGAATCACAACTCATGCACAGATTCACTGATGCTCACCTCCAGCCGCAGCCTGGCCACGTGCAAGCAAAGGGTTTCTCTCCTGTGTGTCTCCTCAGGTGGGCTTTTAGGTGGCTGCTCTTGGTGTACATTTTATTGCAGCTGGGGAACGAGCACTTGTGCATTTTGATAAGGTCTGCTACAGAGCTCTTCTGGTACTTCTGGCCTCCGATGAGGAACCCCGTGGCGGAGCCTCCTCCGACCCCGGCTTCTCCCAGGCCCATGGGTTTTGCAGCGATTGGCACCGGCGCGATCCGGACAAACTTGGACGATCCGGCGGTTCCGGGCGTGCTGACGAGGTTGCCGGGGGGCACCAACTGAGGCACCAAAGCAAAGGTCTGCCCCTGGATATTAACGAGGAGCTGGGCTATTTTGATGTCCGAGGGGGTCTGGGCCGCTTGGGGAGGCGGCTGCTGGGTGACAGGGCTGGACACGGCACTGGGGCTGGGTTCTTGCTTGATATGTATGGGCTGGATCTGTAATATGACCGGCATGCCGGATGTAGCGCCCGAAACCTCTACGGAGACTGCCGGGGATGAACAGTTCTCCTGTTTAATTCCATCCATAACGTCACTATCTGAACTAGCAGGACTAGAACTATAATCCGCGACTGGCGCAGCGTTGTCCGCTTCAGTCCTCGATGACAGATGTTTGGCCTCTGCGAAGTGGGAGGAGTCTGGAGAGTGTGCGCCACACGCCACCGGGACGGTCTGATCGGAGCTCTCTGGCGCCGCACCAGCGTCTCCGGCTACCGTCCCCGGGCTCTCCGCCTCCTCCGACGCCGGCGACATCCCTCCGTCGCTCCCCTCCTCCTCCTTCCTGTCCTCCATGTTCTCCTCCAGGAACTCCTCGATCTCCTCCAGCGTGGGCTGGAAGAGCTGATGGAGCTGATGGAGCTCCTCCAAGAACACAGGGAACTCGTAGCCGTCTTCCTTGGCCTGCTGCTGCAGGAGGCTGAGCCGCTGCTCCCTCCTGGCCTCCCATGCCAGGCCCATGGGCAGCAGAGGGGAGGAGGAGGAGGAGGATGCCGGGGCGGAGGGTGGCTGGGAGGAAGACAGAGGAGCAGAGAGAGTGACGTTTCCGCCTCCCAAAGAGGAGGCGAGCGAGGACTGTGACAGGAGGAGGTCCAACAGGCAGTCGTTGTGGCTCTCCCTGCCCGAGGAGCCGCTCCCGCAACTCCTGCTGTCATAGCCGGAGCCCAGGAAGTGCACCGAGGAGGACGAGGACTCCGGGCTGGAGCCCAGGAAGTGAAGCGAGGAGGACGACGAGGACTCTGGGCTGGAGCAGAGCGACGAGCAGGGGCTGGATGACTCGCTCAGGTCATCCTCCGAGGCAAACGGCGACACGGAGAGCGCCGCCCCCTGGTGGAGGTGGTGGTGGTGGTGGTAGATGCCCACGTCCGTTACCATGGTGCCCGGCGGCGATACACCGCCGTTGCGGCGGTGACACAGACGGCTGTAATCGGACACCGGAGAGCCGCTGAGGTACAGGAAGGTCTCCTCGCCAAGCGGCAAGTGATCCACCATTCCTGTCTGCTCTGCTCTGCACACAGGCTGGACGGATGGTCTCTTCTTCTCCCTGCGGAGGAGAACCAGGCGTTTGTTATGGTTCATAAAGCATGTTTTAGTCTGTAAGGTCGAGTCAAGTCACCTGTATATTGCACACTTTAAAAACAACAGACAGCAGGTGACCCAAAATGCTTTCCAATCAAGGATGACCAGCAAAAACATGATACTGTAGTAAAAGGAAGTTTAAAACAAGTAAAACACACAAAGAAACTGGTGACTTTCTGTCGCTGGTTCTCGGGGTCTGGTGACCCCCAGGGGTCCTTGAGGGGTTCCAGGGGTAAATTAGGAACCAAATGTACATAGGCTACATGACTGCAAGAGTGTATGGAACCAAAACGGTCCCAATTTGGTTCCAAATGAACACAGTGTATTTACAGTATAGATTGGTATCCTTGAGATAAAAATGGTTTGAATGTGTAGCTCTTGTCCTTGCTGAAGTCGCTGTTGGGTAGAAACCTTGTCCAAAACGTTCCTTAATAATTATTAATTCTAAGACACTATTTCTCACTACTTTTGTGCAACACTCTTATCATGAAGTATAGCCTAGGTCTAGGACAATAATTTACGGGAAATAAAACATAAAAGGTTAATTTATACGGAGATATGAGGTTTCTGCCTGACAATATGTGTAAATGTGTGACACAACACAACCATGCTTCTTCAAGTGATTTGAACTGAAAAGCTCAAACTATAAACTCCTGTTTAAGCTAAATTCATATCATATTCCATCATACAACACAACAGATCAGCACGATTCTTGTAGATCTATCAATCCTTTTTTTTGCAAGCTGCGCTGTTTTACGGTGGAATCATATATTAGGCTCGAGGGAGCGTGGGGCCACGTGCGAAGTGTCTGCTGTCAGAGAGTCAGCCAAATGGCATAAACGTGATGCTTGTGGAACAGTACAGTGCAGTGCGTGATCAGTGCGTGTGTGGATCCGTACACCGTGCCTGTGCACTGTGTGTGCACTGTGCACTGTGCAGTAGCCCTAGCCTATAGGTCTGTTGCAAAAAATCAATAAATCATTCAGTGAGATCAAAGGCTTTTATTTATCCCCATGCAGCACCAACAGGCCTATTGAGATCATTACAATTATATATAGGCCTAGGCAAACCTTTTTTTTACCCACTTATGATTACAAAATTACACACACGTCAGTGAATGGATGAAAGTGCATGTTTGTGCGCCCCTTCTGTAAACTAAGCCAAGTTGACCGACAGTAACCTGCGGCGGCCACGCGCTGTGCGTCCAATAACGCAAGATGGTAATGATTATGAAGTCCACTTTTATGCTACTTTTGGAATAATAATACAATTATTAGGCTAATGTCCGTTTATGATGGGCTACCTGTCCAGCCAACCTGCACGTGCACAGCCTTAGTTTGCGCGCTGCGACAAGTTGTCAGCTTGTATATCAGCTTGTCAACAATAAGTGACACCTTGTGTCCCGTAGTACCGAAAAATGTACATTTTAGCCTTTAGTTGAGAGAGAGAGAGAGAGAGAGAGAGAGAGAGAGAGAGAGAGAGAGAGAGAGAGAGAGAGAGAGAGATCAAATCGCTCAATTTAGTCTAGGCTAGCCTACAAACAAGTTAACAACCGTTCACAATTGTTCATGTGCGCAAGGCAGA